>NW_008804545.1:5508469-5524640 GCF_000145635.1 Gaeumannomyces tritici R3-111a-1
TTATAAAGTACGATATTTTACGGTTATTACAAACCGTTTACGGATTTTTTTACGTTTTTCCCCGGTGGCCAACCGGTTCGGCACGTTTAAAATATTTTTTTGGGCCATTTTTTTAACCTTTATTATTCCTTTCCTATAATACCCCCGTTTTTTCCGGGTATTTACCCGCTAAAATTCGATATTTTCCTTATTTTATAAGCTTGCTTTTAATAAATTTGCTTTATACGTTTAAACAATTTTTTTCGTAATATCCTTTTTAAAAATTTACAAATTTTCCGATTCGTTATAATTTATTTATTTAACCAAATATTTTCGTTTTTGCAAAGGCCTTTTATATTTTAACAAAGCTTTTACTTCGAAGTAATCCTTTTCCTTTTTTTAATTTTTGGTTTTTTATTTTTTGGTTTTTTGCCGGGCCTTTTTTTAAACGCTCGCAACAAATTTGCCGGAAATACGTTATATATCCGGTAATTTACCGAAAGCTTTTACCGGAACGCCAAACCGGCTAACCCAACCATTTTTAAAATTTAAAAAGGTTCCAACCATTTATTTAATAGCTTTTTTAACGGCTTTTTCATTTTAATGTTCGCCGTATTTAATAATACCCAATTGCTTACCCCGAAAAGCACCGGGGTTTTATTTTTGTTATAATATTTTTTATACGTATTATTTGCTTTTTTTAACAATTTTTTAGCTTGCTTTTTAATTGCTTCCAAAGCTTTTGCTTTAATTTTGGCTATTACCGAAAGTTTTTTTTTAATTACCCGAAAGTTATAAAGCTTTCGTAAGTAAAACTTTATTAACAAAAACGCCGGGGTTTTTTACAACCCCAAATGTACGTTCGTATTATGCATTTACGTTGCTAAATGCAATAACAACGCTTAATCGTTTTGCTTTTCGTAGCAAAAGCACCGGAAATAATGCTTTATTGCTTGGTTCGTCCGTTCCGTTTGCCCGTTGGTTTAAAAATGGTATGCTATCGATAACTTTTTTGCAACCTTTAAATGTTCGGCAAAAATTATTTAAAACCCGTTTGTAAATAGCTTGTTCCGATTCGATACAATCCTTTTAAACGTTTTTAATAACTTTTAAACGTATGCAAACAAAAAGCTTCCCAATTTTTTATTGGTTAATTTTGTAAACGTTAAAATAAAAAAGCTATATTTAATAAATCGGTCGATTATTATTAATATTGTATTGCGCTTTTTGCCGGCTCCATTTACTAACGTTAAAAATTTTCCAATAAAATCCATTAATAACTTTTGTTCCGGGCGGTTTAGCACGGGCAACGGTGCTAAAAACCCGTAAGGTATTTATATTTTTAGCTTTATTTGCTAGCATATTTAATACGTTCGTACGTATTTGCGTACGTTTTTAGCCATACCCGGCCATTTAAATTACCGTTTAAACTTTTTTAAAATTTTGGCCATGCTTTTGTAACCTTCCGTTGGGCTATCGTATTATTCCTAAAGCATTGCCCGTTGCAACGGCGCTAAATTCGAAACCCAAATTTTTTTTTTATATTTAAGCAAACCATTGCTAATTTTTTAAACGTTGGGCTTATTTTTCCAAATACCGCTTTAAACGAAATCGTTTTTTGCTTGTGCTTTGAAAATGCGTTTTAATATCGTTTTAATATTTTTTTTAATAATAATTGTCTTTACGTAAGCTGCTATTTTAAATTTGGCCAATAAATTGCCCCGGAACTTTTTTTTTGCTATATTGGCTTTGCTATTTGCAAGCATATTTTAAAAGCGTTTTAATAAGCCATTTGCGGGGTTCCGGTATTTTAGCTTCCATTTAATCGTAAAGTTATACTTTGCTAAATCCTTAAATTACTTTACTTAACGCTTTATTACTTTTTTTTTATTAAAATATGGGTATAATTTAAATGGTTGGTAATTATTTTAACAATTTTTCGTAAATAAGCTAAATAATGCCGCTACTTTTCGAAAGCTTTTACAATCGCTAACAATTTTAAATTAAGAATTGCATAACGCAATTTTCCTTATTGCAACTTTTTTAACATGTAAATTACCGGGTACTACCGGCCGTTTTGCAATTACAACAATACCGCTTTTATTGTAAAAGCCAAAGCGTTAATCCGTACGCATAACGGTTTCGAAAGGTCGAAATGCACCAATACCAAAGCTTTCGTAAATAGTAACTTTAATTTGCAAAAAGCTTTTTTCGCAATATTTCCTAAATAAAATACGGTATTTTTGCTAAAAAGGTTTGTTAAAAGCACGGTAATTTTCGCGTAACCCTTTACGAATTTTTAATAATATCCCGTAAAGCTTAAAAATACTTAAATATTTTTAACGCTTTCCGGTATCCTTTATTTTAAAATTGCAACAATTTTATTCGGCAAAATTTTAATCCCGAATTTAATTATTTTAAACCCCAAAAAGTTAATATTATCCGTTTTAAATTCGCATTTAACCGGGTTAACGTAAAATTTAAACCGTTTAAATCGTTCCAGCACCGTTTTTATTACTTTGCGGTGCTTTTTTTGTATTTTCGAAAAAATAAAAATATTGTTTAAATATACAATGCAATTGCTATTAATTAATTCCCCAAGCGCTATATTAATAAAGCTTTAAAACGTTGCTAAAGCGTTGGCCAAACCGAAAAGCATTACCAAATACTTATAATGTCCATATTTACAGCAAAAAGCAATTTTCCATTCGTTTTTTTATTGGATCCGTATTTTGTAATAAGCGTTTTTTAAATTTAATTTGGTAAAATACTGGTTTTTAAATACCCGGTCGAATATTTCGTAAATTAACGGGAATGTTAACCGGTTTTTCCTGGTAATTTTATTAAAACCCCAATAATTAATACAAAAGCGAAACTTCCCGTCCTTTTTTAAAACGAATAAAATTCCGGCGCCGGCGGGATTGGTTAAATGCCGGATCCAACCCTTTGTTATAACTTTGTTAAAATACCCCCAAAGGGTTTTTAATTCCTTTTCGAATAAAAAATAAATGCTTTTATAAAGCGGTATTGTTTTCTTTTCCAATTTAATTGCGTA
Organism: Gaeumannomyces tritici R3-111a-1; assembly: GCF_000145635.1. NCBI lineage: Eukaryota > Fungi > Ascomycota > Sordariomycetes > Magnaporthales > Magnaporthaceae > Gaeumannomyces > Gaeumannomyces tritici. The sequence continues at coordinate 5,511,504 of NW_008804545.1, forward strand.
ATTTTAGCTTATATATTTTAACAAAAGGTTTAATTTATAAAATTGCGCATATTTTGCAACCATTTTTTTAACCCATTCCGGAAAAGCTTTTAGCCTTTTCCCGGGGTTTTTCGGGGTTTTCGAGCGTGCAACCGTTAGCACGGTTATCGCTTGTTCCGATTAAATTAATTTTTTAACTATTTCCGGCAAAATTATTTTAACCTTTTTAATGGTTACCGGGAACTTTTATTTTATATCCCTAAACCAAATTTTAATATTTTTTTGTTAAAATTAAAGCATGTTTAACGTAATGTTATACCCGGCCCGCGGCATTATTACGTAAAATACCATTAATTTTCGGGTTATTTTTTAGCTATCCGTTACTTAAATTTTATATTTTTTTACTTTTAGCGTAAGCATGCATTTTTTGGTATTAAATTACGCTAAGTAACCCCCGTTTAGCACCGGTATTTTTTTTGCTTTTATTAAAAAACGGCTGTGCAATAAATTAACGTTATTTTTATTGTTAATTAACGCTTTTAACTTTACCCGGCAACCGTTAATTTGTAAATACATTTCGGTTTCTTAACGCGTTTTGGCCGCCGGGGCGTACTTTTAAGCCCCGGTGCTTAAACGGCTAAATAGCGGTATCGAATTAAATGGCAATATTTTGCTTTTTTTAAAGCACGCCGGCCGAATATAGCCTAGCTTTTTATACCCGTAACACCGTACTTCGGGCCTTTTTCTTTTCGCCCTTTGTATGGTTGCTAAAGCTAACGGGGTTTTCAAATTATCCGTTCGTATTTTGCATGCTGCAACGATATAGCTTAACTGCCCGCATTTAAAGCAAATAACCGGCTTTTTAAAAGCTAAAATATTTATATCCCCTGGCATCCTTTTGTACAATTCCAATATTATTTTTGCTTTAAAAGCTTTGGTTTGCAATTTTTCCATAATGTAAAAAAGGTTTTTAAATATTACCCGTTTTTAAATTTTGGGGCGAAACCGGTTAAAAAGCAATATTATCCTTATTTATTTGGGTATTAATTCGAAAAGGTTATTTTTTACCAAATCCCAATAAATTCGAAACGTTTTAAATAATTCGTAATTTTTTTATTTAATAACAATATTTCCCGCAAGCTTTTTAATTGCTAGCTATATTCGCGAATCGGGATTTTTCGATTTTGCTTAAAGCTACCGCAAAAAATTAATTTAAATAAATAATACCCCGGTATTTAAATAATGCATTTATTTGTATTTTGTTTATTGCGCTTTTTAATAATGATTAAAAATGTTAAAAGCTATTTAAACTTTTATACGGTTTTTACCGTAACGTCCTTTTTCGCTTTTAAAAATAAATTTGTAATTGTTAATGTAATGGGCAATATTTTGCTAAATTGCCGATTTTTTAAGTATAAAAAGCTTAAAAGTAATTTTGTTTTACGTAAAACCCTTTCGTTATTTAAAAATATTTTTTTTATTTTCGTTTAAACCTTTATGCGCATGTTTTAACCCTTTATTTTGGATTTTTTAAATTAAGCGAGCGCGTTTGCTTTAAATTTCCAACGCGTTATTTATTTTTTGCAACTTTTTTACGAAAAGGTTTTCGAAATTATCGGGAATTTGCGGGGCTTTTTTAATATTTTGTTCCGGTAACCCAACGGCTTTTTCCAACGTGCTTAACGTAACGTTAAACGTTATTATAAACGGTGCGAAATTGCAAATGCCCTTTTTAAATTTGTTCGATCCTTTCCAATAATTACCCGGGCTTGCTTCCCAAATAAAAAAGGTATAAAAAAAAACAATATGTTAAAGGTTAATCGGTACAAAAGCGGGTAATTACCGGGTTACGGGCCGGATACGGTATTTCCTTTATTAAACCTTCGTAAATTTTTTACCAAAAATGCTATTGCTAATAAAAATTGTTCCTTTTTAATTTTTTTTTTTCGTGCTTTTTCGGGCACGCAAAATTGGTTTTATAAGTTTTTCGCGCTCCATGCGCTTTCGTGCAATTTAAGCTTTACCTTATTTTTTAACTTTACCGTTATACTTTGGCCGCGATACCGGTAACTCGCCGGCATGTCCCCGGGAAGGTCCATGCCCGGCTGGCTGCCAGCGCCCCTTTCTTCCTTTTTTGCCGGGCGGTTTCGCCCATTTTCCTAACGCCCCCCGCTTTCTGCCGGGCGGTCTCGCCCGTGCTCCTAACAGTTCCTCCCCAGGTGCCCCGACGCGTACCGTGACACGCAGGATGCAGCGTTGCCGGCCTTTTGCAAAAGGGGCTGAATTTGAAAGGACGGTTAATTCCCGAGTGGAGCCTTTACAAGCAATCGAGCGGAGGAAAAAAGTAAGCGCAGCTAGCGGTTTAACACCGCTACGGAAGCGCAACGTTAGAAAAAAGCGGAACGCAAGCGTAAGGTTTTCCCTTGTAAGCCTAACCCAAGGGTTTTTTTTTCATAAACAAAGTAGCGTATAAATAAATAATAATAAATAAAGGTTTAAATTATTTTTTTCGGTTATCGCATTAAATTAAAAACAAGGTAAAAAAAGGATTTTAAAGCGTAAATATAAAAACCTTTCGTGTTAAAAACAACCGATAGCTTTTAATTGCAAATCGAAATTACGGTAGTAATATTTTTAACAGTACAAGGACCGGTTTAAAAAAAAACTTTAACGGTACAAAAACCGGTTAAAAAAGCACTCGAAACTAAAGTACGCAACTTTTTCGCGGCACAAAAACCCTCCGGAAAACGCGCAACCTTAATCGCAATAAAAGGTTTTTTTTGCGGCGCAATAACCGATTAAAAAAAGGATTTCTTTAATAACACGATAACCAATTAAAAAAATCAATTAGGTTTTTTGCAATTAGTAAAGTTGCTACTACTTATTACAATAAAGTAAAGTAACAAAAAAAAACAGTAGTACAAGTAGTAAATCGGGTTATAAGGAGCCAAAAAAGGGCCCTCCAAGGCGGTCGCAGGCGCACAAAATATCTCGTGCGTGCGGCCCCACCCTTATCGCCCTTATCGCCCTTATCGGGCGGGGTGATCCTCTAAGCCCACTCCTCACGTGAGGGGCTCCTCTCTATTTAATCTATCTGACTCTCGGGCCTAAAGCCCGTGACATTTTCAGTTGGCGTTTTTTTTTCATCGACTCCTTCCATTTTGTATGGTGCTGTGCTGTGCTTTTCCCTCCTAGCTCATGCGTGTCGCAGACCCGATCCCTTCTCGTCCCTTTAAGCACCATCCATGTTCTGGCCGAGCCTTTTACCCAGTCCCACTGGTGGATTTCGTCCCGGGCCTGGATGCGCGGGCTGTCCTGCTTATCTTTCGCATGTGCATTTTTGCCCCGGCAGGTGGCCAGCACGGCATGTTCCATGGCCCAGTCGCAGCCGCCAACTAGGTAGCCAGCTCGTAGTGAACCTGGGCCCCAAGGTGTAGGGAGTGAGTGATAGGGTGCATATCATCACAGTGCCGCGTGCATACCTAAGGACGAGGGACGAGGCCCATGCACGCACGCAATCTCGAGCCCTGACCTTGGCCTCTTCCTGACCTCTTCCGTCCAGCGGACAGACATGCCCGTCGACCGGATCGCCGGCGAATTACGTACAAGGGACAGAGAAAAATAGATGGGAGGGGAGGAAGGAGGAAACAACAACGGGTAAGGACGGCTCAGACATCGAGACAAGCATCATGCCAGTACAAAAAAACATGCGGGACCCGGCGTCTGCTCACACCTTCCCTCACACCTTTTTCTTCTTCTTCTTTGTCAGCCATGTGGTTGCAGCAGTGTGTGAGTGTGCGGGTGGGTGGGGATGGGCGACGACTGGTGTTGCTACTGATTTTTTTTTTTGTTGCTAGCGGGCAGAAACAACCGAAAACACAGCCGACGTCAAGTCTTGGTATTTTTTTTTTCTCTCCGTCCCCGTCCCCGTCCCTGTCCTGTTCCCCCGACCTCGTTCCTTCCCCGGCATGCATGCAGGGCAGGGTCCAGTCCGGCCGACTTGCCTACCCTACTCCGGTGGCTTGGCCCCCCCGCCGTGATAAAATACACGACAGTGAGACAAGCGAGAGGAGGCCACGCGCCCAGCCGACTGGGGACAGCCACACAGGGGAAACTGCGTGTGCAAACTGAGGGCAATGGGTATTCGATGGCCTTTGTGGAAATACTTTGAAACGGGGAATGTTGGGAGAAGAGAAAAAAAAAACGAGGCTTGGATTGAAAAAGGAGGCCGTTCCATTGACGCACGTACTCAATCATACTTCTCAATTTCGACCATGCATGCTGTTCCCGCTACGTAGACGGTAGGGTTCCTTCAGGGTTGGGAATGAGCATGGATACGAGGAGTTAGGGGACAAGGAATTGTGGGTGGTGGTGGTGGTTGTAGTACATTACAGGAGCTGCTGCTAAGGTACACCTACCAGGCTACGGCCAGCGAGGAGGACGGGCTCTGGACTGTGCGAGGGTGGTCTCTCGCTCACTCGAGATCACATGCCAAATGCGACCGTCTCATCGTGGTATCACCGAGACGGACACTGAGAATGGAAGAATCAAGCAGAGAGCGAGAGAGATAGAGAGAGACAGCATGAAGAAAAAAAATCACCAAGCAAGATAGGGCGTTCGGGCTGCTTGCACAGGCAGCCCCGCGCTGAAGGATTTGGAATGGCCAACGATGTTGCTGGCACCGCCTTGGACATGTTCATGCCCCCCCCCCCCCCCCCCTGGAGCGCTGCCGAAGTGGTTGCTCAAGGCGTCGATTCCGCCGCCCCTCTCCCCTTTTTTCTTTCATCCAAAGAAGGTAGGTAGGACTAGATTTTTGTGTCTCCCGCCCCCATCTGGCCCATTTTGCTCGCTGCGACGAGGCGGGCCGAACAGGCCGGCGGACCTTTGTAAACACAGGGGTGTTTCGGCGTCCTACCCATCGGCGATTAATATCGATCATCGCCGATGATCGAGAATGATCGAGAGGGGAGGGAGGAGGAGGAGCCAACAGCCAGCGATTTACCACCTACAGTACATACGCGCCCATTGTGAGGCAGGGGGTGGGGCGTGGGGTCGAGCGAGGGAAGGGAAGCAGGCAGGACGAGTCAATGGAACAGAAGGCCTAGATCCAGGTGGTGATTGGTTGTTGGTCTGGCTTTAGGTAGGTACCTACCTCGCTCTTTTTGCCTCTCTTTGCCTCCTCGCAGCCACCGCCAAGGCCGTGATGCGACGCAACCGAGAGCCAGCACGGAGCCCGATGCTATGCTTGAGCCCAGCCCAGAGCAGCTTCTGCTGTTCTTTTGGAGAGGGAGGGGGACTGGACGGACATGGGACATGGACATGGGTGCTGCCTATTTTGGCAACTACAGCACTAGTGCGTGCTGCCATGGACTGGTTTGGTCGAGGCCTAGATTGACTGTCATCAATATCAAAAAGTCCGTCGCTGGGCTGGACAGGCGCACAGGCATAGGAGTCTCAAGGCTGGCAGACATCAGCACATCAGGCTGGCAGACAGTCAGGGAGACGAGGGGCCAGATGCGATTGGTCCGCCGACAGGCTGGGGAATCTGGGGCGACGAAAGAGACGGCGTGGGATCGAGGCCCTCGGGTGGGGTGGTGACCGCATAGATCCCCGAGATGGCCAAAGGTGGTCGCTTTGGTCGGTTGTGGCATCAACAATGGTCTGTTTTTCCAAAGCGGAATCCAGAGCGCGGAGATAGGGTCAGATAACGAGCGAGTCTGTGCAGATCTCCTTTCTGGAGCAATTCCAAATTGGCGGAGCGGGCTGGGCCTGTCTTTGTTTGGACGTCCATGTCCATCCATGCTTATCCGTGTTGGGCCATGTTGGGCCATGTACGGCACCCCTGCAGAGCTGACGAGATGGCCGATGAGAGATGGGCGCCATGACAGGAGCAGCATCGTATAACAGACGATTACGCAGAGGGCACGGCTGTTGGATACGGCTGGCGTTGAGACGGTCGAGACGGACTAGGTAGGTATACCATACCCTGGAGGCTCGGCCGGGGTGTGTGGGCCGGTCCACTGTCAGATCAGGTTCGCCGCCATCTTATTTCACGCTCCACATTAGGGCTTGCCTCCCTGCCCATCAAGGTGCGCAACAGCCTTGCTTACGTGTTCGTCAAAACTGACCTGGGACAGGACCCTCCTTCCGTTTTGGCACTGCTAGTTCGCCCCAGCCGGCACATGTTCCCTGGAACCTGCATTCAGTAATACCGCGCACGTGCTATGCCGCTCCCGACCGTCCAATGGCCAGGCGCGAGCCAGAGTTTGGCATCTTCGCCCGTGCTCAATTGGCCGCCCCACTCCCGCCTCCTCACCCTTGCAATAGGCCCTGTGGTCGGGCCAGGAAAACCGGGGCCCTGGCCTGACGCTGTGATTGGGGGACCAGGGCTGTGGATGGACGGTGGTGACCATGGGGGTTGGGACCCATGCCGTCGTTGCTGGTTACTGGTTGCTGGTTGCTGCATTGCCCTGCCCTGAGCGCCGTCACCTGTTCCCCCACGTTGCTGGGCGCTTCCCGCGGAGACCGATTTCCAACCACGGCGGCGGGCCGACAATGTTTGTCGGTTATCTTGGATTTCTCTTTGCTCTTCCCCAAAGAAACGTTGCCTACGCCCCTGTCGCCTTCGATATGCATAGATGCAATGCGAGCGCGAGCTATTCTCGGCCATAGGAGGGGGGGATGGCCTCATGTCACCCCCGCCACCTCGGCCATCATTTGCGTGTCATCATCTTTGAGTTGGCGCTAGCTGCCGTGCACCTACCAGGTAGTCCCTAGTACTTACCACACAACCGCTTCCTCGCCTCGCCCTCGCCCCTGCGCTCGCGCGCCTCACCGGAAACAGGGACAATTTCCAAACACCCGACCGACCGAACGAGGGTAAAGGATCGCCGAGGAGGAAAAAAAGAAGATGCTGGCGCCCCTACCAAGACATGGCGCCACAACGTCCCGCCGACCTTCGCTTGCGTCCCACAGTAACGCGCACGATGGTCATCTCCTATATCGCTATCGTTCATGGTGCGGCGCGGAGTCGGCATGTTCCGCGCCCTACCACCCCCCTCCCCTTTCGCGCGCGGTCGGACGGGGGCGAGATGACAGCGGCGTTGGGGAGCGGAAATGCAGACCATATCTGGCACCAAGGCGGATTCCCATCCCTTGCAGTGGCAGATCTCTCAAGGTTTCAGGGTTTCCCGGCTGCTGCCGGGCCCATCCATGCCATGCGTTCGTCCTGAGCCCACGATAACAAACAATAATAACCATCATGATAATGTCTGCCAACTCTACCAGCAGCCATCTGCAGCAACCCCAGCAACCCCGGCCTCGGCTCTTGACCCCAAATAAGCCTGTATTTCTTTTGTTTCATTTCTCTCTTTTGGTGTATGACTAAGGTGGGCACATACCCATGGTACTTATATTTCTGTTTGCTACCATCTCCGAGTACCTAGCACAATACCTAGGACAGACATGCGATCTTATGCCGGACCAACTCCCTACTCCGCGCTTCGGTGAGGTTAGCGAGGAGGGCTCCTCATGCCGCCACCCATTTCGCTCCTCTCCTATGCAGGACGGCCAGCCCACTCAGCAGGCAAAGTGAAAATAAAGCCCGGCCCCTGCTAGTCCCGGCCATCTGACACCCACCGAGGCGAGGGGTTCGGCCATGCGGCATGAAATTCAAATTCGCCTTGAAAAGTCGCCAGCCTGCCCCTGGCACCCACGAAAACCGGGATACATCAATGACGCCGCCCGAGGAGGGGTGCCACCGGCCGGGTCTTTTTACAGGGTCGGGTGGCTTGTGGTAACCAAGTCCGCCCGACGGAGCATTGAAAGTGGCCCAAAGCGGATCGTCTGGTTGGTGGACGGACATCCCACACCGAAAGCTGGGAGTCCAATGGAAGGAAGACCAGGGTAAGGGAAGTGAAGGCCTGCAAGGGATAGTGCCACGCTAGACGGCTCCGCTCCCGCATTTCCCTGTGCGGCTTAGGGCTGCCGCTAGTCTCTTCTTTTTCTCTTCGTCCTCCGCTTATTGCTACATACACAGCCACCCTTGGCTAAGACGTTCCCCCTCCCAAGAAGTAGGCGGTTGCCTATCGCGGCAACGTCGACGATATCTTGCCTCACCGCGGAGGTGGCTGCCAAGGCAGCCAGCCAGGGCGCGCTGCCAATGCGCCACCCCCTTTGGCTCGATGCTACACGTGGCAGTCTCGACAGTTAGCAGCACAACGACTTGGATGCAGTGAGTGCATATTTAGGTGCCTGCTCTGCGTGTCTGCATGTCGACGCGGCTGCCACCGACCGAGCTGCAGCAAGGTCGGTTACATCATATGTACACACACACACACACTCACACACAACATCGGTTCCACTGCCGTCATAGATCCCGGACCTGTGAGGTCGCCGACCAACTAGGAATTTCTCGGAGGGGCGTGTGTTTCCTTTTCTCTTTTTTTCTCTCTTCGTTGCGGGGTGCACGTTTTTGTTGCTCCAACCAAGGAAAACCCCTGGAGAAACTAGCAGTCGGCTCCACTCACACCCTCCCACACACACTCACACACTCGCCAGCATGGAGGACAGTACGAACAAGGGTCGCGTGCTCGGTTCTCGCACTCCCAGAACCTGGGCTAATTAAACACCGTAGCCAGGGAGCTGCTTGGTAGCCGGGAATCGGACGCTGGAGTCATTCCCCGACCTTTGGCGTGCCCGGCCGCCCTGACAAGGACCCGACGGAACGCGCGATGGAGGGTGCAAACCATGGGGCGTCCTAGCTCTTGCTCACCGTCCCCGCTAGGTCCAGATTCGGACTAGCTGCCCCAGAGCCCCCATGTGGTACAGCACTCATGCTGCTGCTGGGCTGGTGTTGCTGACATAACCAACGCACGCCGTTCATCGTCCCATGTGCGATGCAAAGTCATTGGATGCCAAAGTGCACCGCGCCGCCCGGCCGGGCCAGTCAGCTAGCCTGTATGCACCTGGCCTTGCCCGTCCATCTATCCATTCAAGGAGCATGTGGCCGTGCCCCCTCCCCAAGGCGCGGTGGGTGCGGTCTTGCAATGCCGCAGCGAGACATCACATCCCGGACTAGCGTGTACCCGTCGCCGGGACGGACCCCTAGCTGCCCGCCTAGGCGGTGATACGTGGCAGCTGCCCAATCCATCGGACCTCTCCCAGTGACTCTAGATCGAGTCGCCAGGCGGACGATGCAGCCCTGCCACCGCGAACCTCGGATCAAAGTCCTCCCTCCCTGTCTCTCTCTACTCCCTCCTTCCCTCTCACTCTCTCCAGGTGACCTGCATCTTCCCCAACTGCCGGCATCGGGGGGCAGGCCCGCGGCGGCGGAGGAGCAAAACAAAAAAAAAAGAAGGAAAAACTCCACCACCTACGTGTGCTTACCCCAACCTCGGGGGGGCCCCCATGCGAGCGAGAGAAAGGGCACGTCGGCTGTTGTCCTGGTAGACTGTAGCTACCAGCCGAGTTTCCGAGAACCCCCTGGGGAACTTTGTTTTGGCATAAGGCAACGGCCGGCCGTCCGTCCGTCCGTCCGTCAAGAAGCAGGTTCTGCCGAACGGTTCCTAGCGTGGCAGCTCACCCCCCATCGTTCCTATCCCGGGTAGGCGCCCGAGTTTGTTTCTGTCTGTTTGTATGTGCGGACAGGGCTTTGGAGGGTGTTTTATTCTTTTAGTCTTTTTTTCATAGTTTTTTTTTAGACACCATCTGCTAGCCATCCTCTCTCAACTAGCGTCCCCGTGTGTTCAAGGCCAGGTCCAGAAACTCAAAAAAAGCGGCGGCCCGTGATGTCAAGCAAGATGCAAAACCGGGCGGCACCAGCACCAAGAAAGATAGCAAGGACGCCGAACGAACCGCACCGCTTCTCCGTTCAAATTCGGGCTGTCGGGTTTTCTTTTTCTTGTTTTGTCTCTCTTTTACATGCCGTGATACCCAAGAGCGCACCTATAGACATGGCCCCCTAAAAAGCATCAGCCGAGCACACCGTACTTTCTATAACGGCGCGCAAGGTATGTGCTGGGGAGGCATGATGTCTAGTGCCTGGCGCCTGGTTGGTCGTAGCACCCGCCACTTCGAGTGAGCTCCTCGTCCGGTACGTGTCATTGTACCGGGTGCACGGACACGTAAGGGGGGAAATCTGGACGCCCAGGCCGAGCTAGCCGGGGTAGGATTTGGTTGGTGTGGCACGTGGAAAGCTGTCAGCTCGACGGACACTTTTTCTCCTTTTTTTTTTTTTGTCCCTTTTTGTTCTTGGTAGGCGTGTGTAAGATGGAGAGAACCAAAATCGGCCGAGGCCGGGAGCCCGCCCGGCCCACGATCCGTGCAGCGACGGCGGCGGGCGATAGGCTCCTCAGCTTAGGCTAACCCGTCTGCCGCCCTCCCAAGAGGCGACGCCGCTAGACTGCCCCTCCTCCCGGCCGGACCTTGTCGACGGCGTCTGTTTGTATGCGGGCGATGCTGGCCCACCTGCGGATGTGGCCAAACCCCACCAGCTTCTGTTCAGTCGTTCGGCTGCGGCTTGGCGCGGTAGCTATATTTTTATTTTTTTTATTTTTTCCTCCCCCATGTTTAGAAACATCCAACTCCTCCGCGGCCTGCCATCCTCACCTCTCGTTATTGTGGTATTTTCGTGGGGTGGCATGCAGCCTACCCATTATTCTCTTCTTTTCTCTTGGCTCTCTTTCCCCCCCTCCCTCCGCATAGTCCACCCGGCGCCTCGGGCGCTTCTGTGCTTACGCTCTTTTTGCCTGTCAGGGCTCGTTTTTCGCAAACGAGCGACAAGGTGCGGGACGGTGAGAGGGCAAAATGCAACCTCAAAACTTGGCCACGTGAGGTCAGGGCACCCCCTCCCCTGTCTCTAACGCCGACCCCTAAAAAAGGTTGGAGGACCCCGGTGGTGGTGGTGGTGGTGGTGGTGGTGATTGTTGACGGCGCAGATCTCATGGAGGCCGATTCTGTGTGTCCTGTGGGTGTGTGGATGCACAGGTGATGGAGAGGGCGGCTTGATTCCGTAGATAGCTCGCCTGTCGTTTGCCCCCACTTGATATTTTGACATGGTCCCGAGACTTAGCTCAAAGCTAGGTAGGTGAGGGACGCGGGGTGGGCAGACAGACAGACAGCACTCGGTCCCATGTCTCCTGCTGCTTGGTCCTATCACACTCAAGGTTTTCTTCCGACGCCCTTGATTGCCACTATTGCCTACCCTAGGTAATTGTACGTACGTACGTACACACACACACACACACACACACACACACACACACACCCACACACACACAACTGGGTCTTCCAAGCACTCGGGAAGAGAATGTGAGAGGATGAGGCGGTGGTGCGTTGGTAGGGTAGCACCACATGCTCTGTGCGGTCTGGCCATGTCTGTAACACATGAAAAGCTGGAGAGGTTGTTTGGCCGCGGGCGTCGTCGTCGTCGTCGTCGTTCTCCTCCTCCCTCCCCCCCCTCTCCAACCCACCACCACCCCTGTCACAATGCTACCACAGCCGCCCTCTCTGGTTCGTCGTCGGCGGCGGCGCGCGGAATCGAAGCTTCGCCGGCCGGGCCCACAAGCAGAAAGAGTGAGGCAGCTACTAGGCGAGCAGGAGTCAGGGGCTCATGTCTGCCAGCAAGGGACCCGGCAAATGCCTTTCGGTTCAAGCTTCATTTTCATATTTTCCGACTCCACCCGGCCCCACGGTCTCTGTTTCAATGGCGCTGTACGGGATCCCCCAGTTTTTTCTTCTTTTTTTTTCCCTTACCATTATTATTTTCCATTTTATCTCCTTATATTTTTTCCATTGCTCCCCCTCGCTATACCTGTCACCGACACACCCCCTGCTCCCACTTCTCGCTTTCATCGGGTTTGCGCCACCTTGTCCCATGCACACCCACTGATCAGTCATCAAAAAAGCCAAGCATCACCTCCTGGAAGACGCAATCCCCGCGAGCTTCTAAACCTTCCTCGCTGGTCTAGGGGATCTCCCACGGGCGGCCCAGCCTGTGCAAGGCTCCATGCCCCGTCGTTTGTTTACACTCGAGCCGCCTTTTTTTTTGTCTAGCAAATCCATCACCATCATCCCACACGCGTTGCGTGCCCAGCCGCATTCTCCGTACATGTGTGTGCCTCCTGTAGCTGGCCGCCTACCTACCTACCTAGATAGGTAGCTACCTTATGTATACCCATGCCCCGTGCCTGGTGGTCGAAACGCCATGTCGTCAGGGCCCAGCCAATCTTGTCCGAGCGCATGGCCTTCTGTTGAGTGATGGGCAGGGCAGGACTGGGGACGGCGATGGCGCCATGCAGACTTGACGGCTTGCAAGGCTCATGAACGCCCCCGCTCTCCCCGGCTATCTCTTTTTTTGTTATTATTTTATGCCTTTCTCTCGGGCTTTCTCCATGCGTGCTCGGTACGATACGGATCTGGATTCGGTGGCTGCGATCCACTGGGGAGGCGGTGGCCATTTTTTTCTCCTGTCGCCGAGCCAAGGGCCAGTCCATTCGGTGATATTTGTTTAACCGCATCATTGTTCCGTATACCCAGCTCAAGGAGGCGGCCCCCCGGCTCAACGCTTTCCCTTGTAGCAGGTGCTGACCGGCCGGTGGCATCCCAAACCCGCACCGTATTGCTGTTGCTGTGTAGAACTTTCTTCGCCTCCTATTCTTCACCGGGCACGTATGTAGGTAGGGAACATACAATTACACCGAATGTTTTTTTAAAAAAAAAAAAAAAAAAGGGAGAGAAAAATGCCCGATACAACTGCAACTGTAACTGCGGCGCAACGTCAACGGCTAGCTCTAAACCTTGGAACCTTTTACCATCCGCTCCCTTGCAGGCTCCTCGGGCGCCCTGTCTAGGCTAGGGACCTCGCGACCCGCCTCCGCCTCCAGCAGGCACCTCCATGCAAGGAGAAAGGGCCAAGGAGAAAGGGCCAAGGACCGTGAGCGGGCAAGATTGAGCGAGGGTCATCACATGTCGGAGCTCGCCTCCGTGCCTCGTGGGTGGCCGGGGGAAAGTCCCGTCCCTCCCTTTCCCACCCTGGCTGCGTCGTCCCTATTTGCGTTCTCGGTCGGCATGATAGGGACATGACCGCAAAGAGCTAATGGCCCGAAGGGAAATAAAACACAACAAGGCTATACCTAGTAACCGGAGAGAGGGAGAGTG
>NW_008804545.1:5525224-5568374 GCF_000145635.1 Gaeumannomyces tritici R3-111a-1
GGGGAGAATGGATAGAACGAACGATTCACAATCCTATTCTTCTCGTTTCCCATCCCCCCTGACATGACGCGGACGAGCCTGCCTCGTCGGTCGAGGTTCGATAGTCAATTCATCATCGCCATGGCGTCCGTGTTGAAAATGGGCAGCCGCCACACTCCTTCCCCTCCCCCGGTGAGCGTCCCCACCCCCATCATCACCTGTCCTGTAGGTACGACGTCTGTCCGAGATTGAAGCCAGCGTGTAAGCCACGGCCAGCCCGCTGCACAGGGGATACCTGAAAGGGGACAAGGCAGCAAGATCTGGATTGCGGCAGCTTGGCGTGATTGGCGCTCATGATGTCCAGCATGGGTATAGTGTACCTCACTAGTCTTTCTTTTTTCTTGTCGTTTGTTTTCGTATTTGTTCTCGTGATAATTATCCAAATAAACGCCATTTTGTAAACAACCGACCCATCTTTTTGCCTGACTCGGCAAGTGTGCTAGCGCCAGAGCCAAGCCTGGCGTGGCACTCCCGCCCAACGCGCGAGGATTGTAGAATTTGGAAAATGGGGCGCCAGCCGCCTCCGCTCCCGCCGGTACTTCAATCCCATTTGGTGGTGGTACACAGATCGTGTAGCACAATCTTGGCTGTGCTGTGTGCCAACCTTTGCATCCTTCCAGCCCCGGAAGATTTTTATCGTACGTGTGCGAAGGGCTGCAGCAAGTCACCACCGCAACACAACCAACAGCACCTATCATTGATCCAAGGCTCCATTCACCCCACCCTTTCCGGAGCAATGCCAGTATGTGTAACCAACTCCCCTGGATAGTGTGTGTGCGTGTTTGCTTGTGCGTGTAAGTGTGCGTGTTTGCGTGTGCGTGGGGTGTGGTGTGGTGTCAAAGCCAACAAAAACGCCTATTAGAGACGGTGAAAAAAAAAGAAGAGAAATAAAAGAAGGGAAAAAACAACCAAAAATCAAAACACCTGTTGAAAAAAAAGGTCGTCATGCTTGACCCATGCTTGCCCCATGCGACCGAAATACCGCAAACTAGAGCAAGACGGGGGTGGAAATGGAGGGGGACCATGTGCATTTACGACGAGACGGAACGAGAAACAGAACAGGAAGACGACGGCGACGGCAAGGCAGCCAAAATGAGGAAATGATGGAGCGAGCGAGCAGCGGCAGGGCGAACACAGCGGCCGAGGCCAGGCCTGCAGGAGTGCGGCCTCGCCGTCACCCTTCTGTCTCGGCGCTGTTCCTGCCCCGTGCTCCCTCACCGTCGTCTCCCCTCCAGGGAAGGTCGGGCGCCGCGCTCCCTGCTGGATGGACATGCCGTCTGTCCTCGGGGGTTGCCTGGGCGGCGAGCTATATGCTGTTTGGGTAGGTCTTTCCCTGCCAGTGGGGGTGTGTGTAGAGCACCTGCCGTGCCAGAGATCCAACGGCAACCAGGACTGGGGAGAGACGGGCCTTGATGGGGAAGGAGGGACCATCCATGAACATATGGCAAGAGCGTCAATTCTGAGCGTTCTGCCTGTGCCTGTGCCTGTGCCCGGGCCTGTACATGTGCCCGTGGCTGGAGGCAGAGCGCCCAAAACGTAGGCGCCCTGCACGGCGCATACGCAGTGCAGACCAGCCCAGTGCATAGTACGTGTAGAGCAGCTGCCGTTCAGGCGCTCGCTGGGGACGGCAAAATGCTGCTCCAGTCGTGCTGGCTCAGAAAGAGAGAGAGGGAGAGAGAGAGAGTCGGTGGTGGTCTTGCTGTGCTCTTGTCACCATGCCCGCCGAGGGTCAACAGCCCTGGACCCTGCTCTAGTGGAAGACCGCAAGACTTACCCACAATAGGCAAGGATTGAACACCTTTATGGGGAGGGGCAGCATGCTGCTTGCAAGTTTCCACCACAGCTCGGCCGGGTTTAGTGTGCTTTTTTTTCCCCTGTATTTTTTTTTTTTTTGCCCAGCACCCTGGAGGAAGCGGTCGGACTATCTGTAGTTAGCTGCCCTGCCCTCCATCGTGCATGTCTGTCCTGTCTCCCCCCAGCAGTCCCACAGTTCACAGTTGCAACCCCCCACCCCTCCTGCACGGATCGACGCCGCTGAGATTCTGCTGCACTTCTGTATTCTCTTGGCAACGACCGTTCTTTGCAGACCAGGCCTTCTCTCGACGGCCGCGCTGCAAAGACGGCTCCAGTCCAAATCCCCTTCGCTGCCCAGTGCCCACCTCCCGCCTGCCCGTGCTCGTGCTCCAGACTAGCAGCCCGGTAACCCATTGCCATTGCCATTGCCATTGCCCTCCCCTGCTGCTACCTTGCACGCCTACCTTCCTCCACTAACTGCACACCTCGCCTCTTGGAGACGCCCCCCCGACCCCTCTCCTCCTCCTCCACAACTTGCTCGGAGCACCATCCTTACTACACGACAGGGCCACCATATTAAATATCTCAACCGTCTGGTAGTTCCTGGGAGGCACGCCGACGCGAGTACATATCAGGCCTGGGCGCGCTCTCCATCCATCTCCTCCTCTGCTGCTGCTGCACTACTACCCTACCCCTTGGGTTTGTGGACGTCAACATCTAGTACCCTCGACCTTGGTTCTTTCCGCAACCCGAGCCACAGGTCGTCCCCACTACAGCAAATAAGAAGGATACGAAAAAGAAAATAAGAGCACCAAAAGAGATCAGGTCCCGAAGCCCCAATAGAAAAAAAAAGAAAAGACAACAGCACCGCGGCACAACGACGATCTTTCGGCCGGACGGAGCCACTTTCACCCCCAGGTATCCCACCCAGCCCATGCCTGCTATATGCCAGACAACATCCCACAGTATTTATCACCACCTCCATCCGCGCCCAAGTCTCGCATCCTCCACACCACTCGCCTCCCAGCACTTCCAACACCAGCACGGCCCGGCCAAGGTGCTAGCGTGTCAGCAATAGCCAGCCGCCCTAGCAGAGGAAGCGACGGAGACATCGGTCATCAGCTGTTTTCGAGCACGACCGCCAGCACGCCAGCTACGCCGTCGACGCCCGTCAACTAGCAGCACTCTTAGCTCGCTTGTCCAAGCCGGCAGCACAGAGGGGAGGGGAAAGGGAAGAGAGAAAAGCCCACAGGTCGCCGCGCATCCGTCACCAAAGACGCTTCCCATCCACACCCTGCCGCGTCCTGCAGCTCTCCTTCCATCACTTCTCTAGTCCGTGGCGCATATCGCGTCGTCAACACCCAGGGTCCTTGGCTGTCTTGACGCCTCTTCCCTGAGCACTGACTGCCGCCGCCGCCGCCGCCGCCGCCGCGCCATACCCGCCGTATCTTCACATCATCAGCCTTCCCTCGCAATCACGTCCCCGGACACCAGGCAGCATCCCCAAACAAACGCCTCTTGTATCAGTGCCAACTCCACCGAAGCAAAAGAAAAAAAAAAAAAGGGACACGAGCTGCAGAACGAATGGGCTGAGCCACACCCGTGGTAAACTTTTTGTCTGCACAACTGGCTCTTGGGCTGCTGGACTGGTGGCTTGCCCTTTACATCCCCCACCCCCAACCAAGCGTATCGTCACCAGTTGAGGCCACACACACACACACACCACCCCCCGTCGAGGAAACCGCGGTCCTGTCCTGATCGGCGTACAAACTGTACCCGCGTCGAGCCACTTTGCAGCACCCGCTTACCTGGCGCAAAAGTCGCTGCAGACGGCCCCTCATTCCCGCCGCTACCAGCTGTGCCGAAGCAGAAGCGCGACCTGGGTTCTGTGCTTTTGGCGTGGACCGAGTGCCGGTTCTTGGGGCGTGCCTCTTTTATGGCCCACCCCGTATAAAGCAAGAACCTTTCGCTCAACCACGTCAAAAAAACTTTAACCTTCCCCCACCACCCACCGTCCAAACTCACACAGCTGCCGCCCGCCTGTCAGTCACCTGGGCCGGTCTGCTGGAGCTGCTCGGCGTATAAATCCGCCATAGGGCTGCGCTTCCCACTAGCCCTGGACGCCGGCTCCAAAACCGCAGGCCCAGCTTTCTCCGTCAGGTTCGTTCGGCCCTTCTTCCCCCTCAGGACCTTGGCGCCCGTCCTTCTTGCACTCCTTTCTTCTTGGGAATCGCTCGTTATCTCTCATTTGGCACAACACATGCGCCCGACCGCTCCTTCCTCAGAAACACACACGCTCACTTTAGTAAGAACTCTGTCGTCTAACTTGCGCAAAGGAATTTTCTTCCCACCTGGCATTTTGTCTTTGCAGGGAGACTTCCGGCGGCTTCAACAACAGCCGCTCAGGAACAGCTAGTTTTTTTGACTTCTCCAACGCTCCCCGTCCGGACCCTTTAAGCTTAACCCTCTCCGGCGAAGGGGTTCTGGCCTTGCTTGAGCGGTGTCCTTTCGGCCTAGTAGATTCTGGGTTCATCTCAAACCCGATCGCCATGGCCTCACCAACAACAGCCGGCGGTGGCACCCCGCCATTGGCAGTCACGTACGAGGGTTTCGTCGGAACCACGATGGATGCTCTCATCCTGTTCGAGGCCTGTCTACAAGGCGCTCTATACCACGTCCCGCGCCGACCCCACGACCGCGAGCGGGAGACACTGATCAGGAGCGGTGCCGTCTTCGTGTACGAGGAGCACTCGTCGGGCATCAAGAGGTGGACGGATGGCTACAACTGGAGTCCAAGCCGGATACTCGGCAACTTTCTCATTTACCGCGAGCTGGAGGGACCATTTCCCCCCGGAGAGAAGAAGAGGGCACGCAAGCCCAAGAAGAACACGCCCTCTAAGACGGCCGAGAACGCGAGAGCAGCGGCTGCCATAGGCGCGGCAGCCAGCCAGACCACCGGTCTGGAGGAGGGAGAGCAGAGCAGAGCCGAGTCAGAGCGATCGCTAATCGGGTCGCTGATCGACTCGTACCCCTTCAAGGAGGGCGGCCTGGTCAAGAAGACCATCAGCGTTCAATGGCAGGGCGTGCCTCACCACCTGGTTTCGTACTATAAGGTGGACGACGTGCTTGCCGGCAAACTGGTGGCGCCCTCAAGTCACCCAAGATTCAACCGCCTCATCCCTCGTGCCGCACTCTTCAGCCAGCAAAACTTCCGCAATCCCGTCTCGGACTCGGACCCTAGATTAATGTCACAGTTCCACACGGAGCAGCCGACTGCATACGATTTTATGCACCCTCAAGGTGGCATGCCCATGCCCACGCAAGCGCCTCGATCCATGTCTGGGGGCGGCATCCCAGTTCTCCCGACGGATCATCTGTACCGACAGTCGACCTTTCCGCAGGTCCCCCACGTGCAGCATTCAGTCCCCTTCACACTCCAACAACACATGCAGCCCATGATGACAATGGGACACTCGTTTCAAGGCCATAGCCACTACGAGCCACAGCAACATGGCCATTTCGATGAAGCAGACGGCGCACACTACGACGCGCATAACGGCCACTACGAGGCCCAGAACAGCCACTACGGAACCCACAGCGGGGCGGCAACATTCCCTGCGTACGACAATGGGATTGGCATGTTCCCCATGGCCCATCACGAGGGCGACGGCCAAGATCGCAGCGGCGACATGGGCCCAGAGGTGTTTATGGGTACCATGCTGCCTCCCAGCAGTCACTATACTAGCTGATATAGAAGAGGCGGGGGGATGATTGACTTTTGGGGGGTGGGGGGGAATAGGCGTCCAAAGGTGGGCCTGCAGTTACACGAGACCAGATGCTCGAACCTACTAGGGATTGGAGTTTGGCCAGAGGCCGGTTTGCTGCCAAAGGTGGCTGGGTGTGCTTTCAATACGGCCCGTTTTGGGCCTTGGGGGGAATAACCACAGTTAGTTCTAGCGTTTTCGGCTTTGAATGGGCTTCATGTACAATACAAAAGGGGTAAAGTAAGATCTTTTGACTTTCAGCGACTAGGATATATATTTTTAAGAACAACAATCATGACAGAATCCCAAGACGAAGACGCGCACGTTGTCATGTTTCTGGCACTGGTGACGTTGTGAATCCTGAGCGCCCAGGTCTGGAAGGTGATGTATGTGTTAGACTGCCCAGGCAACTTCGGTTGGCTGAGAAAGTGGGGCTTTGCAGTGCATGGGGCAATCTGTCAAGGTACATCTGTGGCTTTCATTGGGCAGCGCGATCTGCAAGCCCACCCAAGCTGATGTGGAGCACCAAGGGCAATTCAATTGTCAACCCAACCTGGACAGAATCAATGGACCGCATTGATTCGATCGCTCACTCCATCCGCCTCCCAAGGCTCCCCCCCGACTTTGGGCTTCTTGTCTAGCCGTCAGTGGCCACATTCATGATGCAGAGACTCTGCGCCCGCACGGCGCTGGCTGCCAGCAAGAGAAGCACGGTGGCAACAGCAACAGGTACATGTCGGACTGCGGGCTTCCTGACCATGACACCCTCACCTCGGCCCTTCCTGCGGCACCTCTCGGCCGGCGGTGGTGATGGTGGTGCAGGTGCTACCTCGGCGACTCCGCTGCCGTTCCTATCCCCCTCGCTGCTGCTGGCGGCGCGGTCCCCATCAGCTGCGGCTGCGGCACCCTTGCTCCGGGGCCGCCGCTGCCTCTCGCTCTCCGGCCCCTGGCGCACTCGTTCTAGAGGGTAAATTTGCCCTGTTGCTCGTTGCTTCTTTTCTTCCATCCTGCTTCTTTATCCTATTTGCCATCTGCCCCACGGCTGGTTTCCCTGTCCCCCGTCGAACCAACCATAAACGGGCAAGGTAAATGAGGCTCAGCCTCCTGTGGCGCCCCAGGGGTTCGTGGTGTGGACCAAGCGCCTCCTCCTTCTCATCACAGACGGGGGTGGCCTGGTGGCTGATTGGCTGACTAGCAAGGGTCTAGACCAGGGCAGCAGCCTCACAAGGGCGCCCATGACCATGATGAGGCTGTTGGTGCCCCGCGCCCCTCATCTCCCTCGGCCTCATCGGTCTCTCCACCACGGGGCCACCCTGCTGCGACCCAGAGCCAGGGAGCCGCCAGGCTGCCACCTGCTTCCCCGCCGGCCTTGGCGGCCCGGGAGAACATCTACACGATCCCAAACATGCTCACGGCCTCGCGCCTGGTCGCCGCCCCCATCATCGGCTACGCCATCCTGCACGACCAGCACGCCCTCGCCCTCGGCCTCTTTGCCTACGCCGGCCTGTCGGACCTGCTCGACGGCTGGATCGCTCGCCGCTGGAACCTGGGCACCGTGGTCGGCACCATCATCGACCCCATGGCCGACAAGACCCTCATGCTGGTCCTGACGCTCAGCCTTGCCGCCAAGGGCGCCCTCCCGCGTGAGTTTTCCGACTTGTCACCTTGGAGTCTTACTTCTTGTTCCTTCTGATTATGACACCTCACCTACATTCGTATTACGGCCTGTCGTAACTCAAAACTTACACACCCTCCCCCAAGCTTGGCCTATTTTGATATCCCCTCGTCATTGGTTCCTTTAACCCACTTCCCTTTGCTTTTTTACTCCTTCTTTTCTTCTTCGGTTTTTCCTTTTGGTGCCCCCTCGTCGTGTTGTTGGTGACCCCTGTCGAGGACCCCTTGATGGCTCAGGGCCAGCCGCGGATTTGGCCGCCGGTCTGGTGCTTGGCCCGATTATCCTTGCCTTCCCAGGATATGATGCAAACTAGAGGGGGGTCTTTAGTAGACCATCCGCGCTAGCGCGGAGGACTCGTGCCAACCCATTATCCCAGATGGTGTGCTCGGACCCTTGCCGACCCCTCGTTGATTCTCGGCCGCCCCGAGCGCCCGTGTTCCCCTTGCCGCACCCCCCTCCTTCCTGCCTTGGTGCTGCATACGGACCAAATAGCATCGCGGCTGACGCCAGACTAAAATAACAAAAAAAAAACAACGTTGCAATGTCCGCTGCTAGTCTGGCTTGTCGCCCTGATAATCGGCCGCGACGTCGGACTCGCCATCGCGGCCATCTACTACCGGTGGGTCTCGCTTCCGCCGCCAAAAACCTTTGGGCGCTACTGGGACTTCTCGCTGCCCTCAGCAGAGGTTAGGCCGACCACAATCAGCAAGTACAACACGTTCCTGCAGCTAGGTCTGATGGGCCTGACCGCTACCGCCCCTGTCCTGCCCTTGGACCTGTCGGCATCCTTGACTGGCTTCCAGTGAGTGCTATTTGCTTTGACACCCCTCCCCTCCCTCGCATTGTCTGCCAGCCGCCCTGCACTGGTTTTGTGCTTTTTTTTTTTCCTATCTTCTTTTCTGTGACGATGCGCTTGTCTTGCCCCCCCGCCACACACGCCCCTCACCGGTCAGTAAGACCTTGCCCGTCGTATCCTGTCGTATCCCGACGTTTGCCTCGGTGCCATGACATCTGTCCATGCAAGTGCTCATTGCAACACGGGACTCTGATATATACGCACATATACACACAACACGCACGCACGCACGCATGCACGCACAACGCTTTGGCTGTCTGTCCTTGCATGCATGTCAGCTATCGACTAACTCGCATTTGCCAACCCACCTTTTTTCGTCTCTCAGATACGTGGTCGCGGTGACGACGGTCTGGAGCGGAGCTAGTTACGTGTTCAGCAAGGACGCCGTCAAGATCCTGTCTGACGCGAAGTCCGCAAGCACGAAGCGGCCACCTCTCTGAGAGGAAGGGAGAAAAGAGAATAATGGGTGTGGAGTGGCGCTATTGCAGCCATGCTAAAATAGAGAAGAAATGCACTGCACAACAGTAAATAACATAATACACGGCATGGACTTGGCTCTAGTGCAAAATGACCACCCGTGGCGCAGGGGAACTCGGTGCCTTGTCACTGGCGAGGATGGCTGTCTACCCGGGTTTCCTTAACGAGTAGGCTAGGTACATTTTGGATGTACGCGCAGCACAGCATGCACGCCTACCACGCGCTGGAAACGACACGGCGAAAGCCCTCCAGGGTCCGGACCCCGGGGCAAACCAGCTGCTCCTCAGGGCAGACGAAACGCAGGAACGTAAGCCCGCCGTCACTGGCGTCCTCCTCGCCGCCGCAGTTGGGGGGGTTTTGCTTGTCCATTACGGCCATGTCCCCCCTCCCCGTTAGCCGGGCGCCCACGCAGGCGGCCAGCCCATGAAAAGGAGCGGGTTAGGACCACGAGTGCACAAGAGGAGAGAGGCCGCCGCAGGGCATAATGCGCCGATGGTGCCAAAAAAAAAAAAAAAGGTATAAAAAAAAGGCAATCTCGCACACGGACGTACATACCTACATACATGTGGTTGCATTTCTAGGGACCCTGAAACAATAATTTTTAATTTTTTTTCGCTTCTTTTGCTCGTGATAGTTGCGGCCGCTGGACGCCACCACCCCTCTTGTAGCCGTCACACACAAAAACACCAACCTCACCCACCCCCCCCTTCGGCCATTTTCTCGGCGGGGAACTGAGAGATTGGGAAAAGGAAACGAGGTCACGGCAAGGAATATGACGCGAACGTCGCTGTTGCGCCATTTTCCTTGCCTGCTGGGTGACGTGCGGGTGTGTTTTGCTAAAAAAAAAACGTATTGTGTCACCACGTCCGCGTTGGCTATTTGGGGCGGGCGGGGAGAGGCTCGCCCTCCCCTGATCGATGATGATCTCGACTGGTCGGTGTGAGAAACGACAAGAGATGCCGACAACAAAGGAAAACAGGAGGCTGGCTTTGCCACCGACTCTGGTTGTTGGGTGTGTGCAACGCGGCCATTTATGCGCCCCCTTTGCATGTTCCGGCTGCCTACCGCTCGACGGTCTATTCTGGAAATGGCATATTTGACTTCTTTTCGGGAATGAGTGGCAAAAGCCCAAGTCACTGAAAGGGAGGCATCTCCTCTTCCCTGTGTTAGAGTTTGACTGGTGGTGGCTGTGACTACCTCTGATATCATACATGTTGCATGCTGCTTTTCCCCAAGTGCCCCAGGAAGAAAATCTCCATGTCCGACTCCTCAACTCCGTGAAATAGCCTGCTTGAATTTGAAGGGCAAATCTGCCGCCACCAGCATCGTCGTGAACGGTAGAGGGGCTTAGGGCGGGATACGTGGGTATAATAGTGTACAAAAACAAGGAAGTAAGCAGGACAGAACGCCAAGGAAGTATTAAATATATCAGGCGATAGAGCCCGCCTGCTGGAAGCCCGGCCTACACGGAAGCCGAAGCACGCGCGGCGTCCAAGCACGGCTCCTCAGGCAGGGCCGCCTTCGGGCCGGTAGCGCGGGCCTTGCGGCCGACGGCGCCGCGGACGTGGGCGAGCAGGCGCACGAGGCCGGAGGGGGTGACGCCCTCGAGCCTCCTGGCCTGGCCGAGGGTCTCGGGCCTGACGGCGGCGAGGACCTGGCGCTCGGCCGTGGAGATGCCGACGACGGCGGCGTAGTCCATGTCGGCGGGCAGCAGCAGGGCCTCGTCGCGCGACGCGCGCTCGTGGTGGCCGCGCTCCCTGCGCACGTAGGGCTCGTAGGCGGCCTCGATAGCGACGCGCTGGCGGACCCCCGGCGAGAAGTCGGTGGCGGCCCGCCCCAGAGCGGCGACGCTGCTACCGGCCACGTCGTCGATAGTGTACCCTCGGCGCACCATGGCGAGGCCGTCCATGGCCTCGCTCGAGTTGCCCACGTTGCTCAGCCCGGCCGCGCGCCAGCCCTCGCCGCCGAGGCGGACGCCGGCCAGGAGGTCCGTCAGCTCCGCCACCTGGGCGCGCTCGCGCTCGAAGGCGGCCCAACGCGCGTCCGAGACGACGCCCCAGGAGCGGCCCAGGGCCGTCAGGCGCTCGTCGGCGTTGTCGGCGCGCGTCGACATGCGGTACTCGGACCGCGACGTGAACATGCGGTACGGCTCCGACACGCCCTTGGTCACCAGGTCATCGATCATGATGCCGATGTAGCCGTCGGCCCGCGAGAGCGTTGCCGCCGGGAGCCCCAGCGCCGCGCGCCCGGCGTTGATGCCGGCCACGATGCCCTGGCCCGCGGCCTCCTCGTAGCCCGTGGTGCCGTTGATCTGGCCGGCTAGGAACAGGCCCAGGATGGCCTTGGTCTCGAGCGACGTCTTGAGCGAGCGCGGGTCCACGTAGTCGTACTCGACCCCGTAGCCCGGCTGCAGCATCTTGACCCTCTCGAGGCCTGGGATCGTGCGTAACAGCTGCTCCTGCGCCTCCGCGGGGATCGTCATGGATAGGCCGTTGGGGTAGACGACATCCGAGTCGAAGCCCTCGGGCTCGAGCCAGACGATGTGCCGCTCGCGGTGGCCGAACCGTATGATCTTGGACTCGAGCGACGGGCAGTAGCGGGGCCCCTTGACCGTCTCACGGATATGGATGGTCTTTTCGAGGTTGGCGCGCACCACGTCGTGCGTGGCCTGGTTGGTGTAGGTGGCGTGGCAGTCCAGCTGCTTCTCGACCGCGACGCGCTCGTTCATGAAGCTGAAGGGCATCGGGGGCTCGTCTCCGTGTTGCACCTCAAGCATGCCAAAGTCGATACTGCTCTTGGCGAGCCGCGGCGGCGTTCCCGTCTTGAGCCTGCCCATCTGGAAGCCCGCGTCCCTGAGGGAGCGGCTGAGCCCAAACGTGGCGGCCTCGCCAATGCGGCCCGAGGGGAAGCTCTCCAGCCCGATGTGGATCTCGCCGCCCAGGAACGTGCCCGTGGTGATGACGACCTGGCCCGTCGCGAGCTCTTCGCCCGACTCGAGCCGCACCCCCGCGATCTTGCCCTGCCCCGGCCTGGCGTCCGGGCCGTCCGCCTGGCCGAGCACAATGTCGGCCACACTGTCCAGCACGACCGTCAGGTTGGGGTGGCCGAGCAGCGCATCCCGCATGTGCGTCTTGTAGAGCTCGCGGTCGATCTGGGCGCGGGGCCCCCAGACGGCAGGGCCCTTGCGGCGGTTCAGCACCTTGAACTGCACGCCCGCGCGGTCGACGACGCGCCCGGCCAGGCCGTCCAGCGCGTCGATCTCGCGTATGATGACGCCCTTGCCGATGCCGCCGAAGCTCGGGTTGCACGAGCAGGTGCCCAGGTTGTCCGTCTTGGGCGTCACCAACGCCGTCCTCGCGCCCGTCCGCGCCGCCGCGGCACACGCCTCGGCTCCGGCGTGGCCTCCGCCGATGACGACGACATCAAACTTCCTATACCGCCATCATTGGACCGAGGTCAGCTGGCTACGACCCCGTCCAGTGGAGATGCCAGGGGGGAATCACCTCGCAAGTTCGTTGACCGTGGCAAACGTCCTCCTCCGCCCGGCTCGAAAACTGGCGGGAAGGACGAGTCTAGTTGGGCCAAGTGCGCCCAAAAAGGACACAGAAAAAGGCATGGCTATCAACAAGCTCATGCCAGCGCCTGGCGATTAAAAGGCATGGCTTTGCGGGAGGATGCGCAATTCACAAATCCCATAGAGGTGCAAGCTCGCCGTCATGGGAACTTTTCGCTTATCGATAGGGTAGCCCACCACAGGTAGGCTTTAACCCCAACCCTGAGCGCTAGAGAACCCTGCCGACATTGCACATTGCCTCGAACAAGACTGACTGTGTTGGGTTGGCGATTTGTGTCCGAGTTCTTTTCACTTTTGCCAATATTATTTTTAATGTCTTACTTATTTTTCGTCTTATCACAATCAATCGCACATTCGACTGTCCGCTACTCTTCGACTTATTTGCAATAACATATCCCAGGTACAAGGGGACTGGGTAACATAGACAACTCTTCCTCATGAAAAGGCATATGGCTGCGAATTCTTGGTAAGCTGCGTAAAGCATATTCATAACTAATGGATCCAAAAATCTAGCAGGTGTTCTTCAAACAAACGCACAAGCATCGCTCCGCCAGTCCTAGTTCAGCCAGAATGCCTTCCAGGCCCGTACTGTATTCCACGCGCCTTCTTGCAACAAGCAACTGACTCTAGACATTACCTCCGCCCAATCTCTTTCCTCAACCTGCCTGCCGCAGTCGTGGGTGGGGGTTCCGGCCATGACCTGACAGCATCATCGACCTCCTCCAGGAACGTGTCAGCGTTGTGCATCGTCGTGCCCCCGAGCACGACCCTGACGCCCGGCGAGGACGCGTTGATGCCGGCCACCGTCTTGGCCTCCTCGTACGTGGCTCCGCCGACCATGAAGACTATGATGTCCTGCGGCTTGTCCTTGGTAGCACCGCCGCCGTCGACAAAGGGGAACTGTTGTTCGCGGAGCCGGCCCTTGATCAGGCTCTGCAGCGTCCCCTCGAGCCGTGGCGAGTGCATCGTGTAGACGTTGTCGACGCCCTTGAGGCCCTTGAACGCCTTGGCGCCAGAGAATATCCCCGTCGACTCGAATATGTCCGAGATGCCCCCACCCGCCCCTTGCGACTGCGACACCGAGTTCTGGTACACCAGAAGCTTGGGTACCAGGTCGGCCAACCGCGCCGGCACTCCACCCACCGCACTGAGGAGATCCACCAACATTGGAAGTGCGCTGGAGGGGTGCTTCTCGTAACGTAACGCGTAGAGAGCCACAAGGCCGGTTTTATGCTCCGCCGTCACTGCTGGGTTTTGGATAATTTTTTGAACACTCTGTTATGCTCTCACCGTTAGCCCAGCAAATCAACAACAACATTTCACGCATAGGACTTGCAGGCCCCAATTTCCGGCCTTCCCTACCTTTAGGTCTGCAGCATGGTTGTCGTTGCATGCCAAGCTTTGCTCGCACTCGCTGACCTCGAGCAAGTTCTCTTCTCCTACTCTCCTGCTCAACTCAGACATGAGATGGACATGTTTGCTGACGTTGCCCGACAGCTTCCGGAACTCAGGGTACTCCTCAACAAAACGCTTCATGTCGACAATGGACTCGAGCTGAACGTTGTTCTTGTGCTTGGTTTGGAATTGCTCGACATAGTCCTTGACGTTGGATCCCAGGTCTCCAAAATTGAGGTACATGTTCTTTTTGAAGAACGGGTCCTGGTCCTGAGACAGCACAATCTCCTTGAGCTCAGGGCTCGCGTTGGGCGAGTCGCCCAGATCGACACGGCCATTCTTGATACCAATCAACTGGTGCACCATGGCCTGGTACGTCCACTGGGTGAGCAGCGGGGTAACTGGGTCGTTGCGGCGGTCGAGGATGAGCAGTATCGGTGGGGTATCGACCTTGCGGAAGTCGAACAGCTGGTCCTCCTGGGTCATGTGATAGCGCACCTCGGTGGCCAGTTTCTTGGCAACCAGACTATTCTTCTCGTACCGTATCAGAGGCTTCTTCTTGAGCGCCAACAGGACGGCGAGGATGCCCTCGGTGGCACGCTGTAGCGAGTCCGAGTTCCACATGTCGGGCGAGGTGCTCCAGAGTCTGTGCTGGGGCAGGGAAATGTTGAGGTCGAACAGGTCCGGGTTGACGACGACGAAGTCGGCAAAGTGCTCCTGGACTAGCTTGACGACCTCGTGGTCGTCCGCCTCGGCCAGCCGCTCGAGCGACGACTTCTTGACCACGTTGCTGAAGTAGAGGTAGTACTCGCCGTATCTGGGCTCCCTCAGCTCATCGATCAAAAACTGGATAGAGTCGGGCGAGGGCCGCACGAAACAGTAGCATCGCAGGTGGCGCATCTTCTCGCGGTTCGCATTATCTAGGCGGTCCGTGAGGTACACCTCGTGGTTGAGCAGCGTGGACTGCGTCACGGCCGTCGACAGGATCGGCACCGTGTCTTTGTCCAGCAGCAACATCTTCATCTTTGCCGACTGTGAGCCGGTGGGGTTGTCGCCCGTGGATATCATCTTGGAGATGTACCCCGAAACGGCCTGGACGACATCCATTCTGAATGGCAGGGGCCCGTCTTCGGGGCCGGGCAGCTGCTAGTGTGACGAGATCTGCCCGATATGGGTGTTGCGCTGGTATCAGGACCAGCGGAAAACTAGGCTCCCACACCCTCCAACGGCCCGTCGCTATTGGGAGAGCTCACGTGGGCGAGGCTGAAGACGATGTTACCGCCAGGGGGTGATACAAGGGGTTGTTTGATAGCGGGTGGCTGCGGCGACGATGGGTGAAACCAAACGTGGCCGGATCTTGCAGATTTGATGGCGGTGATTGACAGCAGCGGAATGGAATACAGACCTACCTAGCTGTTGGATCAAGAGAAGATGCACGCTGGTGCTACGAGCATGGCGATTGGCGCACTTCCTTGCATGTCGTCGCTTCCATCGCCGTGGCCTTCCATGAGGCTGCTAAACTGGGATGCGCCAGCGCGGCACAGCACCGCAGGTAGTGGTTAGAGTGGGGCATTGTAAGCTTAGCCCGAAGCGGAAGCTCCACTGTGCAGACATGCATTTGGTGATTGATGTCACCGCACCAGCAGAGCTTTGCATCGCTTCCCAGCGCAGGTCAACACATCGAGCGAGCCATGCTTTGCTCCGGCCAGCATCGTGATGTCGCCTAATACCTATCCTGCCCGGGCAGAGCCTACGTAAGTGGGTGGTTCTGACCTCGGTTCCTGCCTTCTGGACAGCGCAACTGCTGACGGGAGCCGCGGCACAGACTATCCTTCACGCAGGGCCTCATCGTCGGCCAGCTGTCGGTCGTGCTTCTGATCGCGGCCTTCATAAAGTTCTTCATATTTGGCGACCCGCCCTCCCCAGAAGAGACGGCAACGGCCCGGGCCAACGAACGGCGGTCACGCACGCTCGCGCACAAAAGGTCGCTGCTCAGCCTCCGCAGCTCCAGCCAACGCCCCGAGCACACACACCTGCAGGGTGGCGGCCACCACCCAGCCCTCAAGAAGAAGAAGTCCAGCATTCTGCGCCCCGGCCCGCCCGCCTTGACCATCGGCTCCATCCTCAGCAAGACGTACTACCGCGTCGACAGCCACCAGCCCGAGAGCCTCGACTGGTTCAACGTCCTGGTCGCCCAGACCATCGCCCAGTTCCGCAGCGACGCCCAGCACGACGACGCCATTCTCACGTCACTGACCAAGGCCCTCAACGGCACCAGTCGCCCAGACTTCCTCGACGAGATCCACGTTACCGAGCTCAGCCTCGGCGAGGACTTCCCCATATTCAGCAACTGCCGCATCATCCCCGTGGACGAGGATGGCCTCACCTTTGGCCCCGCCGGCGGCAAGGCCTTTGACGCAAACATGGCGCACCGCGAGGGTGGCACCCTGCAGGCCCGCATGGACGTGGACCTGAGCGACATGATCACCCTCGCCCTCGAGACCAAGCTGCTGCTCAACTACCCGAAGCGCCTGACCGCCGTGCTCCCCGTCGCCCTGGCTGTCTCAGTCGTGCGCTTCAGCGGCACCCTGGCCATATCCTTCATCCCAAGCAACCCGTCGCGCCAGACGGGCACCAAGATGGTCTTCACCTTCCTCGACGACTACCGCCTCGACTTCTCGATCCGCAGTCTCGTCGGCAGCCGCTCGCGCCTGCAGGACGTGCCAAAGATCGCCCAACTGATCGAGTCGCGCCTGCACCGCTGGTTCGACGAGCGCTGCGTCGAGCCGCGCTTCCAGGAGATCCCGCTGCCCAGCCTGTGGCCCCGGAAGAAGAACACTCGCGGCGGCGACGATATCATCGCCGATGTCGAGCGATCTATGAGCAGGGCGAAGGGCGCGGATGCGGCCCGCAACTCCAGGCAAGAGTCTGTGGCCTCGGGCGCTCGTCAACACTCGGCCGATTCTCTGCGCTTCAGGAGGCGACCCCGGTCTGATGATGAATTTCCAATGCCCGGTTCTTTAGATGTGGATGACTCTCCCTGAATAAGAGTGGAATCAATAAACGTGACGACGGGGGAAAAAAAAGCCACCTCATATTGTTGCAATTGAAATAAGTAACAATGCACGTCCAAGCTAAGAGATGGGCGAGCAACTGAAAGACACGTGCTGCCACGGCCAAACCTCGCACATATTTGAAACGGATTCTGCTTGCGCGACACGCCTCTGCTATTCCAGCTGACGTCTGCCTGCCTGCCTGCTTGCCCGTCTGGGCAGCAGTCCAGTGGCGGCCAGGAACCGACGGTAGTGACACCACAGACCAAGCAAGGAAAGACTCAAGACCCGGGGGACAGGAAGGGCTACCAACACCCCCCGCATCGGTCTCCAGTCCAGGGAAAGGCAAGGGGGCCAAGCCCCCCCGGGGGGTGGGGAAAGATAACAAGGCTCTCCCACCGCTGGTGCTAGCAAGGGGAGGGGCCGAGAGACACCCACCACCCCCACTCTGCCCACAAGACACCTACGGCACCGCCGCCAAACGCCGGAGCAGACAAGAAGGGTACCGCTCCCGGCACGTGGGAAAATGCATAAATAGCAAACACCACCTGTAAGCTTAGCACGCAGGTAGCCCAGGACAGATCTCCCAGGACATCAAAACGATATACTTTCATTTGTTCCAACAGAGCCGAATAGACGCTTACTCTGATCCAGCGCGATTAGACGCCGGCTGGTGTGTTGGCAAGTTGGGTGGCACAGCAGGCCGATGCCATTTTCGATGTGATATTGGCCGTCGTGCGTGGAGACGGGGCCCCGGTGTTTTAGGCGCAGGCTTGTTGTGTTGGCCCCATCCTGGACAGCAAAACCCCTTATCACGGGAGAAACGCCGGTACGTCTTCCCGCTGGCAGCAACGCTGAAAAAAGATTCGGGAATGAGCAAATGAAGAAAAAATCGAGGTAACGGATGGATGCCATGGAAAAATTCCATCGTGTGGGGCATTTCTCTGTGATTTGTATCAATGATTAGGGAAGCAACACCAAGCCATATAACCTCCCCAGCAATTTACAGCCTTCCATGCCGTGGCACAGTATCTCCAATGCGCCGCTCCATCGCCCCAGAGTCTTTCAACTCCATCAACCAGCAGGAAATAGGCATCCGGCCCGACGTATCTTCCCCACCTTACTCTTACACGGCTGACTGTCTAGGGCGCTTGCCGAACACCTTGCCGTACCGCCGGGTCGGGTCTCAACCGTGCCTTTTGGTCTCGCTGGCTGTCTGGCCAATATTCGGTTCTATTTTGGGCTGTACCCCGGGCACACTTGGCTTCTCGACCCCGTGCCGGCCGTGTGGTTTTCAAAAGGGACGGAAGACACCAGAGGTACGCAACCTTCTGACTTCCCAACTAGCCAAACCGGTTCCAACGCAATACCCAACAAGGCATAAACGATGCTTCAAAAGGATTGCGCTGATTAGGTCTACCCGAAGGATCTGGCCGCTATTGATAAAGCCCCAAAACGACGGCACCACATCACGATATAATTGGGTCATAGTGTTAGTGCCTGAAGAGCAGGTGTAGTGTTGGGCGTTGGCACATTTGTTTGGGCTGCCCCCTGCTCATTTTCTCTACGTTTTCACCTGAACCTATGAGCTTTCGGTAGAGAGGCGGACAGGGGGCACAGAAGTTGCGCCCATGATGTCCCAGCCTCAACGAAAAAAAATAGAGCGAGGCTGTGCCGACTGCCACTTTGACTTTTGCTGTGTACATTCCCAGCGAGACTAACAAAGCACGTTGGTGCTATTATAGCCACCCCCGGCCGCCGGTTGGTACCAGTATCCACCGGCCCGTAGCATCGGGTTCCTTAACTGATTACTACGCAGAGTACAATGCCACCGATATTGTGAACTTGGATGATGCGCCGACTGATGAGGCGGCTACCAACGGTGTGGTTCCTAATGGTGTCGTCGATGGACATCACCATCAAGCTCACTCCAGCATACGGCCAAAGTCATGTTGTGTTTGCTTATAAAAAGGGAGGCTCGGGGCTTCGATGCTGTGGACGAGGACTTACAATACCATCACCAGCTGAACATAGCAAGCCTCATCATCTTTCACATCCATACTTCCTTCGATATCCTCACTTTCGTCCCTTGCTTATACCTCACGTCCCCTGAGAGCTTCTTTTTCTCCTTCCCCCTATCTTACTGCACAGTCTTTACTCGAAAATTCTATCCCTCACCCGTCTACTTGCCATAGCTGAGGTCTTGTTCCTTCGCCATGATGCTACTCAAGGGCACACGAATAGCCATCCTGGCCGTCATCGGGCTGCTTTCGAGCACTCTCTCTTTGGGAGCCCCGTTGCCTCAAATCGAAGATCCAAGCGGCCTGGCCTCTGGCATTGGAGAGGATCCCCGGGGGCAGTTTTTTGGCGTCCAACTCAACTAGGTCTTTAAACCCTTCGGCGATATCGGCTTCGTCAGCTACTCGGCCATTTTCAAAGTCCTTACTCCCGCCCAAGTCAGCGGCGACTTTCTCATGCGCATCGCACGATCGGCTTACATGGAGATGCGGAAGGTTCACGATAGATGGACCGAAGATGGTGCCGAGGCCCGCGGACTCGAAATTCCGCAAGTCATGGCCATTATGGACATGGGCGACAACGTCATATATGCAGCCTCGTCCGTCAAGTTCCCCAGAGAAAGAAGCGGCGCGAGCATACAAGCGTACAGAGCTCTCCAAGGAGGTATGCCCGACTCGATCACCAAATGCTTGTGGGATTTGGAAGGAGACTACCTAAAAAAAACACCTACCATTTCCAAGGGCTTTGCGGGGAGGTCAACCTCTTATGCTTGGACGCCGACATGCAAAAGTCCCAAGGCGCAACAACATACTACCAGCCCGGAGAGAACACCAGAATGGTGGCCTGGAATGGCAACGAAAACGAGGCCATCAAATTCTACGCCAGCAGGGGCCCCAAGGAGTTCGGCTGCGAAAACATCAATGAGCACTACAGCAGGGAGCTTACCCGAGCCCAAAAACGCATTTAGGCTAATAAAAGGCCGGCCTTCCACCACCGACACCCACGGCCTCATTGTCGAACAGCAATGGAATGTTCGACACCAAATCTATGATCCAGGCCTCGATCATCATAGTGACAAAGACAACGGTGGTAGCGGCGGCAGCGGTGGTAGCGACGGCAGCGGCGGTGGTGGCGGCGGCGGCGGAGATCCATCGTTTTACGATCCATACGCCGGATGGGATGATAGCGAGCCGCCCCCGCCGAGCAACCAGGAGCATGCGGCACAAATCGCGGCACAAATCGCGGCCCAGCAGGGGCGCACAACGGACTCAGGGATGGAGTGTAGCGAGGGGAACGCGGGCTAGATCGAGGAAATGACGACCTGGTCTGCCGAGTTGAAGGAATGGGCGAGGCAGTGTCACGAGCTGGGCTGGCCCAAGGGAGCCATTTTGGCATCCCTTTCAGCAGGAGAGTCGTCTGGGACTGGACAAGAGCGCGACTACAACCAACAGGGGAACTACCAGCTTTACCCACACGACAACCAACAGGGACAAGACCAATCGGGCTATAACCCATACGACCAAACCGGTGGCCGACAAACACAGGGCGATCAGGGTGATGTCCAAGCTCAAATCAACAGACTAACAGAGCATTACGGAAATCTAGGTATCGGACGGAAGAAGCGCTCCGATGACCGGAACAGCGGGCCCGGGGCTGGTAGGTCTAACAACAAGCCCGGCGCCCGCGCCAAGCCCGAAGCCGCCAAGTCCAAGTCCAACGAGGCTGCCAAGTCCAAGACTAACAACAAGCCCGGAGCTGGCAAGTCTAACAACAAGCCCGAAGCCGCCAAGTCCAAGTCCAACAACAAGCTTAGAACCGGCAAAACCCAGGACCCCCGAGCCCACCAACCCGGGAAGGACAACAACGGCCAGGCCAAAGCGTGCCGCCGGCCAACGCCGCCTCTCCCTCCCCCTCCCCCGGGTTTTCAGCGGCTCCTAAACGGCAAAGGCAAAGGCAAAAGTCAAAACAGATCCAAAAACACTAGTGGCAACCCTGCTCCATCTGGTGGTGGCGGCGGCAAGACCAAGGCCAAGGGCAAGCCCCAAGCTCTGGCAGCGGCAAAGGATAACAAAACTCTAGCGGCAGGGAAGGGCAACAAGGGACCCGCCGGCCAGGCGCCGAGCACCGAGGCCAAGAGAAAGGGCGCTGGTCCCGGGAAAAAGACGACAAAGTCCCTTTCCGCATCGGGGGCTGGGAAGGCAACCCAAGCCGCCAAGGCTGCGGCTTAAGTAGGTTTAGCGTTTCGGCCCTCGCCGTTCTCTGCCGGGCTTCGGACAAGGCGTCGCGAGATATTCCAAAAAAAAAAAACACTGACCTTTTTTTTCTTGGGGGAGGGAGGAGCTTGTATGGATGCTGTGGTTGATAGGGCTTTGCGATTTGGAACGTGACAGCATTTGCTTGGGACAGCATATCATTTGTTTGTAGTCGAGGTGGCACTTGTTTGGTAAGTGACATTTTTTGGGTACGGCATTCGTTTAGGAAAATAAAGCACTGGTTTAGGCATAGCATTCGTTTGAAAGACGTACTAAGTGCAACTTTGGGTTGGAAAAGTATATAAAGATATAAAGATAGCGGGTTGAGAGTGTAAACATCAGCTTTATAAAAATCTAAGGAGCCACCTTCGAAATTCATCATGTTCCACTAGCTATCGGGACGAGTTATCCTGCTAGTCCTAAAGAACAACCCAGCCCAGGATGGCAGCAAGGTCAAGCTCAATCCCAAGCTTGGCTTGGAGGCGAGCCGCACCGGTTACACCCTCATGATCGCGAATGTTAGGGTTGGCCCCATTTTGGATCAGGAGGTCCACAGCCTTTTTCGCCGTCGGCGCGTCTTTCGCGTTGCAGGCGATCAGATGCATCGCCGACATGCATTTGCTGTCAACCGCATCGATATCCCGGCAGCTTTCCACGAGGAGCCTGAAGCACTCCAAACGAAGGATGTTGTAGGGGGTATCGCCCCATTCTCCCGCTGGTTTACGGGCGTGGGTGAGCAGCGGGGTCTCGCGATTGGTGTTTCGAGCCTCAACGTCCACGCCGGACTGCAGAAGGAATCTGACCACATCGTCTAGCTTGGCCCTGCTCGAGGTTCGTTCTGCGGTCTGGTGCACTGAGAAGGTAGGAGGCGTGGGCCAAAAGTCAGTACAGACGGCTCTCCCCGGGGAGGAAAAGCAGCAGGACAAAAGTGCGAGATTTGCTATCAGAAGTGCCACTTACAAGCATTGCTCCCGCTCGCATAGTGGCGCTGTTTAGGGAAACGATGGTTCTTATCCGCACCTCGTTCCAGCAGTAGCTTGAGGAGCGCCACATCCCGAACCTCAGGCAGGCTGCAAGCAACGGGCTCTCCCCGTAACGGTCCAACCCGTTAACGTCCACCCCCCTGTCGAGCAGAAACTGCACAAGAGGGAGGTTGTTGTGGCAGGCAGCTTCGCGAAGTTGCTCCTGCACCCATTCCGTGTTGGGGAAGTTGGGGTCGCGGTTAGGGTCGGTCATGGCGGCGTCAAACAGCATACGCGCCATGTCCACAACCGCCCCGCGCGGGCCGTAATATGCGAGATTAAACAACCCCTCCACACCAGGGTCTTTGATACCAAGCTCTCCCATAACAGTGTGCGAGTTGTCGCGTTGTGTTCGGTAGCGACCTGAATCAACCTATTACTTTTTTTCGTAGCGGTGCACCTTCAGAGCTGCGCCGCGGGCGATCAGCGCCCTGGCGAGGTCGACCGAGTCCGCTGCGATCGCCGATTCGAGAAGGGTCATGGTTAGAGAGCCGCACGGGCATTGATGTCGATGCCGCGGCTGAGGAGCAGTTCGATCGTATCGAGGTGTTTCTGCTCGATCTGCCCTACTTGGGGCCAGTAGTTTCGTTGATGCTCCATGTGCCTTAAAACCAGGGACGTTGCGAGGCCGTCGTCGCCATGGCCATTGTCGAATTTGGCCTGAATGTCGGCTCCGGCGTCGAGAAGTATCCGGACCATGTCCGGGTTGGCTTGCTTGGCTGCTTCGTGGAGCGGCCTTAAATCCCGGATGTGGTCTCGACGCTCCATCTCAATATTAGCGCCAGATTCGATAAGGAATTTGACGATATGGACGTGGTTTTCCCGGACGGCAGCGTGCAAGGCCGTTTCGCCGATATTCGCATCGACACAGCCGTACAGGAGATTGAGGTCGAGATCTGGGATCATGCAGCCCTAAGCTTTTCCAGGTTGCCTTGCTTCGCCGCTTGATAGAACTCGGCATCGCTTGGATCGTCCGGACCAGCCCAGCCGGCTACTGGCGAAAAGGGGTATTCACCGCAGCCGTCTGGAGTCTCCGGGTTTCCCATCGCGTTTTGGCTGTATTTTGGACGATGGACGAGCTAAGTCGGTGATGATTAAAAGCGTATTGCGGAGGGTGCGTTGGTGGGCGGCTCGTTAAACTTATTGTTACGGAATGCAAGCACCAAAGAGACGTGGCTTCGATCCAGAGAAGCACAGTGATAGGCTTGGTGCCTTGTACACAGTTGGGACGCGCTCATGTGCATGTTGGCGCGTGGGGGGACCACAAGCAACTCGAGAATCCTTGCTTCCGACACAATTGAGTGAAAACTGACAGGTGTGGGGAAAACACAGGCAGCAAGTGAATTCGATGCCATGCTTCTGCGGTTCACAGTAACCTATCAAATCTACCTACACAAACCCTGTCCCGACAACCAAAGCAGGGGAAGAAAACTATAGAAGCTGAAAGACGCCAGTAAAGACAGCGCCAGCAAACAAATTGAGACCCATACCCAGCGAAGAAGGCATCGCAGCAAGCGAGCAATCTACATTTGTTTACTCTTGTTCTCGGCACCTTGTTTATCTAGGACTGTCGATATCCCCGAGCTTTAGGCTCATTTCAGCGAGATCAGCTCCATCTGGCTTTGGGTGAGGGTCCAAAAGTTCCGGTAGAACAGTGTGGCGCCGGCGAGCAGGAGCACGTAGTATGCCACGGTCCACAGCGGCGACGCGGACCTCTCGCCGTCGGGGTCGTCGGCGGTGACGACCCTGACGCGGCCCCAGAACCGTGGGAGGCCGAGGGAGTTGCAAAAGGCGTGCACGAGTGTCACGGCTAGCAGGCTGCCACCCCTGAGGTAGAGGAAGGTGGCATAGGCGCCGAACAGGGTCGTGAAGGCGAACTGGAACACGGAGCGCAGTGCGGCCTGCACACACGGCACCCGAGGGTGCGTGAGGCGGAACTCGTAAAAGTGGTGCAGATGCGCCAGCCCGAAGACCACGGGCGACAGAAAGATGGTCTTGGAGACCGACGTCCGTGCTAGAAGCATCAGAGGCACCCCGGCAGACCGAAAGAGAACCTCCTCGGTGAATGGGCCCTGGGTTGCGGGTTGGGTCAGCAAGAAGCCGGTTAGAAGTAGATGGGAACGCCGCCAAGGAAAACAGGCTTGTCTTGCTTGCTTACAGCGACAATGTTCCGCCATGTCGTCCACTCGCCGAACAGGTCGTAGAGGGGCCTGAGCGCCATCCAGTCCTTCCAACCAGCCTCAACGACGATGTTCTCAAACAGAGGGCCGAGGAAGAGGAGGGCAGTCAAGAACAGGGACCTGGCAGACTCGGCCAGGCCGATGGGCCAGTAGCCGAGCAGATGGAGGGCGCCCTCGGACGAGACGTGGCCGTCCTTTGTGACCATGTAGAATGTCACGGCCGAGCAGGCGATGCAAGACAGCGTGACCGATGCGACCCTAGCCTTGATAACGGACGGGGCGTCCCTGGACAGCTGGGCCGACGGCCTCGTCCGGGACGAGAGGTAAAACGGGGCTACATAGATTACGGTATATGCGACCTAGGCACAGTGGCAGGTCAGCATGGGAGGTGCCATGAGATGCTGCTGCGGCTACGGCGGCGACAATATGGCCAAGCAGGTTTTCCCTCTGATATCCCCAGCGGCCGGAAAAGGGGGCGCAAGGAGCCATGTGTGAGTTTCGGCACAGCCTCGAGACTTACAAGAAGCAAGACGGCGGTTCTGGTGGTGATCGGGGGTGGAGCCTCTGCTGTTCGGGTTTCAGCAAGCTTGTTCAATATTCCGGATGTTGCATCAAGGGGTGGGACAGACGGCAGGGCTGTCGAACACAGGCCAGACACGACGATAACAAAATAGAGAGAAGAAAAAGGAGACAGAGATAAGACTTACGCTTGGCGCCGTAGTGGACATACTTGCCGATCCTATCGACGATGCCTCTGATGGACGGCATCTTTGGCGCTTTTGCGACGACGATTGACGCGGGATGCAATGGCGCGATCCCAGCGTAGTCGCACAGGAAATCTGGCAGAACCTAGTCGACGATTATGATAGGAGCAACTCTACACGAGATCTGTTGGCGATGCCTTTTGGGCGGTTCGGCGTGGTTGATTGGACGGCAAGGCTCGAAATGGTGGTCCTAGCGCTAGAGAGGGCTGGGCCGGATGGATGACGGGCTGACGGGTTGGGGTGACGGTTTGAGGATCCCCGTCGATGGAGCTGCCCGTGGCTTTGCATCGCTCGCTCCTTGTTGCGGTGGGGCGGCGGCGGCCCACCTCGGTTTTGGCGCCAAGTTTCGCGGAGGTCCCGCCGGCGCAGCAGCTGGAGCTTCCCGTGAAAGCGCCCACCTTATCAGGGAAGCTTTAAAACTGCCGTTTTTAGGCCTCTTTGTTCGACGCTGGCGTGGTACGTGTGCGTGGATCGACCGCATGTGGGCAGCGCTTGTAGATGGATTAGAACACTAAATGTTCCATGCAGTGGCACTGGCTGTCCTCAAAGTGAACGACTCGAGGTTGAAAACAGGTACTCTACACACGCCCACACATACACACCGTCGTCATGTTGAGATCGTGACGTTCAAAAGCCCGTGCGTTCTATCACCACTCTTTTCCACGGCGCTGGATTCGAGGCTCCCTCTGGCTCAAGGGCCGTGCACGACGCATCGAAACGTCGGAGCCGATGCATATCAGTAGAAATAAGGCGGGAGGTTATGCAAAGTACAAGCATCGGCCGGTTAAGCGGCAAAGGGCATCC
The DNA here is from genome assembly GCF_000145635.1 of Gaeumannomyces tritici R3-111a-1. Taxonomy (NCBI): domain Eukaryota; kingdom Fungi; phylum Ascomycota; class Sordariomycetes; order Magnaporthales; family Magnaporthaceae; genus Gaeumannomyces; species Gaeumannomyces tritici. Next base: position 5,550,893 of record NW_008804545.1, read on the forward strand.
ATGGCTGCATGCATATATTATGGTCCACGCGCCGCCAACCGTCAAGATGCAACCTGGGAGCCGCTGTCAAACCACAGGGAGAATGCTCCTATGAGAACCCTTGGCACGAACAGGAGAAGATGGAATTCGTGGCACCGCCCAATACGACTGCAACCCAGAGCGCGGGTTTTGCCATCTCGTGTAATCATGAGTATTTGCTCTGCCTCATCCCGTTCGTCGGTGGCATGTCAGCCTTGATTTCTTGGGGGCTTTGCTGGCTTTGTGTTTCCAGCGAATCCCGTGGGAGAGTAGATGCAACCTCATCCCGCCTCATTTTGTGCTGTGAAATTAGCGTGGGCAGGGATCCGCATTGACGCGAAAAATCGCGAGTGCGTGTTGTCCAGATTGCGTTTTCCTCTTACAACCCGATTCGCACAAAAGTCTTGACCAGTCGGGATAAAGGCTCCCATTTTCGGCCACACGCAAAAGTTTGGGGGCCGAGCATCAACCTCCACAAAAAAAAAAATGATTCTCACAAAAAAATGCTTCAATTTGCAAAGCAATAAAAAAATAACAAAAAATTGCCCAAGCCTATTTTTTTTAATAGGGAATCCAATGGGCAGTCATTTTCCCTTCGCCCTCTATTATTTTTGAAAGGATTCGAGGGATTTCGTCGACGTACCCGTTTATCGCTTCTTGGGGTTATTCCTTCCAAGCCTCCTCTGCTGTAGTAGAGGAGGTATTGGGGAAAAAACCTGTGAGGATCATTTTTTTGTGGAGGTTGGTGCCGAGGAACGACCTACCAAAAAACCTCCGAGACCCATCTCCGAGGGGCCCCTTTGATGGCGACCAAGGGTAGGAAGGAGGGGGTGGAGGCCGACCAGGGGGATGCGATTCTGGACAGTGCAAGACGCTCTCAGGGGCGGCGCTGAGTTTAGTTAGCTTTCCAGTTGAACGGGGAGGTTAGGAAGTTTCCAGATTTCCTTTTTTTTTTCTCTCCCCTGGCCCTCCACAGTCGCCTATCCCCCTCCGACCACACGATGCCAGCCACCTCCAGTGTCCACCTTTCACGGCGGGCGGCATCCCGGCCGTCGATTTCCGGGGGCCATCCAGGCGGCTGTCGACACGCAGTTCATGCAGCGTGGGTGGGAGAGGCCTGCCTGTGCGAGCGTGGCAAGCAAGCCAGGACGAATGCTTCGAGCGGCCCCAAGAGGGTCTGCAACTGCATACTGCCTGCTGTGCGCTTCTGCACTTCATCTATGGTGCACAGTCTGCGATTCCGTTAGCTGTCATTCGTTCGTGGGGATCCGGGTGCTCCGCGGTCCTGCAGGTGTGCGCATGCTGCCAGGTTTTGGGTGGGAGGAGGTTGTACATAAGCGCGAAATTCACAGACTGTGGGCTCCCTTTCGATGACAGAAAACCGCGCGCTGCCACAAATTTGCTCCTGCACAACCTGCAGGAGGCTGCAGCTGATAGCGCGCGCCAGATGGGGCAGTCTTTCCAGTTTGGTACGCTGTAATTACACGCGCTGCAGGCGCACGTCCGCTGTCCCCATTGACAGAACCTTGCTGCAGCGATTCCAGCGCAGCCGAGGGCGCAAGAGCCTTCTGCTTTCGTCCTTTTCGCCCTTTTTGCGTGGCCTTGTTGGGCCGAAAACCCACCAGACCCATGACGATATCTGCAGTCGACTGACGGCGATCCATGTTGGCCGCACTCCACCCGCCGGCCACCGCCTTTTCCCCAATCTCCCCCGCCTAGCCACCGAGGAATGGCCCCCGTGTGCGCTTGCGTGTCTCTCGCACTCTCCACGAATGCCTGAGCGGGCAAAAACAAGCGAAGTGTTTGTTTACTGCTTGCTGTTTACACAACAAGGCCCGCGGGCCCGGGTGCACGTCGAGCCTGTGCTCGTTCTAGCCGCTGCACTAGGATGTTCCTTTGCGCGACACCATGAATACATCAAGCTGTTTGGAGCCTGGCTGTTCGTCGTGCGCGGGCCGGAAAAATACACAGGAGCGACAGCCCAACACACGGGGCGCCTGAGCTGTCTACGGCTCTGACCAGTGGCCAGGCGAACTGGCGCACAGAAGAATAGTTCGATGGCGGATGGCTAGGCGGATGGATCACCACGTCCCTCCCCAGTACGGCACGAGGGTGCGCGTATGCAGCGTGGTGGTGGGTGGGCGGCCAAATCAGAGGCCAGCCTCGCCTTGCCACCTCGACCAGGCCAGCCCGGACCAGGCAGGCAGGCCGTTAGGGTACCAGAAGCCACCCCCAGCCCAGCCCAGTAGGCGGTCAAGCGCTATTTTTTTTTTGTTCTTGTTCGGTGCGCGGTACTTGCAAGCCGCCCCGGGCTGTTTTCCAAGAAGATCCTCCTGACGATTGCATGGCCAAACAGCCGCCTGTGCTCTCGGCCAATCGAGTCCACAGCTGCAGGGTTTCGTCCCCTCCCTCGCCATCCGGTGGTTTTTTTTTGTTCCTGCCCACCTTGATGTTACCCACACCACAGTTGGGTGCACATGTCGTTGTGCCGTATCCAACCCTCCCGCTGCGACCTACCCCTGGCCACCCATCCACATTGCGCCAGCCATGCCACTACCACCAGGCGCGCATACAGGCTAGCCCGGCTGGTGTCCTTGCCCTCGCCGATAGGACGGTTCCGCCATAGTCATATGTATAACCATCCTCGTCACCCGCAGCTCCGGATCCCGCCCCTCCCCTCCATCGTCTCGTTCCTTACATCGATGGTGCCAGTTGTGTGCGATGCGGAGGCCGTGTCAAGAAATCGATATCCCGCTCACTCGCCTCATGCTCGGGACCATTTCCTTGCCGGCGCGCCGTTACGATATACCCGCCCCTTCGCCTTAATACCTCGGGCCTCGACCTCCGCCGGTGTTGCTTTTTTTCCCACCACGCCTAATATCTAGGCCGAAGCCTGCCTACCCGGCGCGAGGCTCCATTTTCCTCGCTTGCTTCCTCAACCTCGCCCACGACGCTCCTTTGCAACACCGAACCGGGCGTCTTCGCTTCTTGACGATTCTTTTCATCCGGTCATTTGATTGGTTCTTGTTTCCTCTTCTTTTTCCTCTTCCTCTTCTTCTTCGTCTTTGCTCTTTCCTTGTCCTTTCTGTCACGACCGAACGATTACCCTGCTGGATTCTTGGGACGAACTGCAAAGATTTTAACCTTGCCGGCACACCGAGGACGACCGAAGACGAACCGAACGACGAGCCGGAGCTTCATTGCATGATTTCTCATTTTTTGACGCACGAACGAGTCTTTACGATCGAAATTACGAATTCACGCTCGCAATATCGATCCCCACGGCTCAGTTATTATTGATTCTTCACCTTATGTTCGGTTGTATGACCCCACGACAGAACGACGACGACGACCGGACCCGCTGTTTGCTGGATTAGGACAAACCCACGACCACCCCTGAGGATAGGACCAAGGACTTGACGACATTCGGAATTGAGAGGCTGCTTATTTCTAAGCAGAGCCTAAACACGGACCAGGAGCAGGGGAAAGAAAGAAAGAGCGCAAAGAATTGTTGGCGCCAGCAAATCAGCTTTCGCATGACGCTCGGTAGTGAGCAGGGGTGCTCAGCGAAAAACCAGCGAAGAAATTATTACGCCTTGTCGAAGTCGAAGCCGATAACATCGACAACGACGCCCGCACGTCCCGGCCCACTGCGAGTCGAACCGTGCGGGTGTCTGGGTGAAGGGAAATGTCATCCCCGGACGATGGATATCCCAACAGCCCGCCACCGCCGCCGCCAAAGGAACGACCGCTGTCGCAGACCAGCAGCCATGGAATCCGGATTGTGCCATACTCGCCACCTCGGCTCAGTCGCGACGAGCGCACGGCCAGCCAATCATCATCGGCAACTGGCTCGTCGCGTCCACTGTCGGGATCACAGCAGCCGAGCCGGGCAGCGTCGCAGCAGTACCAGCCACAGGTGGCGGCGCAGCGTGGCTCGGGCAACTGGGACGTGGTCAGCGACAGGCGAGGCAGCAGTGGCAGCGATGACAGTGGCGCTGGCAGTGGCAGTGGCGGGGTTGGACGACCAAGCGCAGGTCCCAGCGAGGGAGATTTCGCCGATTCGCGAGTCTATGCGGCGGCCAGCCAAGGGCGCGCGCCTTCGTCCTCGGTTGCCGCGGCCAAGGACGGCGCAGTTTCAGGCACGAAACCAGCCGCACCACAGAGCGAAGGGGCCTCGAGGGCGGCTTCCCCTAGGACCCCACCCGCAGCCGCTGATTGGCCACGCACCCTGGCCTCCAATCCCAGCAGCACATTCAATGCGCCATCTCAATCGCAATCTGAGCAAACCCGGCGGCCACTCGCGACGAGGCCGACGCTGACGCTAGCGCCCAAACCCCCGTCCTCGCGACTCCCGTCGGGTCCAGCTGGGGCTGCGGCTGCGCCTGCAGCCGCTGCTGGCCCTGGGTCCTCGGTGTCGCGGCCTCGATCGCGGCGCCGCAATATGCTCTCAATGCACTCTGACAATAGGACCTTTTCCATTGTGCTCAACAGCACCGGCAAGCTCCCGCCCGGCAGCAGCACCTCGTCAGCCAGGGGTAGCTGGAGCGCCACCAGCGCCAGCGCGAGCGGCAGCGGCACCACGCGCAGCACCTGGGCCAGCAGCCAGGCCGGCGGCAGCAGCAGCACCTACGGCGGCGGCATCACGTCTCCACCACTGTCGCTGTCGACGGTGAGAACAGTCGACTCGCGTGAGGGGCTGTCAGACGCCTTCCTCGCCGATGACGAACGCGACGAGCCAAGCGTGCTCTCGCCCTTGACCTCTGCGGGTACCATCCCTGACGCGGCCCATTTCCCGTTCCCACCCTCCCCTGGCGAGCCCTCCACCCGCGCCCACTTAACTGAGGATCCTAAGACGCCTGCCCACTCGTCCTCCCCCTGGAACTATCGTATGGTTGGTGGCCTGCGGAAAGTGCCCAACACCCCTGATTTCAGGCAAAAGCAAGTTGCTGCACAGCTTCAATCCTCTGCCAGAGAGCAAACCCTGTCGCCACTTATCGAGGCTGCATCTACACCGTCGCCAACCCTCCACCACGCCGCTCCCTCATCCCGCGCCCTCGACGACACTCCCACGCGCCCGCTCGTCTCCAAGGACTCATTCACGTCGGACCGGACCGTCGACACCACCTCCGAGACCAGCAACTACAAGGTCTACGCCCGCAGTTCGCCTCCGCCGCAATCCGACGAGAGCCTCCCGCTGCCGTCGTCGAGCCACTCCAACTACGTCCTCCTTGGAGAGTCCTCACCCGTCGCGCCCCCATCCGAGCTCCACGACCCGAGCCCGCCGCCGAGTAGCCACGCCAGCGACGACAACTACATCCTTCACGGCGACCCGTCCCCTTCGCCCTCGGTCTCGCTCGTTGCCCGTCGCCAGCCACGGCCCGAGTTCTCGCAGGAGAGCCTGATTGTTCCTCCGCTCCAGCCCATTCGCAGGGGATCCAGCGAGCGTCTCGGATACTACAAGTCCAGGTCTCGCGAGAGCCTGCGCGCCAGGGCAAACTCGGCCAAGTCGCTCAAGTCCATCACCTCGATCATTGCGGGCGAGTCGGTACAGTCGATCCTGGTCAATTCGGCCTTGGTCCCCGGCCTGCGGCAGCAGCAATCACCTGGCGGTGCAGGACCGTCTTCGTCTTCCTTCGCTTCGCGGCGGCAGCAGCTAGATTCATGGGCGAGCGCGGCGCGCCCTACGGCTCTCCCCTCCGGCTCTCAACCCCAGCCACAGCCGCAACCCCAGCCACAGCCCCAGCCCCAGCAGTTCCCAATGGTCGAGGCACACCCGCACCAATGGAGCTCTCAGCTGTCCACCGTCATGTCCGAGACGGAGCCCTCGAGCAGCGAACGGGCCATCTCGCCCATCTCGAGAACCGCGTCCAGGATGACAGGTAGCATCAGCAACCTCAGCGGCGCCGGCACTGGCAGCGGCAGCGGCAGCGGCAGCGGCCGACGCCAAAGCACCGGCTGGGCGAGCAGCACACACAGCCGACAGATGCTGAGCATCTCGTCGTCGCTGGCTGCCCAGCTCGAGGATGGCCGCACACAGAGCCGGTCCATGTCCATGTCCCGCAGCGACTCAGTCTCGCTCGAGCGGCCCGCGGCTGCCTACGCGCGCAACGGCTACAACGGCGGCTCGCGCACCATTCGCGACCATGATGAGGACGGTGATGGCATCGCCGACCTGCGCGACCTGTCGCCCCGACCCTCCCGCTCGGGTCTGTCGGGTTTCATGAGCAGCCTTAGCGATTCGTCTCGCAACCTGCACTCGTCTTCGAGCTCCCGCAGCTTCAACCCGTCTGCCCTTCCCACATGGGCTCGCGTCTACTACGGCTCTGGCGAGCGGCGTCAACTCAGTGCACCCTCCATAATCTCGGATGTGTCTGAGGGCCCAATCAGCAGGCCTGGATCCGCGCTGCAGCGCGACCCCGGCAGCCCCGCCGCCGACTACTTCCCGTCGTCGCTCTTCAGCCCACGCAGGCGCGTCAGGGAGGTCGAGGCCGGCCCTTCGCAGCGTCCCTTCTCGGACCAGGCCAGCTTGGACATCGCCCCGGCGTCCCCAACTGACATGGACTACAACGCCATCCGACCCAACCTGCGGAAGAAGACTAGCAGTCTCTGGTCGCCACACCTGGGCATGGACAGGCGAGCAATCTCCAGCCGTTACGGCCGATGGGACCCGCCCAGCGTGAGCTGGAGTGCCGAGAGCGGAGTGTGGGGACGGAGGAACATCCAGGTCGTCATGTTCGTGCTGGGCTTCATATTCCCTTTCGCTTGGATGATCGCCGCCGTCCTCCCACTCCCGGAGCAGCCGCGCCTCCAGATGCTGGAGAGGGACCACAGCCAGAGCGAGCTTGGCATTTCCGAATCCCTCCGGCGCCAGTTCAACGAGGCCGACGACGTACGCTACCAGAGCGCCAAGTGGTGGCGCAACCTCAACAGGGGCATGTCCCTTGTTGGCCTGGTCATCATCGGCGTCGTCGTTGGCCTGGTTGTCGTGGGCATCCAGCAAGGGTGGTACCAGCGAGTCTAGAGGACCCCTCGAGCCGTGCATCGGTCCGCGCACCACATGGACGATACGATATCCAACCCACTACAGTCGCTACCTCATACGAAACGCACCCTTCTGAATCGGTTCAGCATCCTGTCACATCTTTAATGACGCTATACGCGACCCATACGCATGCGACCCACGCCGCGACTCGGGCATCTTCCTGCGACAAGTCGAGACATTCATCATATACACTGACCGGCATATAACGACTAGACATTTTCAGGCATCACGGCCACGACGGCACCACAAAAGCATCTTCTTCTGCCTGCCCACCTTTTCACCTATACATTTAAGCCACATACCGACATAGCCTATCCGACCTGTACACATTCTTTCCGGTCACGCACACACTACTGCATCGGTTTCTGCTTCATCCGGCTAGTCGGCGATTTCGCAATCCCGACCAGACCGTGTATCATCACCACGCCATCACCCTCCAGCATCCCACATCGAAAAAGGGAAGTTCGGACTACATTCGCCCGAGCACAGACTTAGCTCGGTTATTATTATTATTGTCTATTACGGCGCACGAGTTTGCGGATAGAGCAACTCCGGGGTATCGGGCCCTTGAGAATTGGGGAAACACAACGGGGATTTTCCTTTTTCTCTCTCTTGTTCTTATTTTTACTCCCCATGTACGATCTAACACTGCGTAGCGGAGTTTGAGCTTTTCCTAGCGATACCCCCCACCGGCCTGGCCTCGTTTTGGAGTTGGTCCCGGAAAGTTCGGGTTTGGCGAGACTGGTAGGGTTTGATCGACAAACCGTCCCGCCGTCTCAACTTGGCTGTCTGGACAATCCGTCGCCAAGAACCCCCTCCCTCTTTGGATCCCCTTGCATCTTTTCACCGTCACGTTTTTTATTTTGGTTTATCTTTTTCGTATTCAGTCGACGGAAAATACCAAGGCGTCGATCCGAGAGCGGTTTTGATTGTTCCCAGAACCGAGTTTTCTACATCCTTCCATATCTCTGTATAAGGTGTTTGGCCCAACTATATTCCTCTTGGACATCCTCCACCCATGCCAATTTGCCAACACATCATCCTCTCCTTCCTGATTTCCTTCTGGGCATTTCTGACGCATAACTTGAAGCCCGCCGCGTCGATATCCATGGCGTCGCGTGCGAAGGACTAATTTCTTTCCATAATGTGTCCTTGCACATCCATCTTGGATCCTTACCTACCTAGATACCCAGAGCAGCACCCGCCTTGCGAGTCAACAGGGACTGGAAAAGGCCCCTGCTCGACAATAATATCTAAAGAATTGTCTACCGAGCTTGACACAACCTTGCACACGGCCGTTGTCTGCCACTCAAGCGATTCGATGTAAAACCGAGCATGACATTTGCGTCCCAACTGGCTGACACGACGCCCACCTCCTCTATCCTCTGGGTTTCCCAAGCATGACATTGCTATGTCATGCCACCGGGCTTTCGTAACCCCGGCCCATGGGAAGTCTCCCTTGGTATCAGCCACCTACCCTTCTGACCGCCGCCTGAGTGGATGGCAGTGGACGATGGCCGGTCCGCATCGATACATACATTTGGGGTATCCGTACAAAAGACGGGGGGAAGGGAAGTTCCAATAGGCAAATGCCTGATTGAATTGCTGTGGCTCGTCTAAGGCCACTCCCCATATGAAATGAAGATCATCCAAAGGTAGGAATCCGCCATCAAGTGTCGTCGTGACAGCACCAACGTACCTGTTAGATGGCGAAACCTGGATACGGAAAGACACAAAGGCTTACGCCGCGTCTTTCTCAGCGCTTGCCCCACACGCCATCGCATGCATACCCGACCGCTGTGCGTAGTGGCGGCATCACTCCATTCTCGCCATGGATCACGAGAGCCTAAAACGCCCAGTGCATAGTCCGTTCGATGAACCCATCAAGAAATCGAGAATTTCAAGACGATGGCGTTATTGGTGTCGTGTTCGTACGGGGCAAACCGGATTCTTGTGCGCGCAGACGCTCTGGCGCATTCGCGTCTCGCTGGTGGGCACCTCGCGACTTTGCTTGAACAAATTATGTAGCTGTAGGGATCATTGTAGCTCAGCTCTTGTGGGCAGCCGCAGATGTCTTGCGGGCGCGCGATTCGATCTCGCTCTTGATCTCGGCCATAGCCTCGTCCATCTCCCGAGCCGGATCACCGCTAATACCTAGCACGGGCAGCCTGTTAATGCTGTCTGTACTTGAAGTACGCTCGAGGGCTGCCCCCCGTCCCTTGCTGCCGTTAGTGCCAGCCGATTTGGCCTGCCTCTCATCCAGCTTCTTGCGGAGCAGTGCCTTTGCGGGCGAGGCGAAGAATGCCATGCTGGCTATGATGCCGCCGATGGCGTAGAAGTAAACGCGAGCCCACACCAGTAGCGACGTGTCCAGGGCCAGGAGCAGGAATGGTGTGGTTGCGAAGGTAAAGGTGAGCTGCGTCACCAAGTATGAGAACACATCGTAGAGGCGCTTGCTAGGCAGGGGCTTCTGAGTCGCCGGGTCCAAGAAGAAAGGCCGACAGTAGCGACGAAAGTCTGGGTCGAAAGCCTGTGAGTGTCTGAAGCTCGAATGATAAAGAATCGGGTCTGGAACTCACTCTTCGCAACTGTCTGGATGAAGCTGGCGAGGATAAAGGTCAGGTAGTAGCCAGGGTAAAAGCCGTGCCATGTGGCGCTGGTCGCAAAGGTGGCCATGCTCGCCCGGAAACCGGGCTTTTTACCCATGGGGGTGACACGGAGGTAGATGTAGTTGCGGAGCCACATGTTGGTCTTCTTGTTCCAGTTTTCGATGTACGCGCGCGTGTTCTGCGCCGACTCCACACCCCAGGGGTAGATGTTCTGGACGCGGTCCCAGGCCACCTTCCCCGTCACGGGGTCGACACCGTTGTAGCTCAGCCCGGCTAGGATGCAGGAGCCTTCGGACAGAGACCAGGCGCCGTAGTACTTGCAGCGGGCGGTGAAGTTGAACATGTGCAGGATGAAGACGCGACGCAGGAACGAGTAGCGCATGTACTCGGGGCCTGTTACCACGTCGGCGTGGTAGAAGGACGAAAGGTACACGAACGCTAGGGTCCAGCCGAGGCCGGTGAGCATCGTCATGATGGCAGGAGTTGCCGACCGCGGAATGCGGCGCTTCTTTCTAGTCGGGGCCTTCTTGACAGGGTCGACAGCAGCAGGAGTATCGAACATGGATGTGTCGAGCCAGCGGCTGTACTCGGCGTAGTCGAAAGCAGGACCAACGAGAAGGGACGGGAAGAAAAGGACATAGCCGGCGTAGTCGAGCAGGGAGGGCAACTTGCGGATGACACGATCACGCTGGAAGTCCGAGAGCTGGTCGTCAGGGAGGGTGCCGTCGGCGACGTTCCAGCAGAAGGCCGATAACTTCATGACCATGACCATCTGAGCACCCGTGATGTCGGTAGTCTGGGGCGAGTTGGCAAACTGGCGGTGCAATTGGTTGGCCGACATGTGGCCCATCAAGAAGAGGAAGCCGACCCATGGCATATAGGGGGAACCTCTGAGATACTTTGCAATAGCATAAGCACCGGCAGACGAGATAAAGAGTGTCCGCAGTCCAGACCACAGATCGAACAGGCCGACAAGATAGAAGAGCGCGATACTATGAGCGGTTCAGCGATCGTACCCTCTCACAGGCTAGTCTCCCGGAAAGGAATTCGGAAACGCGGAGGCAAGGGAGTCTACTCACGCTATACTGAAGATGTTCTTGTGGTGAGGTTTAGAGTCAGGGATTCGTTTGAGAAGTCCCGCGAGGGGATACGACATGAGAAACGTCGCGACAAGTTTAACTGCGTGCCGACAGAGTTCGTGTTAGGCACCTGCATCTCGGGGAATGGGTTCCCAGGGGAGGAAAGACTTGCGGTCATCTGGGGCGGCGCCTATCTTGCCAGACAGATAGATGAACGCTGCCGTGGTTTGCGGACAAAGCCCCTGTCAGCTGATTTCCTCCCGGCATCGCGACTGAAACGCCAGCGGTACGGATCTGGCATACGTATGCTGATATAAGGGAGCATCTTGACTAGGTCTGAAGCTCCTGCGCGAGCGGGATAGGCTAGATGAAGGCGCAGGTGGGTTTGGGACCCTCGCGGGGGGTTTTAGTGGGAGCTCGTAAAGCTCGTAGAAGACGGTGAGCGCCGAGAGACTAAGCGTGCTTTTTAATCCATTCCCTCGCGAGGTGGAATGCGTGAAAAACCTGGCTTGTTTGCAATGCGATCGCGGGGTGTGGTTGGGGCTCTCAACAAAATCGACGAGCACAAAAGTGAAAGCGTTACATTCCCACCAGCGGCCCACCAGAATCAGACCCCTACGCACCTGCTACTGCCACTGGCGCCCTGTCTCGTGCCAGCAATGAGGTGCAGCGGCTTCAGCAGACGGCAGATGACGGGATTTGCCGTTGGCCAGCGCCTTCATGCGGCTGTCCATTCTGGGAAGCTCACTGAGAAAGATACCAAGGCTGACGTCACCAGACCGAGTCTGGCATGGCATGCTGCTTTCTCTTCGTCCGCGTGACGGCGTCTGTGACTAAAGGAGGACTTGCAGGTGATGGAAGGGTTGCGGCGGAAAACGGGGAGATCTCAAGGCGCAAATATGTACCACTGTACCTACCAAGATACAATACATAGATCAGGGATTTGGATGGCTTTGATGCCACACCCAATGTGAGCGTGCTTAGCTTACCGTGCGGTTGGGAGCTGCGGCTGGGGTTTCGTGTGGCCAGGCGAGCTGGGCACTGGAGGTTGGGGCGTCTGACCGCGTTGACCATCCCCAGTGCCAGTGCCCCTGAGATCAGACGGGCTGAATTTGGGGCGCGCAGCATCAAGAACCCGGTCGAGCCCGCACCCTGTCAGTTTGTGGCCCTGGTGCTGCGTTGCATCGCCCCGAACCCAACAGCCGCTTTTCCAGCCTCTGCTGCAGGCGGCTGATTGCCCATCCTCGCAAGAGGCCTGCCGCGCTGCGTCGCCAGCATGCTCGGTCGCGTCGATTGAAAGCCGACTCCGTCGCCGCAAGAGAATCGTAAAGAAAGACCGCCGCAATGGATTCGCGAAGCGCCACATTCGAGGGTTCGGAGGCCGGCAGCGTAGGGCATGTCCCTGCACTGTCGCTCAGGCTGCAGCTGCCTGCAAGCTGCGATCCACCCTCCCCTCAAGGCCCGACGAAACAGCTGGTTTGGATCGTGAGTACCAACCATTGATCTCGGCCCAGTCGTCGCCATCTCGCGCCTTGCAGGCACTGATGCGCCCCGTCACGGCAGGTCTTTGGCGGGACAGGGCATATGGGCCGCTCCCTGGTCAAGTGCGCGCTTGCCCACGGCGACAAGGTCACCACGGTGGGCAAGACCTTCGAGTCGACGCCTGAGTCTATGGTGCAGCAGCATGAGAACTGCTTTGGCGCACTCTGCGATGTGCGTGCCAAGGACTCGGTCCGGCGCGTGGTCGACAAGACCCTTGAGCGCTTCGGCCGCATCGACGTCATCGCCAACTGCTCCGGTTTCGGCGTCATCGGCGCCTGCGAGGACCAGGACGAGCACGAGATACGCAATCAGTTCGAGACCAACTTCATGGGCACCCTGCACATAATCCAGACCAGTCTGCCCTACTTCCGCCAGCAGGGCGCCGGCCGCTACCTCATCTTCAGCTCCACATCAGGCGCCCTTGGGGTTCCCGGCCTGGGGCCCTACTGTGCCACCAAATATGCCGTCGAGGGTCTCGTCGAAGCTATGCTGTACGAGATCGACTCCTTCAACGTGAAGGCCACCCTGGTCGAACCGGGCCTCGTCCGCCGTGATGAGCCCGACTCGCAGGCCAACCCGCTGCCAACCTGGGGTCACTTCCTTATCCGCCCGGCCAGCGAGCCGTATTCGAGCGCCACCTCGCCCGCACTTCACGCCAAGCGCATGGTCCAGTGGCTCGGTGACCGCCAGCCAACAAGCGCCGTCAAGTGTGCTGAGCTGGTGTGGCAGCTTGGTCACTGCTCCTACCCGCCCCTCCGCCTGCTGCTAGGTAGCTACGCCATCGAGAGCATCCGCGACCGCCTACGCTCTGTCACCGAGGAGCTCGAGGACTGGAAGCACCTCAACTTCCCGCCCGCCCCGGACGTGCCCGGTCAACCGGGGCAGAGTCAGCAACAACAGTCACAACAGCAGCCACAGCAACAGCGACAATCACAGGAGGAAATCCCAGAGAAAAGCGAAAAGGACGAGAAGTCAGATACACACAAAGAAGACAAGCCCGGTGCAAGGATGGACGGAGACGTGAAGATGGAGGACAGGGACGATGACACGGCCGGCTCTACCACCAGCATGATAGACGTCCAGGCGTCAAATGTTGCCCAAGATTGACTTCAATGAAATGCATTGCAGAGCTGGAGAACTCCAACGCCCCTCTACGGGGGCGTGCCTTGGATACCTTGAGCCCTCGCGTTGTGCCAACGATCTGAATGGAGGCACAGTATGTGTTAGTTCTCTGTTTAGTCAGTTGATTGCCAACTTGGTCCACAATAGGCGGATGCCTAGTCCATGTGGATCGTGCATCAATGGCTTTCGTAACGCCTACCGGCCGGTCGGTGTGCGGATTGTTCAGAGTCCATCCAACCCTTTCCAGTCCGAGCCATCAACCTGGTCCTCCTGGCTGTTGATCCCAGAGGCTGAGCGGCCGTGGTGTGAACGCACGGTACGGGAACACAGCCACGGGGTTTGGCAGCGCTGCCAGCCAATCAGGGTCCCCCCGCAGATGCAGATGGCTCTAGCCAGACTAGCTCCCCTTTTCAGCCCCTTTTTCCTACGCCATGTTTTTATTTTGCGGACCCATTATCCCCTGCCCAAATTGTGACGTGAACCCCACATTAGTCAGTCCCGTTGGTTGTGCCGCCTCGACACCGCCTGGCGCACTGTACCCTCTGCCAAGTTAGGACCAGCGATGCATGGTCATTTCAACGGGGGGTGGGAGTTCCCGATAAGCAATTTGCCAGGTTTTAATCTTGCGCCTGAGTCCGCCCTCGGTTTTTTTCATGCTCTCAACTGCCTTGTCCTCGACGCGTCCGTCCGCAGCACGAAGCTGACCGCTGGAGATCTTAATCAATCCCGCCCTCCTTCCCCGGGACTTCCATTCTTCATCCGCGCGCATTCGACGGCCGTGGCCTTTTCAAGCATCGCCGCGCCGCAACCCCAAAACAGCGGACCCTCCTGTCCAGCTAGCCACAAGCAGCGCACCGCCTTGGCTGACCCCCTTTCAAACCTGTCCCTTTGCATCTCTGTCCTTCGACGAGGACACCATAATCTCTCCAGCGCCTGCGCTTTAACACGTCAAACAGTCGTCCAAGATGTCGGACAAGAAGAACGAGGACTTCGTCGTCAATATGCCTGCTCAGAGCAGCGTCGAGAAGGAGCCTTTCCTGGCAAGGTCGCCCATCTCGAACCGGGCACGCTCCAGCGGGGGCGGCGCTGGCGGCGCCTTGGGACTGTCGAAGATCGATAATAGCCCGGGTGTCTCCATTCTGGCCTACTGCCTCTCCTCCATCAGCATGACGGTGGTGAACAAATATGTCGTTTCAGGCTCTTCGTGGAACCTGAACTTCTTCTACCTCGCTGTGCAGGTAAAAACACCCACTCCACCCGGACAAGACCAGAGGCAGGGCTGACAGGATCTCTGCAGGCTATTGTATGTATCGCGGCTATCATGGTCTGCAAGCAAGCAGGGCTCATCACAAACCTGGCCCCCTATGACCAGACCAAGGCAAAGAGATGTACGTGCCAAGAAATCCTTTGTTGTCTCCACATGTCAAAAACGGCGGTGACGGCGCGGAAGCTGACGTGCTGTGACTACAGGGTTCCCCATCTCGATTCTCCTCGTAGGCATGATCTACACGAGCACCAAGGCTCTCCAGTTCCTCTCGGTTCCGGTCTACACCATCTTTAAGAACCTCACCATCATTGCCATTGCGTACGGAGAGGTTCTCTGGTTTGGCGGCCGTGTCACCCCTCTCGCGCTGCTCTCCTTCGGTCTCATCGTCCTCAGCTCCGTTGTCGCTGCCTGGGCCGATATCCAGAGCGCCATTTCTGGCGCCCCGCATCCGGGACATGCCTCTGCTGCCATTTCCACCCTCAATGCGGGCTACGCATGGATGGGCATGAACGTTTTCTGCAGCGCCGCCTACCTCCTGACCATGCGCAAGGTCATCCACAAGATGAACTTCAAGGACTGGGACTGTTAGTATTTCTCCTGATGTCGATACAGTAGTTGCCAGGGCGTAATTTGTGGAATACTAACAGACGGATATTTAGCCATGTTCTACAACAACCTCCTTACCATTCCCGTCCTCGTCGTCTGCTCACTGATTGCTGAGGACTGGTCTGGCGCCAACCTGGCCAGGAACTTTCCCATCGAGACCCGCAACACGCTCTTCATCGGCATGATCTACTCGGGCCTCGCCGCCATCTTCATCTCGTACTGTTCGGCGTGGTGTATCCGTGTGACGACCTCAACGACTTACTCCATGGTTGGCGCCCTCAACAAGCTGCCCATCGCCATCAGCGGTCTCGTCTTCTTCGATGCCCCCGTCACCTTCGGCTCCGTCTCGGCCATTGTGCTTGGTTTCATCAGCGGTATCGTCTACGCCTGGGCCAAGGCTCGTCAGTCCCAGCAGGCAAAGAGCGCTCTGCCGACCCAGCAGCCTGTTATGAGCGCCAGTGCCCAGAGCAACAAGGATGCGAACTCTTAAGAGGCCACAATCTCTCGGCAGAGTGTCGGGATTATCCGCCTGGTATCCGGCGTCGTCTCTTGCACGGGTGCGTTGGAGGGAGAAGTACCAGCACTGTTCGCTTGGTTTCCTCCCTCTTTACTCATGCACCCTCAGCAGAAGCTAGATCCGATGCTGCGTTGGGTATTATTCCTTTTGTCCGTCCTGCACTTCGCATTGTCTTCATTTCCCCCTTCATGTACATCCGTTTTTGTTCCCCTCTGGCCTTTTAATCACATTTTTTTTTTGGCATAGACTTGACTGGCATGCATTTGGTTGGCTTGCGGCTGCGGTTGGACGGAATCACTTGGGATGGATGGCCTGGCGGTTCTGGTCAAAACCAACTGCTGGACAAGCCGGCTAGGTTTATGGTATTGTCCAGATTTGTTCAACGAAGGAGGGAGAAACAGCATACCAAGAAGAAACTAAAACAGCAGAGCGAAGACACGAGCAACTGATTTGGCGTTTTTGGGGCGATGGGATCGATCTGGGGGTGTTGTTTTTCTGGTTAGGTCTGCAGCTAGACGATGCACCTAAGTAAGCTACGAGATGATGAGGTCCAAGTACAGATAGTCGAGCAGTCAACTGCCGAGGTCACCGCCTATAGAAGAAACATAATTTTCCGACATGTAAAAAGGTCTGCAGTTGCATTTACAGCATCCTGTAGGTTGTTCTATGGTCAGGCGGCTGGGGCTGCTGGCGAACCCCACATGCTTGATGGATTAGAGGGCCTGGCCTAGAGCTCCGATTCCGCGCATGTCAGCCTTATGGAACCTCTCCTTGTTCGCGTAGTGCCAACTCGACCCATTGAGAAGACTCGTTACGGACGGGCACACCCACCCCCCACACGCCCTCTGATCTTGATGCGCGCCGGTGACGACATCAGCTGCGATTCCATGCGGCGCGACCAGCCGACACGAAGCTCGCGAAGACCGACCGTCATGAGCCCTGGAGCAACGCGCGCACCCTGTTAACACTTGGGACCTTTGCCCGCACCCTCGTAAACCCCCCATCCACGACGACCACCCAGCGCCACCCTGCCCGCCATGTACCACCTCGCCAAAGGGCTGTACATGCTCGCGACGAGCAAGGAGGGTGCGTCTAGTGTTCCCGCATATCCCGTCTCCTGTCCGCGGCCGCTTGCTTCCTCCTGCCCCATGGCCCACTACACGGAGGGAGGCAAATCATCCTGCTGACAGCGCGCCTCTTTTCGTCCTCCTCCTCGGCAGAATACTCGGTCATCCTGCTCGGGCTCGACAACGCGGGCAAGACGACGTTCCACGAGCAGGTCAAGGCGCTCTTCCACCCGGACGCGCCCGAGCCCAAGCTCAAGACGGTGCCGACGGTCGGGCAGAACGTGTCCACCATCACGCTGCCCGACATGTACATGAAGGTCTGGGACGTGGGCGGGCAGCACAGCCTGCGCAAGCTGTGGCAGAGCTACTACACGAGCTGCCACGCCATCGTCTTCATCATCGATAGCACCGACATCGGCGACGGCGTGCTCGAGCCGCGCGCGGGCGTCGACGGCGACGACGACGATACCAATAATGATGGCGCCGGTGGTGTTGGTGGTAGCGGCGATGCGCCGGGCGACGGGGAGCCCGCACCCCGTCCGACGGGCCGGAGGAGGGCCAGCTCGGCCGTCCACCCGGCGGCGGGCAAGGCGAGCGGCGCCGCCACGGC
>NW_008804545.1:5568605-5580514 GCF_000145635.1 Gaeumannomyces tritici R3-111a-1
CGGGCTGGAGGAGTGCCGGCTGGTGCTCGAGGACGTGCTGCAGAGCGAGGACACGGAGGGGGTGCCGCTCCTGATCCTGGCCAACAAGCAGGACCGCGAGGACTGCGTCGAGGTGGTGCGCATCAAGGAGGGGCTCGTCAAGCGCGTCTTCGAGGGCGAGAAGTCGCACAGCATCCGCGACTCGAGGGTCCTGCCCGTCTCGGCACTGACGGGCACGGGCGTGCGCGAGGCCGTCGAGTGGCTGCGGTCCCGCGTCAAGTGGAACAAGGAGTCCAGGCCGCCCGTCATGAGGTAGCCCGGGGGCAGCGGTGCTTCCTCGTCGCTTCGTTTTCCCTTTCACCGTCCCGTCTTGCTACGTTCCCTTACAGAACCATACAGAGCGATTGGTTTACTATTCATTTCTTTTAGAGTTCATATGTTTAGACCAAGAACGTGGAATCTTGGGGCAAAGCCGCCACCACCGAACCAACGTGTTCGGTAGCTCCGATCTAACCAACCACATATGGTGCTCGTTAGAGGCCCTGATATGGTGATGTCTGGAAAAGTACAATGTAGAGTTTCTGGGTATCTTTGTATTCCATTATTTTCCTCCTCGCTCCGCTCTAGCCTGCTGTCCCTTCTCTCCCAGTGCCAGGCTTGTATCACCTGGCATTTTCAGCCGAGAGCTCCGCCAAAAGGCCTCCCTTGTCTCTTTTCTTTGCGTCCTCGGCTAGCCTGTCATCCACCAGCTTGGAGAACTCCTTGGCCTTCGTCAGGGCGATGGCGTTGCACTGCAGCAATGCGACGGCATCGACCGCGGCGCCTCCCAGCTTGGAAATCTGGCAGATCTCCCCGTGGCGGTTGAGGCTGATGGTGCAGTGGCCCACGCGGACCTGCTCTTCGAGCCAGTTGGCGTCCACAGCGAAGAGGTCCCCGGCTTCGTCGCCGCCAGCCGACTGCGAGGCCTCGCCGAAGAAGCTGAAGGTAACGCAAAACGGCGAGTGAAGCCAGCTCAGGGGCACGGGCTCGCGCTCGGCGGGGGTGTAGACTGTCAGCGCTTCGCCTTCGATCGAAGTGTCGGGCTTTCGGAAGTGGCGCAGCGCTGTCACGACGGCGAGGCACGAGGCGTCGACCAGGTTGCCGTCGTGCGAGAGGACGTGCAGATCGACGCGGACGGACCAGCACTTCAGGCCGGCGATGAGGCAGAGGGACTCGGTGTCGAGCGCCCCAGATCGCCGGACCGTCTTCTCGAGCAGGCGCGACAGTAGCACCTCGGCCTCGGTCGGGCGGTTCACCTCGAAGGCGGGCGACGCCATCGGGCTCAGCTCCGTGACAATGTTGAAGATGCCATCGAAGGGTCGGTCTGCGTAGGGAACCGTCACCTCGGCTGAGGTCTTGGCGAGGATTCTGTTTGTCGAGAAGGGCGGCAAGGGAGGAATCGTCAGCAAAGCCCCCCCTTTTGCGCCGCATGGCAGTCAAGACGGCGGCGCGATCGTAACAAGACAAAACCAATTACCGTGTTTTGCCCAGCTCGACATCCACCACGCCATACTCGTCGCCAAAGGTGAGCTTTATGGGTCGATACTGATCCACCTCGCGGCCGTCGAGGCGGAGGTTCTGCTGCAACGCCTGGAGGACAAACGCCTTCTCGTTGAGCGACGGCTCGGCTTCTCGGGGCATGACGTCGTTGCGCCCCGGTTGCTCCCGCGGTAATCCTGTGACTCAATGAGGATCCGCGCGTCTCTCTGTTTCTGCTTCACGGGATCGCTCTCATTTTATTCGGCCGCGCGGTTCGAAGGCTTCTTGTTGGCCCTGGCTCTCATTTTTTTTCCCCCTTGCCTTGTCTGTAGCAGGCGGCTGATTGTGGAGCTGCCTGCTTGAGCGTCTGCGCCTTTTGGTGGGGGGTAGGCGCCGCCATTGGCTCAACTCGCGGCTCAGGGACATTTTCTGCCAGGCGGTGAGCTCTAGGCCCCTGCAAGCCAACGGGCCTTGCTGGGCTCGACATCATTATACGGCTCGCGACCGCGTCCGTCTCCATTTGAAATCGCAAACAACCACCATCAACCAACGTCTCCCTACCATCATTTCAAAACCATCTACGGTGCAGCCAAGGCGGCAAGATGACTACAGCTCACAGGCCCACGTTTGATCCCGTATGTGTTTTCATTGCGAGCTTCCCCGGCGCGTCACTTCCAAAACTAACATCCGATTGTCTCCTAGGCCCGAGGCAAAGATGCCCTGCGAGGCCCGGCATACCACCAACGTCTGCTTCCGGCGCATACAACACTCAAGTACCGGTACGCAATGCGACGCGCCCTTCTTCCGATAAACGTTGAATAACCCCGGAAAGACGCTAATCGAAGCTCATCTTATAGAAGGCGAGGCCAAGGCGGAGCTGCCGATGAGGGCGAGGGCGCCGTCGACCTGCGCGCGGAGCTGCTCGCCGCTGAGGCCGCCCATTTTGCGAAACTGAACGGCGGCTCGAGCGCGACCGCTGCTGCATCTTCCTCTCGCCGGAGCCCCGTTCCCGGCAGCAAACCCGATGGCGACGACGACATGTCTGGTTCCGACGAAGCCACAGCCCAAGCAAAACGTCGCATCGCCAATGATGATGAGGACCCAGAGGCGAAGCGCCGGCGGATATTAGAAGAGTCAAGAGACCTTGATCGCGACGACTCGGACGACAGCGAAGAAGAGGATGACGAAGACGACGCAAGCGACGACGACAGCGACGACTCGGACGACGAGGACGCGCTGCTGCGGCGGGAGCTGGAGAAGATCAAGCGTGAGAAGGCGGAGAAGCGGGAGAAGGAAGAGCGCGAGAGGGCGGCGGCCGAGGCGGAGGAGCGCGAGCGCGACATCGCCCGAGGCAACCCGCTGCTGAACAAGCCCGACTTCAACATCAAGCGCAGGTGGGACGACGACGTGGTGTTCAAGAACCAGGCGCGTGGCACCGAGGAAAAGGGAAAGAGGAAAGAGTTCATCAACGTGAGTCCTGTTGCTGCTTTCGCACGCCCCCTGTTTTACTCTTCTTGTTTGCTGACTGCCGTTTCTCCATCAGGATCTCCTTCGTTCTGATTTCCACAAGAGGTTCATGAGCAAGTACGTCAGGTAGGGGCTCGGTGTGGTGGCTTGGATTACTGCATACTGTTGTTCTTTGTAGCTGTCTTGTCAAAGCTAGGGGATAGTGACTTGCGGACTGGAATTCAAAACCCCAAGTTGTCTCCCAAGTGGCTTCATTCTGAAAGCCTCCATTTGGTTATTCTGATTTCTTCTACAGTTTAGATACCAACCGTTTTTTTTTTTGCGCTATGGAAACCTCTGATCGACCTCTGTGAACCTTGTGCTGGCATCCAAACTGGGTTGCAGTCCAAATTGGGGATAGAGCACAGTGCGATTTGCCCCTCGAAATGTAATTTGAGGCGGCCGACCGAATTCGATACCACACGAGAACCTCACCGTTATTGTTCTAACCCATGCAAGACCACCGGCCCAGATTATAAAACCTGCCTGATCCCTTCGTATAACCGAACTCTGGGGAATTTCTTAAGTGTACCGGCTGAACCATATCTCAACCAGACTGCTCTCGGCCAAAGCACAAATGGCTTTACCACACGGGCTGGGCAGCCATCCATACCTCCCCACAGAGGCCGTCATTGCCGGCTATGCCGCAAACGAGACGCCCCTTCCGAAGATCTTGATCAAGTTCTCGCTCAGGATAGTCGCCGTATTGCTGTCCTCCATCGCGCTCTCCAGGCAATTCAACCCGAGACTCCGGCTTGCGGATCTGCTGGCGGTGTCCTGGTTCTCTCTGAGTACGCTCTCGACTCTCCCCCGTGAGAAGTGGGATCTTGATATCTACAAGCTAGGTGCCTAGTCCATACCGGCCCAGCTAACTTTCATGATCTATTCACAGACGGATATCTGCATCTCTTTTTCGAATGCAAGTTCCTGCGTCCTTTCCGTTGCTCAAGCATCATGCCCCCTCAGTGCGTCGTGTTCCTGACCAAGTCCCGGTTTGCGCTGCGCAGCATACTTTGTTCTCAACGCCGCAACCCTCGCCGGCTCCCAAAGCCTGCTCGCGCAGCTGTGGAAGGAGTATGCCCTTAGCGATTCTCGCTACCTGACGTCCGACACCTTCGTATGGACTATCGAGGCCATTTCTGTGGTACGCAGCATGCTCTCCTTTTGACGTCCTGTACTGGCCCTCTCTGCTTGCTCCGCTTACAGGCTCGTCCATCTCTCAGGTGTGCTGGGGTCCGCTGTCTGTCGCGACCGCTTTCTGCATCGTCAGGGGAAGTAACATGCGCTACCCGTTGCAGCTGCTTCTTTCGATGGCGCATATCTATGGAGTCGCGTTGTACTATGGCACCAGTACTGTCGACCTTGCGTCCAAGGGTATCGCGCATAGCAGGCCCGAGTTCCTCTATTTCTGGGTTTACTATGTAGGCATGAATCTGCCCTGGGCCGTGGTTCCAGCCGGTAAGCCAGATCCTCCGCTGGGGCTGTCTTTGGGTCTTCAAATAACCTTCTCGCCAACTGACATCGAACAACTGTGAACAGGCTTCATCTTCAGCTCCGTCCGTAAAATATGCAGAGCTTTGGACATGGCCGAGAGGGCAGAGTTGGCTGCTATTCCCAACAACAGCAATGGATCAAAGAAGAGCCAATAAGCGAATTGTACGTGTACAGCTGTTGCCATAGATTAAGGCAGCCTTGAGGCCTGAATACTATTGCGAGAAGGGGGGGGGAGGAGGAGGTACGAATGAGTGTCGCAATCTAGTCACTCAAGACTAGAGAGAAATCGAACGACCCTATCAGTCATCCATTCTCGTGACTCTGGGTTCCTGACGGTGTGGCTAGCTCCCGGGATAAGACCCGAGAGGTCACTGACGATGCCATCCGGCGCGAGGGAGGCCCAGCGGGCGATGAGCTTTGGCGCATCGATCGACTTGGGCACGTGCTCGTCCTCGCCAGAGGGCAGCACGAGCACCGGTTTCTGGAATTTGCTCCAGAAGGACGCGATCATGTCGTCGGAAAGGTCCGACGAGAAGAAGTCGTCGTCGCCACTTGCGCGCTCCTTGGTCAGTTCTGCACCGGACGGGCGCGCGCCGTGCCCCGCACCTTGGCGGATGCTGGGCGTGGCTTTCACTAGAACTTCAAACTCACCCTGGCGCGAGCAGAGAATGGTAGCGGTAGGCCGTGATTGGGGCGTCAAACATCTCGACGATCTTATCCTTGGGCATGATGGTGTCCCCCCGCCCGGACCCGACGAGCTCGGCCGCGCTGGCTAGGCCGGCCTCGAGCTCCTCCCTGGGCACCAGTGGGCCGAACGCCTCGCGGTCCGAGACGGGCCCCTGGAGGACGAAGCCGTCGACGGGCTCGGCGCCGTGGCGGGCGTAGTCGGTGTACTCCATGCAGTCCTGGCAGCCCGTCGAGTGGCCCAGCAGGACGACGCGGCGCCTCCCGAGGGCGCCGCGGAGGTGGCGCACGAGGGCGGCCACGTCCGCGACATCGTCGGCGAGGCGCCGGTGGCCGAACCCGCCAAAGGCGCTGGCCAGGCGCACCTCGAACAGCGAGTAGCCGAGCCCCGGCTCCGACTGCAGGCGCGCCGCGAGGGCGCGCACGTACGGCACCGTGTGCGGGCCGTCGCCCAGGCCGCCGATGAAGACGAGGGCGTTGGGCGACGTCGGCGACCCCGCCTCGTACGCGCAGGACCGGGGCGTCGGGCCCGGGAAGGGGTGGACGAGGACGGGGAACGGCTCTGGCGGCATGTTGGTGCGGCTTTGGATATCAATGTCGATCTCACGCAGTACGGGTTGCTGTCAGTTTTGACTGCCAACCAGAAGATACGAGATTTCGTTTCCAGTCATTATGTCATATCGTATTCATATCCATGGAGTATGTGATGCAATGTTGTAAATTTGATGGTCAAGGTGGGGTGGAGATTGCACTCCCAACGACAAAATGGCACCGCCTTTTATCGCTGACATGCACCCAGCTTGGTAGTTGTTAGCGGACATTGTAGCGGGAGCGTGCTGGAAATAGGGCACATGGCGTGCACGTTGCCGAGACTCGGGCATTTGATCGATTAAATAATACCGAGGCGGCGACAATTTGCGATCAAATGTAAACCACATAACTTACCGCACATCTCTTCTTGCCTTGAATTTGCGTTCATCATCCCACCACTGCAACCCTCCTTTATCACACACTAGCACGGATCATGTGGTAAATTGAGCTCTGGAGGGTAGCTTTGATCTCTTCATCATGGAGCCATCAGCCCTCTTCCGCAATGCCTCGACCTCAAGAAACGAGCTGTTTGCCAAGGTACCAAACTCTGGCCCTGTCTCTTCTCTTCGACTCGCCATGGAGCTGCCACTAACAACCCCAGCTCAAACCATGCTGTGTTGCAATCAGCAAAGTGGTCTTGCGCCCGCCTGACCAGCTAGTTGCCGCTGGTAGCTCTGCTCATTTGCTGCAGCTGACAGATCAGCTTTGCGGCATCCTGTCGGACCAGATCAAGCACAATGCTGCGGCCTTGGACCCCAAGATGGCGGAATATGTCTTCTTCCCTCTTTCCTACATATTCAAGGAGAAGGACAAGTACGCGGCCCGTGTCCTCGAAAACTGCATCCGGTGCCTTGGAATGCTTGTCCAGCACGGCTGGCGCTCTGCCGTTTCCACCGAGATGGCCCAGCAGCTCCTCATGCTTCTCACATTCTTGATCGCCGGCGTTCCCGGCAAGGATAAAGGTCCTCCGCCGCCTGAGGAGACCGCCTTGGAGAGCTACAGGACGCTCGCCATCCTGATTAGGACCGCTTGCCTGTCCCCTTTAGTCTCCGAGTCCCTGGTTGATGCCGCCGGGCCCCCAAGCCTCGCCCATGCTGTGACAGTAATCCTGGAGGGCGTCACAGACGGGACAACAGTCGATATCCAACTCGCCGCTCTGGACGCACTCGGGGCTCTTTTCATCACTATGAAGGACCGGGCTGCCCTTGCCTCGTTCCTCCCTGGGACGGTGTCTGCCCTCTCCAAACTCCTGTCGCCGCCCTCATCGATGAAGACCCAGCGCCGCATTCTGATCCGTGGGCTCGATGTATTGAGAGGAGTCCTCACGAAACTCCTGGGTGACATTCACAACAGAGACGCTTTGAGACAACTCGAGGGCTTGAGAAGCGCTAAGGCCAAGGAGGAAGATGCTCAGGTGAAGGAAGAGCCACCAAGACTGCTAAGTGCCTCCTGGCTGAAGGCCTCGGTCTCTCAAATCAAAGTAGCACTTGCCTTGGTGTTAAAACTACGCTCCCACGGGGCTGAAGATGTGAGGGGCGCGATCGAGAAGTTATGTCTTTCTCTACTGGACGAGTGCCATACCTCACTGGCTGACTGCGCCGTGTTCCTTGTCGAGAGCGCCATCATAACCTGGAAGGACGACCCTGAGCCTCAGGGTCCAAGGTTCGACAGGCTTCAGCTTGATCTCTCAGGGGTCTCTCAAAACTCGGTGCTCCCGGCCACGCTGGAGATCAACACGACGCTGCAAGACCTTGCCATGATATACCCCGAGCTTCAGGACACCACCAAGGCTGTTGTCTACAACTGGGTTACTAGCTTGCCAAGAGTGATGCAGGCGAGTGAAGAGTCTTTGAAGCAGCAATCCATCCGATCCCTATCCAAGGGTTACCGACTAGCCAAGGCCATGCAGATCGATTCCTCAACGCTGCACGCCGGATTGTCATCAGCTTTGAGGGATAGTGTTGTTGCGCTTACTGCAGCTCCAAGCCAAAAGGACTCGATGAGTGAAGTCGACACGGCGGAGGACGATACCACAGGTCTCATGGCTCTGGCAAAGCAGGACACACAGGCTCCAACATTCAAGCCGGCAATTCTATCTCACGGCAGCCAAAAGACGACGCGCGAGGCGCTGCTCGAGCTGGTCGCTAACATTGGACCTCCATCGCAGCAGGCGCAACTGGCGTCTGGTATGCTTGATTGCGCCCGAGATTCAGAGGGGATTGACCAGATTGCACAATACTGGCTTTCTTTTGAGCTTTCCAAGGCCGCCCTATCCAACTGCTCCGAGCTCGACGCATTCATTGACTTTTCCGCGGCCGACACGGCGGATGGGCCGGAAGAGATCTTTAACGAGCTTTACTCCTTCTCCGTCTCGGTCTTGGTTTCTCATTCCGACAGCAACGAGGTTGACTGGAGGTTGGAAGCCACTGCCCTAGAGGTGACTTCGTTTGCTGCATCTCGGTCGGGCGAGTCTTTCCGCCCCGAGTTGATTGACGTCCTGTACCCGACGGCAACGTTCCTCGGATCTCAGGTGCCGCAACTGCGAGCCCGAGCGGTCGCAACGCTGAATGGCCTGGCCTCGTCGTGCGGCTACCAGAGCGTGTCAGAGCTCATCATCGACAACGCTGACTACATGGTTAACTCGGTGTCTCTGAGACTCAACACGTTCGACATCACACCCGCGTCGACTCAGGTCTTGAGGATGATGATTCAGCTGACAGGACCAAGGCTCATTCCCTTCCTTGACGATGTGGTTGCCTCCATATTTGCGGCTCTCGACAACTACCATGGCTACCCTGCCTTTGTTGAGCGACTTTTTTCCGTTCTCTCAGAGGTTGTCAATCAAGGTGTCAAGTCGGACGTTTTGCTATTGGAGTCAAACAAGGCCGGAACGGTTGACCACAGGAAGAGGTCGCGGCAGACCATTACTGTGAACGAAATCGAATCGGACATTCTCGAGAGGCGAGAACAAAAGCGCAGGCGCAGGCTGGAGGAAGAGAACGATGATGTGGAAGAAATCGCGACGGGACACCCAAAGGAGCCCTGGAAATCAGAGGCGGCAGAGCTGCTCAAAAAGAAACAGGAGGAACTAGACGGCACTGGAGCAGATGGTGAATCAGACAGCGGGCAAGAGGTCGAGAAGGCCAAGCCACCCCCGACGCCAACCTACGCGCTGCTCACAAAGGTGGCGAACCTTACCCAGCATTACCTAACGTCTCCGTCGCCAACACTGCGCAAGTCTCTTCTGGACCTGCTCACTACTGCATCTACAGCAATGGCGGCGGACGAAGACTCGTTCTTGCCACTCGTCAACTCGCTCTGGCCCGTTCTCATTACGCGGCTGCGCGATGCAGAGCCGTATGTCGTTGCGGCGGCATGTAGGGCGATAGCGGCGGTCGCGGGGGGCGCCGGCGATTTCCTCGCCTCCAGAGTCAAAACAGAGTGGTGGGGAAACCTGGGGCCGTGGTGCCGGAGGGCTAAAGCCGAGGCCCAGGCTTCAGCCAGGGGTACAGGCCGCAGCGGTGGTAAAAGCCACGGGGCAAGCAAAGCAGGCGTCAGCTACCTCAACCTGGCCACCACGACCGACATTGTGCTCCCCCACCACCGCTCGGGCAGCAGCAGCGCCATCGAGAGCAGGAAGCCTGCCGTGTCGGGCGGGCTGGGTAGATTCGCGCAGGCGGCGCTGGTGTGGGAGGCGGCGGTGGAGCTGCTCGCGGCTCTGGCGCTGCACGTAAGGCTGGAAGATGACGTGTTCGACCAGCTCCTCGAGCTCCTGGGCGACGAGCTGGAGAAGAAGGGTCAGGTTCGCGAGGCGCTCGAGGCCGTCAACGCTGACGCGGTGTGGCTGGCGCTGTACGAGCGCGGAGCGGCAGTGCCAGAGTTCAGCTTGCCCGCCATGGACGGTGTCGCTTTTGCCCGGGTGGATCCCGTCCTGCAAGCTGTCGGGAGCAAAGCCTAGCAATGGATATAGGCTGGGTTGGTACAGTACCCCTTTTCCCTTTTGCGATACCGAAGCTGAAGCACCAAAAGAACGGGCGCCTTGGAGATTTACACTCGGCACTTTGACCATGCACTCTTGTACACTTCTCTGCGGGGGCCGGCCGAGGTAGTGAACGAAGAAATGGCGAGATAAAAAAGACAGAATGGGTACATGGCTGCGTGTGGTTGGACAAGTTGGTGACCTATCCTGGTTCTAGAGGAACGAATCGATATTTCTGATAAGCTATGGCCCGACGAGAGCTTCCTGTCCTATGGACAGTGGTAGATGTTAGGGGTGGGGGACGGTTTCCCACCTCTGTCGTTGTCCCCATCTGGCCGAGATCTGGCCGGCCCCCACCCACCTTGATGCCAATACATGGATGCAACATTGACGGCCGCAGGGGAGGTGAATCGCCAATCTTTTGACAGCTCCTGCGTGTTCAAATTGGCA
This sequence comes from Gaeumannomyces tritici R3-111a-1, assembly GCF_000145635.1. Taxonomy (NCBI): domain Eukaryota; kingdom Fungi; phylum Ascomycota; class Sordariomycetes; order Magnaporthales; family Magnaporthaceae; genus Gaeumannomyces; species Gaeumannomyces tritici. Next base: position 5,578,807 of record NW_008804545.1, read on the forward strand.
GGATTTGGTCGGCGAATCACCCGACATCACATGGGTCAGAGGGTAGTCGGCTTGGGAGTCTTGTCATGTTTGACATGGACGGAACAAGCATTTGTCCGGGCCAAAGACTGAGCGGAAGGGACCTCTGGGCGAAATAGCGCGACGGGTGATTGCCCCGGAAGGATTGAGAATGGTCTTGGCCGGCATTTGAGATATGCGAAGTGAAGTGGTCCCTACAAGTGGGGCCGGCAGCCCATCAGGAGCCCCGCCAAGCGTGCTGCTAAGCGCAAAGAAGCTTTCGCCACGCCCGCCCAGAGATGGCGAGCGGGGAACCCAAATACCAAAAACTGACGTCCTCTGGTCTAACAAAAGGACAAAACCCCGTCGACCGAGAGCCACCAGCGACGCCATAGTTGGGTAAAGGAGCGCTAGCCACATAGTCAAGAGCGAGCCTTCCCCATTCTCGCCCGTCGGTATCTGCGCGCTGCCCTGGTGGATCGGACAGGCCAGCATTGGATTGCTGATGGGGCACTGCTTCTAGAAGCGCTAGAACCCCTCGCCGTCCGAAAGAGGAAGGCCACTGGTCAGCGTCGGGAACCCGACGAATAAGCGGTGCCATGCAGATAAAGTGGCATCAAATCAGTGGCGTGACCACTCCGCAAGCCGACGCGACACAACAGAGGAGGATTTCCAAAGCGCAGTGTCACCTGTCGGTTTGCATTCCCCTGTTGGATGAGACAAGGTCAATCATTGATGCGCCGGTTCCATCGCCGTCCCCATGTCTCGCTGGGTCTCAGCAACGCCGCGGCTAGTCACAGAGGCGAGCGCCTTGCAGCCAGAACTGCCTGGCTCTAGCGAGGCAGGCTCCGGCTGGAGTGTCGAGGCGCCAACAATTTACCTACCAGGTAGGCAGCCGCACCTACCTTGAAGGGGGTCAGCACAAGTGTGCAATCCATGTTGCTTTAGCCACCAACCTGCAGATGACCGGGTTCCCCAGCCCTCCGGGCAACAGCACCTGTCTCATCCTTTCAGTTCTGCAGCGGCGACAGGACTGAACCGTCGGCTGTCTGACAAGGGACCACCTAGTTGGTTGCCCAATAGCCCTCCCGGGGACTTTCACCTTCCCCATTCGTCAAAGTTGGCTCCCGCCCTGGCTGGTCTGGTCTTATCTTTGCCCCCATCGATGGATGCGACTGCGTCGATAGGCATGGCTTTCTGACTTGACATGGTCGCGCAGCTTAGTACTGTTGCTATGCGCTCCATGGCCCGCCCACACCTCTGCGCCGCCTCGGATGTTCTAGATTTCTTCTGCTCCTGTCACAACCACCCACCCCCCATGCGCGCTGCCTACCCTACCTGCATGGGTAGGTATCTCTGCATGAGTTCGAGAAACATTCTGCCCCGCTGTTGGTAGTTCGGGCAGATATGTGTATGCGTGAGCCCACGCTGGCGGAACTGCCAGAATATCTGGGCAGGATGCCGCGTTGTGACCCTCCGGAGATTGGATCACATCCCGATCCGGATGGCTTCAAAGAGAGTTAAATCTATTGGAAACACCTCTGCTCTATTCGTATCAAGTCTCCTATCCTCCTCCACAGATTTGGTGCAGCGATACTACGTACAGGCACGCCCATGAGCTCCACATCCTCCCAAGTCGGCATGCGTGTGGGCAGGGGTCCAAAATCTTCCTGCCACACCTGCGCGACCTCAGAGGGGGGGGGGGGGGGGG
>NW_008804545.1:5580850-5597281 GCF_000145635.1 Gaeumannomyces tritici R3-111a-1
GCTTCAAAGAGAGTTAAATCTATTGGAAACACCTCTGCTCTATTCGTATCAAGTCTCCTATCCTCCTCCACAGATTTGGTGCAGCGATACTACGTACAGGCACGCCCATGAGCTCCACATCCTCCCAAGTCGGCATGCGTGTGGGCAGGGGTCCAAAATCTTCCTGCCACACCTGCGCGACCTCAGGAGGGGGGGGGGGGGGGGACGAGAACGAGGAGGAATATGCACATCTACCCTTGCTTGGGTGGGACACCCTCCAGCCGAGCGACCACTGGCTGAAAGCTCTCCCCCACTCCTGCTGCTGATGATTCCGCCATGGGTCCGTATTGGTATAGCCTGCTGTAACTGTCCGTCCACCCTTCCGACGGGCCGGCTTTTCAGTGGTCTTCTTAAAGAGCCTTGTCATCCCCTCATCCTCGTCGGCTCTCCAGCCCTTCTTTTTTCCCCTTCTTCCGTCTACACAGCACCAAGCTTCCAGCCGGGGAATTCATTGTCTAGTTACCCACCTAGCGGAGGCATTTATAGAAAATCACTAACGCTTACACCAGTGGGGGGTCCCTCTTCGTCGGGCCAAGATGAGTAGCAACCCCGACGTCGAGAAGCTGCCCGCGAAGCAGCCGGTGGTGGACAACCATCACCATGTGTCGCCGGCCTCGCTCGACCACTCGAACGAGGAGGTCGGGATCGTCAACAAGTCGGCGCCTCTGGTCCGCGAACTGCGCAACCGACACATGCAGATGATCGCCATTGGTGGGTGAATACCTAGAGACAGCTCCTTTTCGTTCCTTATCAGACACTGACAATGAATGCTCTCGTCACGCAGGCGGAGCTATCGGCGCCGGTCTTTTTGTCGGCTCCGGCAACGCTCTCCATACCGGAGGGCCCGCGTCGCTCGTTATATGCTACACCATCATCGGAATCATGCTTCTGTTCACGACGCAGGCTTTGGCCGAGATGGCCGTGCTTTTCCCCATTAACGGCGCCTTCTACACCTACGTGGTCCGTTTCGTTGATCCGTCCTGGTAAGAGACCCGTGTCAAGCGACCCCCGAAGTCACCATCTAACCAATCGGGATTCACTGCAGGGGCTTTGCCATGGGGTGGGACTATGCCATCAGCTGGCTCACCGTGCTCCCGTTCGAGCTCATTGCTGCGGCCATCACCATTAAGTACTGGCGCGAGGACCTCAACCCGTCGGTTTGGATCGCGCCTTTCCTCGTGGTCCTCATCATAATCCAGATATTTGGCGTCCGGGGCTATGGCGAGGTTGAGTTCGTGCTCAGCGTCATCAAGATCATGGCCTGCATCGGCTTCATCATCGTGGGCATCGTCATCAACACGGGCGGCACCGGCAGCCAGGGGTATCTTGGTGCGCAGTACTGGCGAGACCCGGGGGCGTTCCAGAACGGCTTCAACGGCTTCGCTGGTGTTTTTGTCATCGCGGTGAGTCCAGTACCCGCCCCCTTTTTGTCTTGGCTGGTGCTAAACGGACGAACGACTTCTTCCTCCCCCAGGCCTTTGCGTTTGGCGGCACCGAGCTCGTCGGCCTGGCGGCGGCCGAGTCCAGCGACCCGCGGCGCTCGATCCCGCTGGCGACCAAGCAGGTGTTTTGGCGCATCTTCTTCTTCTACGTCGTGAACCTCTTCATCGTCGGGCTCATCGTTCGGTCCGACGACAAGCGGCTGCTCGGGTCGTCCAGCGCCGACACCAAGGCGTCCCCGTTCGTGCTGGCGCTCGAGGATGCGGGGATCCAGGTGCTACCGCACATCATGAACGGCGTCATCACTCTAGCCGTTATTTCTGTCGCGAACTCGTGTACTTTCGGTTCGACGCGCACCATGCAGGCGCTCGCGGAGCGCGGTATGGCGCCCAAGATGCTTGCCTACGTCGACAAGCGCGGCCGGCCGCTCGTGTGCATCATCATCCAGCTCGCCTTTGGGCTACTGGCCTTCATCGGCGAGTCGGCCGACTCGGGCAAGGTCTTCTCGTGGCTGCTGGCGCTGAGCGCGCTGTCCTTCTTCTTCGTCTGGGGCTCCATCTGCCTGGCGCATATACGCTTCCGCGCGGCCTGGAAGCTGCAGGGATACTCTCTAGACCTTATCCCTTACAAGCCCACGCTGGGTGTTTATGGCAGTTGGATCGGGCTCATCCTCAACATCCTCTGCCTCATTGCCACCTTTTACAGCGCCCTTTATGTAAGGAAGCCAAGTTGCCCTTGTTTTTACCATGCTTTAAAGCACTCACAGCTAACGCACCTTTCTCCCCTCCTCACGCAGCCCTCTCCTAATGCCACGCCCGAAGTCGAGTACTTCTTCCAGCAGTACCTCGCAGCATTTGTCGTGATCCCGCTATACCTGGGATGGAAGATTTACTCGAGGGACTGGAGGCTGTATGTGCCGCTGAGGGACATCGATCTCAGGACGGGGGTGCGGATGCTTGACCTTGATGCCGAGCCCGAAGAGAAGAAGAGCTGGTTGATGCGTGTGGCTAGGGGTTTGTTTTAATCCCTACCACGGAGCTAACTAAGCCAAGTGGAAGCGATATGAAAGTCGGAATGTGTAGGTAACTAGTGCACCTAGCTTTTAGATACCAACTGTTTCCATTGTTATATTATGTACCTGTTTGTTATTTCTCGTTTATTTAGATGCGATTCCATCGTGCTACAAGTCACGATTCCCATCTGATCCATCTCATCTGATCTGCTCAAATGATGACTTCGAATTGAATTCAGCAATCGGTCGTGACCGCCTCAGCTGGGCGGCGGGGCAGTCGGGACTCGGGTCCAGAGTTGCAAGGCAGGCGCTCCACCTTGGCGCTCCACCTTGGCGCTCCTTGCCCGCCAAGTGGTGGCCTGTGGTGGCCCCTGGGTGCCAGCTGGCAGTGCCAGAGGAGGGCCGACACGACCCCCCAAGCCGTCTACTTGGCGGAGCTCGCAGTGACGACGCTGGGTGGGATTCGCTGCATGAAACCAGGCTTGCAAGAGCCTGACATCCATCTCGCTGCCGCTGCCTGCACTGATTGATTGACCGCGCTGTCTTTTCCGGCACTAGCCTACTGCTCAAGGTCGAGAGCCTCGGTTTTTTTTTCTTGCTTGCTTTGCTGAGCGACGAGGGCGCCGGCGATGTAACAAACGCCCTGCCGGAACCAGCCCTCTCTCTCTCCCCTCCCTCGGCTGCCATCCCTCGCTGCCGCTCGACCACCCTCACAGCTCAGAAAACGGACCCCAGCCCGAGCCAGGCATCTCGACCGCCACCGACCTGCAATCTAGACCTGCTTCTCCAACCGTCGCCGCAGCCTGCACCAACCCGCAGCTGCATACATAGATCAAATAGATTCCGACCTGCCACACCTGCCACACCTGCCATACTGGCCGTGCCTACCTACACCTACCTACACCTACTTACCTACACCAACCTAGGTTCCCGACCTGCCGACCAGACGCCGACTGCGAGTCTGCTTGTCCCACACTGTACTCCTTCCACCGCTACGAACTCGAGATCGGCCTGCGAGCCTCCCCCGCCTCCTTGGCCTCCCAATCCTCGCTCGAAACGACAACAGACGGCCTACCCACACCCACACCCAGCCGGCCGCGGTAGATGGCCTCGTCGTACGGCCACGGCCAGCCGGCCGCGCACGGCGCTCCGGGCCACCATGGCGGGCCTGGGGCAGCACCGGCTGGCACTTTTACGCCCGGCACCAAGATCCAGGTGGGCGGGCACCGGGTGGTGATCCAGAAGTACCTCTCCGAGGGCGGCTTCGCACACGTCTACCTCGTCAAGCTGCAGCAGGCAGTCAGCGGAACGGACCTGGCCGTGCTCAAGCGCGTGGCCGTGCCCGACAAGGAGGCCCTGCGCGGCATGCGCACCGAGGTCGAGACCATGAAGCGCCTCAAGGGCCACCGCGCCATCGTCACCTACATGGACTCGCACGCCTCGGAGCTACAGGGCGGCGGCTACGAGGTCTTCCTGCTCATGGAGTTCTGCGACGGCGGCGGCCTCATTGACTTTATGAACACACGCCTGCAGCACCGCCTGACCGAGCCCGAGATCTTGGGCATCTTCACCGACGTGGCCGAGGGCGTCGCCTGCATGCACTACCTCAAGCCTCCGCTGCTGCACCGCGACCTCAAGGTGGAGAACGTCCTCATCACCACCCACAGCGGCGCCCGCAAGTTCAAGCTGTGCGACTTTGGCTCCGCCGCGCCGCGCCGCCCCGCGCCCACGACGGTGGTCGAGTGCCGTCTCATGGACGAGGACGTCCAGAAGCACACGACCCTGCAATACCGCAGCCCCGAGATGATTGACGTCTACCGCAAGCAGCCCATCGACGAGAAGTCCGACATCTGGGCCCTCGGCGTCCTGCTCTATAAGCTATGCTATTACACCACCCCCTTTGAAGACCAGGGCCAGCTGGCTATCCTGAACGCAAGTTTCAAGTACCCGGCCTACCCCGTCTTTTCCGACAGGTTAAAAAGGCTCATCGGTAAGACGGAGACACGAGCAGAACCCGCAACCGTGACTAGCTGAGTTGGTGGCTGACATCAAGGTCGGGGGGTTTGCTTTTTCTCCTGGCGTGGCACGCATGCAGGCTCCATGCTGAAGGAGAGCCAGGATGCACGTCCTAATATATATCAAGTCCTTCGGGAAGGATGCTCCATGCAAGGCCGCGAGGTTCCTATCAAAGATGTGCGGCACCACCCCCTTTCAAAGAAGGGACGGCCATGAGAACGGGACGCTGACCGTGATTTGCAGATTTACTCGGGCAAGCCACGGCCAGAAGCCCACGCAGGCGCAAAACCCCCCGCCATTGTAGATAAGCCTCTGCCTGCACCCGTGGTTGGAGCTTCGTTTGCTGCTGCGCCGAAACCACAGCAGGCGATTCCAGAGGTCGTTCCTATGAGGAGAGGCCGCCCCCAACAATCCACGGCAAGCCAGCCGGCAGCACCCAAACCCAGCCCTTCTCCGATGAGGGCCACCAACGACGACCCCTTCGCTGCTCTGGACTCCAAGTCTTCGTCACTACCGAAACCCGGCGCTTCGGTTGGGAAGTCGGCAGATGAGCTCTCGTCTCGTTTTCCAACCCTGGACCAGTTCTCTCTCCTGCACGACCACGGGACGACATTTAATTTCGACGAGCAGCTGATGTCCCCCGAGGCCATCCGCCCCAAAGACCTTGACCAGAGAGTCACGGAAAGGCTGGCGGACGAGGTTTTTGCCGCGAGGTCGCCATCACCGCCAAAGCCGTCCCTGCACGGAGCCAAGTCCGATCATAGCAAACCGCCCATGATGTCGCCCCCGGTGCAGCCGGCTTCGGCGCCTCCAAGGTCCACCGAAATTAGCCGTGCATCGGCCATTATTGCGCAGACTCCAGAGCTGCAAGCACTCGCTTCACCGCCGCTCCAGGCGTACTCTCCTCCGAAACCAAAGCCCGTAATGGTGTCGACCGGGACCATGACTGGGACTCCTCCTGGTGAGAAGTTGCAAGCTCAGGCTCCGAGCTATAGATACAACACGGGAGACATGCACCGCTCGTCCAGTGTGCCGAGGATGCAAGATATGAACGGTAGTTTGCAAGCACGGGCCGAGGTTCCTCCAGCCCAGGGTAGCACGACTCCGCGCGTGTCGTCGTTCCCGTCCGGCACCGGCCATGCGCGCCAGCAATCGTCATCATCGAGACCTTCGCTGGAGGGGGGCCGCCCCAGCGCGGATCTCTTGGATCCCGCTTACAAGACGGTTGCAGGAAGCGCGCGACCACGGCCAGTGAGCACTCATCTCGAGTCGAACCTGGACTATCTCCGCGAGAGGGAGCGAGAACGGGAGTGGGAGCAGCAGCGCACTATTTCTTCTCCAAGGCTGATGGATCCCACTCCATCGCCTCGACCTGGCGCTACAGAAGAGTCAAATATTGCTTCCAACGTCGACTTTCTGCGAACGATGGAAGAAACCGAGAAAAAGAAGTCAGGAAAGCACATGAAGAGGTCCAGCCTGACGGCACTTTCGGGGACCAAGAACATACTGGCGGGCAAATTCGGGGACGCGTTCAAGCGTTTCGAGACCAACACGAGCGGCCCGCCGCCGGCGAGGACGCCATCGCCGCTGAAGCAGATGGGGCGGCACGACCTCACGCCCATCGCGGGGTCCGAGGCCACCGACGGGAGGTCCGACGACGGAGAGGTGCTCGAGGAGACGGACGACATGTCGCCCGAGATGCGGCGCGAGATTGAGCGGCGCAGGCTGTCGATGGAGGAGAAGCGGGTGGCAGCGGCCGGTGCAGAGTACCGGCAGAGGATTGCGCTGCGCGACCCGACGACGGGGAGCTCCTCGGCCACGTCGCTCCCCAAGAGCATCGGCGGCGTGTCTCGCGCCACGTCGATCCAGAACAAGGTGCAGAGCCTTTTGGACGAAAGCACCAAATCGACAGCGCAGATCACCCGCACCGCTCAAGGCTATGGCCACTTTACCGAGCCGCCCAATGTTGTTGGCTCGGATGAGAGTGGGCGCATCGACGGTGTGGCGAGAAAGCCGCTCGCGAGCATTCCGCGGCTGACGGGGCAGCAACAGCAGCAGCCACAGCAGCAGCCAAGACAAGGCGGGGCTGGCCTCGCCATCAACTCGGAACCGGGCTTCCAGGGGCGAATAGGGTCGCCTCTGCCGGTCGCGAACAAAGCCGACCCCTCGGCGACATTAACACGGCCGGTGCCTCTGATGCCCAGCACGAGCGGGCGACCGGCGGCACCTCCGAAGCCGGTGCATCTGAACAAGCACCTTACGAGCGGCGGCCGGCCGGCGTCGCCACCGAAGCCAGCCTACCTTGGCAATAATATCAACAAGCCCCTGCCGCGCGGGCCGCCGGGGTCGCAGCTGGTGGCGCCGAGCTTGCCAGGGCAGCCGGCGTTGGACATGACTGTGCAGGAGAGAGACGACTACCTGAGCGACTTCCAGAAGCGATTTCCTAGCCTGACATCGATAGAGATGGTCGAGCGCGACATCAGGGCCGAGGCGTCGGATGGGCGATCGAGGCGTTGAAAGAGGCACAAGAATTATAGACGGAAAGAAGTCATGATGATGCCAATCTTGAAAGAGCCACGTCCTGCTTGCTTGCTCCTTCCTTTGGTCTGTTTTCGTTTTGCCGCCGGCTTGCCCGGCATCCTTTCTCTAGGTGCTGCCGCCACAGAGCTTTGGTCAGGCAGGGAAGCAAAACAGTACCTACAGGATGTAGTATCCTAGGCTGGGCCGCGGGTTATGCATTTCTATTCTCTTTCTTCTTCTTCTTCCCTATCCTTGGTTGATTTTCAAGTCTTGGAAACTACATCTTGTTTGGGAACGGGCTTTGCTAGCTACAACTACACGACATAGATCAGCGGCAACAGACGCATGTGCCGCCAATGAAAACCCTGGGCACCTACTAGTACTTGAGAAGTGTGGTAACACCGACCTTGACACGGAAACGGGCGGATGCAGGCACATGCAAGATTGAGTCGGCGATTTGGCGGGCTTGGATAGGGGTCCGTCCAGTCCAGGGTGGCCCAACTCGGCGATCCAAATGCCCCTCCAAGCCCTCAGTGTTCCCCGCACTGCTGCCCGCATGGTTCCCCTTGGCCCTGTGGGTGGTCTCGCTGTCGGGCTCTACCTGGAGGCTGCCTGCGGTCTCAGGAAAAGCTTTCTGGTCGCCGATGGGGGGTTTTGTGCTGTTCTGCCCGGCGATTGAAGGAGGCAAATGGATTGTTGTCAATGTTCCCGACCCGGTCTATAAAAAGCGAGGGTCCGGGACGCCCACTTTGCACGAATCTCGGGTTGCAGCATTGAATTGGAACCAGACCTTTTGAACACCAGAAACACAAGCATTTGAGCCCAAGCCTCTCCATCACGCACAAACTACTGCCTCTTACCAACAGATCAACCAGTTACATCACTTTTCCACACACATCCCGCAAAATGTGTTTCGGCGCGACCTGTGGCACCTGCTGTAAGTTTCTCATTTCTTACACCAATCCTTTTTTTTATTTTTTTTATTTTTTTATTACCGACACGCAGGGACTCATACCCCTTCGCAGCCAAAAAGTCGTGGCGCGGCTGCGGCTCGCACATACCCTCGGCCATGTCGGGCGTCAAGGAGGAGGACTGGTGCACCTGCGAGCCAAAGGTGACGGTCGACGGCAAGGAGTTCCCGCCCGCCGCAAAGGCCTCCATCCCCGGCGCCGCCTGGCTCGGGAGCCTGCTGGGCGGCGGCGGCGGTGACGGTAGCGGTAGCGGCAAGCCTGACGGTCAGGACAAGAAGGGCGAGCTGTAAGCGGCGGGTTGGCTCGAGATGGGTTATTTACTTGATTGAGAGGGGGGCAGGGAGCGTATGTTTATGTATGTAAATGCGGTGGGAGCGCGGTGGGAGGCGTCTTTCACGAAATCCTTTTGCCTCCAAGACCTCTTTTCGCTCATTCGGCTCCCCCGCATACGGGGCACTTGATCCGCACCAGCGCTAGCACCATGGCGCCGAGCAGTGCAGAGAGCAGCTTCCAGCGTTGGCCACTAGAAGGCTCGTGCCAAGGTTCATCGCCCACGGCCGGTGACTGCGCAGACCCTCGTGTCGGCTTAGAGACAATTCCTCAAGGCATGCATCCCGCGTGCACCATTTCCACTCAAAATCAACGATTCCCAAAAAGAATGTTGACAAACTATCATGATACCTTGATATCCAAAGGAACCCTGTGTCCACTTAACCTTTCCTCCTTTTTGTCACTCCTGGCCCTGTATACAAGGTGTCTGGGGTCGGCCCTTGCCGTCCAGCGTTGCTTGACTGGACGTCCTGTTCGACGGGGTTTAAAAGGGAGCCAGCATCTGACTGAATCGAGGACCCTAACTCCCGGGAAAGCTCTGTTGTTGCCTCAGGAAGAGGTGGAACATCGAAATCTAACCCCAACGGCAATTGCTCAATGGCGGAACAAATGTTTTTGAAATGAGCGGGCGTCCACGTGTCGTAAACGTTTTTGGTGAATCGATACGCTGCCCATTTGTTCTTGCCGTCCAATTCTGTAAAATCGAAAGTACGGATCGGGTGGCGGTAATACGTTGTGTTTTCCCCGGCTATTATAGGGTAGTGGCCGTAAATTCGCACTGCTCTATGATCGTGTGAAATTGAAAAGGCGAGAATCTGACGGTGGACTTCACTCTCACGCTTGACAAGACGGAAAAGCTCCACAATGGCCCGCACCGCAAGGGTCATACTGTGGGCGTTCTGTCGATCCGCGGTATCGAGCGTTTCGGCGCAGCATTTTACCTCGCATGTCAGGAATGGGAAGTGCATACTGTATGTAGCCATGACGAAGGACTGGTCTCCGGAAAGGAAATTGCCAATAATTGGCTCCAATTTGGCGAGCTGGTCTTCGGTGAATGCCTCTCTTCTAAAGCCAACGCAATAATCGGGTTGGGGACGGGTGCCGGTTAGCGGGATCGAATTGTTCCACCCTGCGTTGACGCTTTCGATAAGGTGCTTGCAGCTTTTGTTGCGAAGCGCATGTGATTCAGCCGACGGAACGATGAGCCGGGAAATATCCTGGATAACCCTAGCTTCATTCGTATTCTCGAGGTTCTGACAAGCATCCACGAAGATATCGTCATCGAAATGCGTCCCGTTGGGAAGAGGTTGTTCGCCGTTAAGGAGGTCCTGGACAAGAGTTTTGCTCGCATCCGTAATACCTAGCTCGGACATTTTCATGTACGAGCCCTTGGTCTGAAGCAGGAGCGAGTACTGCGCATTTTTATACGGTGCACTCTTCTCCGCTCGCGGCTTCTGATCGCTCGCCGCCGTCGTGGAAGCGACAGAGTTGGATCGCTTACGCGATAGGCCGGACGAAGATTTCTTTCGCATGAGTAAACGCTCCATGGTGGCGGGCTTGAACAAGCCCTCTGGCCAGTGCTGTTCCTTGGCCCAGAACGCAATCGGATCAGGGTCGTCGTCGCCAATCAATAGCTCGTTGAACGTGCTCCCAGCAGGGGGTGTATGGGGTGTCCGCTGTCGCTTCTGGCCTGGGTCGTCGGAGCCATACTGGGGCGCGTCGATAGATTGCTTGCGCTTGCGAGCGGGTTGCTCCTGGATGCGATCGCGCTTTCGAGTTGGGCTTTTGCGCGATTGGATCCCCAGGGGCTGCTCTCCTGCCTACTGTTAGCAAAGAGTTCCATCCGGCGTTGCGAGGGATCGTTACCTTGAATCTTTGGCGCCGACGATGGGGGCCGCTCCTGGGCCGCTGTTTGGGCCCCAGCCCGAGCCATGACGGTGAGGATGGACAGGAATGCGAGGTCCTGTGCATGGGCTGTCGGGGAATCGAGGTTTTAAGATGGTGTCACCAGCCCCATCTTTAGGCGCCAGCCATGGACGCGTCGGATCGCGGGGCAATTTAGCCGCGCCATGCCACCCCGGGCCTCTATTTACTACCTAGGTAATCAGCCCCTCTTTCCCGGTATCGGCGTGATCGGGACTATAGCTTGACAGCAGCAAATACAACACCCGGCTCTCCAGCATGATAGCGTCCAACCCGGGTGACTAGTCTTCAAGAGGCACAAGTACCCAGGCGGTCCTGTGACTAACCCCACTGCCCAGACAGAACATATAATACCACCGTATAGCTGCACGCCCTCCATCCCGTTATCTTTTGCGTCCTGATCTGCCCATGTCGAGCTGCCCAAAGGCAAAGCAATCGCAAATACCTTTTATGTACCGTTCCAAGTAACGAAAAAAAAACCAATCCATGGCCCTGCTATCGCCCGCCCTCGCCGCGGCGGCGCTCGCGCTCGCGTGCGTCGTCTACGTGGTGCGCCAGCTGCTCCTCTCTGGCCTGCGGCGCGCGCCGGGGCCCTGGCACACGCTCCTCACGGGGGCGGCGCTGAGGTGGCACGAATTTCACGGCAACCGAACGCGCTACGTGCACCACCTGCACCTCCGGCACGGCCCCGTGGTGCGGCTGGGCCCCAACGAGCTCGCCTTTGCGTCGACCGAGGCCGCGCGCGAGATCTACTGCTCCGGCGGCAGCGGCTACGACAAGACCGAGTTTTATAACCTGTTCACCGTCTACGGCAGGAGGACCATGTTCTCGACGCTGAACAAGGAGGATGTAAGGTGCAAAAAGGGAGGGAAAGGGGGGGCCTTGTCCTCGTTCGTCATTGGCTCGCAACTTGATGGAGCGTGAGAAAAGGAAGAGTTTAGCGAGCGTGTAAAGGACATGGGCTTACAAGCGGCTTTTTCTTTCGTTATGTAGCATGCCAAGAAGAAGAGGATCTTGGCCGACAGATATGCCAACAGCAACGTGATGCGCCAGCCCGCCCTCGCCGGCATCCAGCAGTGCGCCCGGAACTTTGCCGACCTGTGCGGTGCTTCTGTGGGCAAGAGTCTTGATATCTATGTAAGTGCCGCACCCATTTTCCTCATCTATATATTTTCTCTAGCAACGAATCCACGCGGCTGATGCGCCCAGATCGGTATGTGCATTTGCCCATCGGCCGCCTTTACCCCTTCTATGATATCGTATGCATCACAACCAACAACCCCCCCTCAAAAAAAAAACACAGCCCTCCACTCGTACGCATTCGACTGCGTGACGCACCACCTCTTCCACCCCTTCGGCGCCAGCTCCCTGCGCAGCAAGGCGGACGAGGAGGTGATGCGCGAGGTCACCTTCGACGACAGCCTGCAGAACCGGCTGCTCAAGCACCACAGCCCGACCCTGCACGCGCTCGCGGGCCGCGCCGTGGCGGCGCTCGCCGGCGCCCGGCCGCGCGAGACGCCGCTGGCCGACCGCTTCGTGCTCGAGACGACGGCGCGCGCCAAGGCCTCGCCCTTTACGCTGCTCAGCCGCATGCACGACAGGAAGAAGGCAGCGGTCGATGGCGAAGCAGCGAGAGGAGGAGGAGGAGGGCTGGAGCAGGTCGACATCGCGGCCGAGTGCTGCGACCACATGGTGGCCGGCATCGACACCACGGGCGACGCGCTCTGCTTCCTCATGTACCAGCTCTCGCTGCCCGAGTCGGTCGCGCTGCAGCGCCGCCTACAGGCTGAACTCAAGGGCGCACAGCAGCAGCAGCAGCAGCAACCCGACGGCGGGACGACGCCGACGACGACAACACAGTTCGACCGCCTCCCGTTCCTAGACGCCGTCGTGCACGAGGGCCTGCGCTGCTTCCCCGCCATCCCCATGTCGCTGCCGCGCTACGTGCCGGCGGGCGGCCGCACCATCGACGGCGTCTTCGCGCCCGCCGGCACCGTCGTCAGCTGCCAGGCTTACTCGGTCCACCGCCTCAACCGCGACGTCTTCCCCCGCCCCGAGACCTTTGACCCGGACCGCTGGCTCCGGCCCGAGGGCGACGCCGCTCGCCGCCGCCACATGTTTGCCTTTTCCAACGGCGGCAGGGGCTGCATCGGGAAGCAGTAAGTGGGCAGAGCAGAGCAAGTGGTGGTGGCACCAAGGACAGGGAAATGGAACGCTGACGTGCTACCCACCCCCACCTCTTGGACAGCCTGGCATTGGCAGAGATGAAGCTGCTGCTCAGGGACGTCTACTCGCGCTTCTCGACCGCCCCGGACCCCTGCATGACGCCCGAGTCCATGGCCATGTCGGATCAGCTGATCTCGTCGCGGCCCGCGGGCCAGCGGTGCCTGTTGCGCTTCATCCCCCTCGAGGACCACGCCTAGTAGCGGGCCAAGAGTAGTCTTTGCTTACGGCCAAATAGTTCTGGGGCAAGCCTCCCGCATGCTCAACAAACCCACAGACCTCTGGACACGTGGTTCCGCTTGCCGTGTTCGACACAATCCTGGAGTCCTGCATCACCAATGCCAAGATGCTCGTTCGACAGCCATCTTTTCGTCGCCATTGGGCCCATGTTCGGGATCTGCAGGCAATAGCTGGCAAAGACGTGGCAGACTCTAGGAACGAGGCAGGAGTCGAGATTGGATCGACATCCACCTTCTCTCTTTGGGCTTCCCAGCAGGAAGACCGGTGTCAATTTTGATAGGCATCCCGGGAGATGGCTGCTGATAGGCTCAGATGAAGAATCAGAAAATCAAAACTTTTTTCTATGCTCGAACCAACTCCAACCAACCATATGCACGGTGACCAATGCCGCCAACCAAAAATACTTACGCAGACCAACCCAACCGACCCAAAAACCAAAAGCAAAAAAAGAAAAAAAAAAAGGTGCAAAAACTCCTACCCCCGGCGAAGCGTGGCCTTGGCAGTTCTTAGACCGCCCAGGCATTCAGGTTGAGCAGTTGGCAGCCCTCTCCGCCAGCCGGCCGCGAGGCGAGCTGACCGATGCGGAAAACAGTCTCTCCCTGGGCTTGGAGGGAGCTGGTCACAGAGGTTGCGCTCGCCGCGTCCACAACAATGGCCATGCCGATGCCGTTGTTGAAGGTGCGTGCCATCTCGGCGGGCACCACGTTGCCCGCAGCCCTGAGCCACGCAAACACGGGAGGGACGGTGAAGGAGGCCACGTCGATTTCGGCCGCCAGGTGTGCCGGCAGCATGCGGGGCACGTTCTCGGTCAGGCCGCCGCCCGTGATGTGTGCGAGGCCCTTGATGCCACCGTTGCCCGCCGCGATGGCGGACAGAAGCGACTTGACGTAGATGCGGGTCGGAGTCAAGAGGCTTTCGGCAATAGACCGCGCGCCCGCCTCCCATGGGCAAGGGTCCGAGTACGAGAGCCCAGACTTCTCGACGATGCGACGCACCAACGAGAAGCCGTTGGAGTGCACTCCGTCCGAGGCCAGGCCGAGCACGACATCACCCGAGACCATGGCATCTTTGCGCGGCAGGCGCTCTGAGGCCTTCATGATGCCCACAGCGGCGCCCGCAACGTCGTAGTCGCCAGCTTGGTACATACCCGGCATCTCAGCCGTCTCGCCGCCCACCAGGGCACAACCAGAGCGTCGGCAGCCCTCGGCAACGCCCTCGACGAACGATGCCGCCATGGCGACGTCCAGTTGGCTGCAGCCGTAGTAGTCGAGGAACATGACGGGCTCGGCGCCCTGCACCACCAGGTCGTTGACGTTCATGGCCACCAGGTCAATACCGACAGTATCGTGTCGCGCCGCCGCCTGAGCAATCTTGAGCTTGGTGCCTACGCCATCAATAGCGCCCACCAGGATCGGCGCGCCGGCATATCCTGCCCTCGACAGGTCCACCTCACCTCCGAAGCCACCAATCTCGGCATCGGCGCCGGGCCGCGCCGTGGCAGCAACGGCCTTCTTGATACGGTCGACCAGCTCGTTGCCCGCATCAATACTGACACCAGCCTGTGCGTACGAGAGCGACTCTTTTGCCGCCTGCTTCTGGTCCTTGCTCCTGAAGGCGCGGTGTGCAATGTCCTTTCGGAAAAACATACCCTCGAAGGAAATCAACGGAACGCCGTGGCTGTAGGCCTTCTGGACGGCTGCCTCAAGCGAGTCGGCTGTGGCGTTGGCCGCGATAACGCGCCCGCCCGAGGTTTGTAACTGCCCGTCCTGGGCCAGCTTGGTGCCGGCATGGAAGATGTTTACGCTCTCAGGTGGCTGCCCGACAGTCATGGGGGTGCCCTTGGCGTAGCTGTTTGGGTATCCACCAGCCGCGACGACAACCGTAGCACTGAACTTGGGCTCGACCTTGATGGTGACCTGGTCCAGCCAGCCCTCAGCGCATGCAACCACGATCTCGGCCAGATCGGTGTCAGCCGAGAGCAGCGGCAGGAGGGTTTGGGTCTCGGGGTCGCCAAAGCGCACGTTGTACTCAAGCACCTTGGGGCCGTTGGCGGTGATCATGAGACCGGTGAAAAGCATGCCGCGGAACGGGCAGCGGTCCCTGCGCATACCGTCGATGGTGGGCTGCAGGACCTCGCGCTCTATGCGGGCGATGAGTTCCGGGGTGGCAATGTTGGTCGGGGCGTAGCAACCCATGCCGCCGGTGTTGGGGCCTTGGTCGCCGTCAAAGATTCGCTTGTGGTCCTGCGCTGGGGGCAGGGATCGGATCGTGTAGCCGTCACAGAAGGAGAGGATGCTCAGTTCGTCACCCTCGAGGAACTCTTCAACGACGACTTCGTCGCCGGCAGCGCCAAAGGCCTTGTCCACCATGATCTGCTTGAGGGCATCCTGCGCCTCTTGAGCGGTTCCGGGGATGATGACGCCCTTGCCAGCGGCAAGGCCAGTTGCCTTGATGACGACGTTGTGGCCGACCTTGCTCACGTAGGCCGAGGCGGCGGCATGGTCCGAGAAGTTCTCGTAGGCGGCTGTCGGGATGTTGTGGCGCTTCATGAAGTCCTTGGAGAAGGTCTTGCTGCCCTCCATGCGGGCGGCATCCCGCGAAGGGCCGAAGCAGGGGATGCCGGCGCGGCGGAAGTAGG
Organism: Gaeumannomyces tritici R3-111a-1; assembly: GCF_000145635.1. Lineage (NCBI taxonomy): Eukaryota > Fungi > Ascomycota > Sordariomycetes > Magnaporthales > Magnaporthaceae > Gaeumannomyces > Gaeumannomyces tritici. Next base: position 5,596,203 of record NW_008804545.1, read on the forward strand.
CCTCGACGCCATCGACGAGCGGGGCCTCGGGGCCGGGGACGACGAGGTTGACGTTGGAGGCGCGGGCAAGGGCCACGAACCCGTCAAAGTCCTCGGCCGAGACGGTCGTGTTGTTGGAGACCTTGGGCAGCGAAGCGGTGCCGCCATTGCCAGGCACAACGACGATGGACTCGACGCGCGGCGATTGGCTCAGCTTCCACGCCAGCGCATGCTCTCGGCCGCCATTGCCGATGAGCAGGACGCGGAGAGACGCCATCCCTGCAAAGGGTCGATGAGGGGGACTGTACGGAGGACAGTAGGGAGCGGCGAGGACGAGGCCGGTGCAGAAACAGCGAGTTGCTGGATTCAATGCATTCTCACGCAAGTCAGGCTTCTCTTAGAAAAAGATCAAGTTCACTCGAGGCTAGGAGTGGGATAGACCGGGAGGAGGAGGCTCTGGAGGGGCCAGCCGCCACGGCAAGCTTGTGATTGGGTCATGTCCGATCTCTTTGGCAAATTTTTTTCGTTTCTGTTCACCTGGGTTGAGCTTTTTTTTTGCCTCTGGAGTCGTTTCCCCTCCAGGCGGGGTGCGCGCCTTCGACGTCGTTCCAACAATGCAGCACCTTGGAGGGGTCGCCCCACCTGTCATGCGGAACGGGGCTCCACCCGCGTCGCTCCTACGCCTGCCCCTGCCTGCTCAGTGAGGCAACCCGAGTCAAACCCCGACACAAACCACAAACCTGTCAGTCAGCGTTTTTAAGGGCAGCCTTCCCGCCATCGCCACGGAACGACAGAAACCAAAAAGTAAACCTGAACCCCCTAAAATTCCTTCTCCATCAAGAGAAAAAAAGACAACAATTTTTTTTCTTGTGCCTCCCCTGGGCTTGTTCTTGCCGCCACTCGACAGCGCCATTCCCAACCGGCCGAACCCGCCCAATTGTCTGCTGACTGGCCGACCGTGCGGTCCGTTGAGTTCAAGAGCACGCCTCACAAACAAACACCATCCTCCGGTCTGCTCTGTACTGCAGCCCAGCCAACCCCCAGACAAGAGGAGAGAGAGAGAGAGAGAGAGAGAGAGAGAGAGAGAGAGAGAGAGACGA
>NW_008804545.1:5597563-5635742 GCF_000145635.1 Gaeumannomyces tritici R3-111a-1
AGAGAGAGAGAGAGAGCAAGCCGACACAGATCGCACAAGACTGCTCTGCCCGCACACGCCCCGTCTCGACCACCCCGTCTTTCTCTGCCACCATCGCCCGACGGCCTCCTCGCCGCCCACAACCCCCTCCCCTCGGCATCTCCGCCATCGGAACATCATCAAGAGCCGGTATCCAGAAGACAGGAGCTGTTTATGTATCAGCACGACAAAATCACCGTCTTCAGACACTCCCCGCCCAAGCTGCAATCATTTCGCATACCGCGGATACCTTGTAGTCCTTCTCTCTTCTCCGACGGTTGAACCGGACAGCGCCCTGCGTTCATGCCTTTGATCCCGCACAGCCGACACCTGTCCCCTATGTTGACGCAACGTCCGCTTCACTACTGACCCCTCGGCCCCTCTCGCCCGACTCCTGACCCCTTCCGCGCCAGGAAGTTCATGTCTCGCCAAGCCAGCTGATTTGCTCGCCATCAAATCCTCCTGTCAGATCTCCTTGTCTCGCTTCCATCGCCGCCGCTCGACACAAAGAAGCCTCGCTCCCTTCTCCAATCTGCCTCGCACAGAGCCCTTGTTGTCCACCCACCAACCGCAACCATGGCTGCCCACATCAACGTCCGCCGCGATGTCACCGACGTCTTCTATCGCTACAAGATGGAGCGTCTCCAGACCAAGATCGAGGGCAAGGGCAACGGCATCAAGACCGTTGTCGTCAACCTGAGCAACGTTGCTCAGCAGCTCGCCCGTCCTGGAAGCTACCTCATCAAGTACTTCGGCTTCGAGCTCGGTGCCCAGACCAACCTCGACCCTGCCGACGACCGCTGGATCATCAACGGCGCCCACGACGCCAACAAGCTCCAGGACTACCTCGACGGTTTCATCAACAAATTTGTGCTCTGCAAGAAGTGCAAGAACCCCGAGACCGAGGTCAACATCAAGGATGGCCACATCATCCTGGACTGCAAGGCCTGTGGCGTCCGCTCCGACGTCGACATACGCCTGAAGCTCAGCGGCTTCATCCTCAAGCAGACGCCCAAGAAGACCAAAAAGGACAAGGCCGAGCGCAAGGCAGCCCGCAAGGCCAAGCAGAACGGGAACGCCAAGGACGGAGATAACAGCGCCGAGGAGAACTCTCCCGACGGCTCCGGCAAGGAGAACGGCGACAAGAACGGCGACAAGGCCGCCGACATCAGTGACGACGATGACGCCCTGACCCGTAAGATCAAGGCCGAGGCGCAGACTCTTCCTGCCAAGGAGGCCGACAAAGAAGAGGAGGACGAGTGGGCTGTCGACATGAGCGCCGAGGCCGTCAAGGCTCGCCAGCAGTCGCTTCCCGACGAGTTCAAGCAGAAGCTAACCATAGGCGGCGACGAGGACGATGAGGACGGCGAGGGCGGTGGAAACACCGTCTACGACCAGCTGGGCATCTGGATCCAGGAATCTGCCGACGAGAAGGGTGGCGTGGACAAGGTCGACGATCTCGACATCTACCTGAAGGCCAAGGAGCTTGGAATCGAGACCAAGCACCGCACTGTTCTTGTCCTTGTCCAGACCGTCTTCAACGAGAACATCTGCGCGCAGATCACCAAGCGTGCCGGCATGCTCAAGCAGGTATGTCAAGATTTGAATGTGTATCCTTTTCCTGTTGTCACTCGTTCCTAGCTAACACGTCTTCCTCCCGTCCAGATCGTCAGCTCCGAGCGCCATGAGAAGGCCCTCCTGGGCGGTACCGAGAGGCTTATTGGGCATCTCAGCAAAGACCACGCGGAGATGCTGGACAAGGTCGTCAAGATCCTTCAGCTGTACTACCACCACGACCTCGTGTCCGAGGAGGTTGTGACCAAGTGGGGCACCCGCGCCAGCAAGAAGTATGTCGACCTGGCTACGTCCAAGAAGGTCCGCAAGGCTGCCGAGCCCTTCCTTACTTGGCTCGCCGAGGCCGATGAGGAGGACTCGGACGATGAGTAGGAATAAAAGGCTCACAAGACCTCTTGTTTGATTGCGAGACTCGGTCTGCAGCCCTTCTTCTTTGGTGGCTTTTTTTTCTTTCACCCCGATCGGTCGGTTAGTCTTTGATTGCTGCTTTCGGGTTGACATACCACGTGTTTGTCTTCTTCCACGCTCGCTATTCTTCTCGCTACCATGTACACCACTCAGTTTCAATCAATGTCCGTCGTGCTTGCTTTTGAAATTTCGTCTTTTTGAAAGGCGAAGCGTTTGTAAGAATCGAAAGAGCGAGGAGAAAAGCCAGGAGTGAGCGAGAAACATACGGTCTAAACAAAACTGGCCATTGTGCTGTGCGTCTATTGCTTGTGTAGCGTCAGGTAGACCCCCTTCCTGAATTGTCAAAACTCGCTTCTCTCCATTTATCCCATGCATCGCCTACATACCCATATAGTCATGCCCGAAAAGGAATGCCTCTCCCAAGTCTGGATTAAGTGCCAGCCCTGAGCTGCCGCCGCTTCAACCTAAGCAGGGGGCGACATAGGGTGAGTTCCAGGTGAGAGAAAAGGAGTGAGTGAGTGAGTAGGTGACCAAGTATGCTTGGATACAAAAAACCAAATTCTTTCCGCTCAGCAGTTTTCTATCATTCGCATCTGGCCTCGTCGTAAGTCACAGCACGGCGTGCCTCATCTTGCTGGGGGTACTGACGGGCCTGTGGCTACTGAGAGGCCAGTATGTAGGGGTAGTTTTGTTGGGTGTGCTGCAGGCTGCCCCCAGTGGGTTGGTGCCAAAGTTGGCGCCCGGGTTGGTGGGGCCCAAGTTGGCCGTGTTCTGCGGCCGAGCCATGTGCGGCGCAGGGTTCTGCACCGGTGCCGGCCCCCCGGCGCTCAACGCCATCGGCAGCGAGCGGGTGCTCAAGTTCTTGCTTCTCAACCCCGGGGTCAGCGGACTGTATGAGAGGCTCCCGAATGAGTGCTTCCTCGACATGAAGGACGAGGACGACTATGGCGTCTACCTGGATGATTCTGGGCATAACGTGGGGTACATCTAGCTTCTGACCGAACAAGACCTGGTGCTTGAGCATGTTGGTATGCATCAGTCTTCCCCAATATAACCAGCCTGCGGAGCAGATGTCGAGCTCCCGACGTGATACACACACACCGCCTCGAGCGCTGAGTGCTCCTTTATTTGGTGGGCCGCTCCAATCTTTGGTAGGACGACGCTGTGTGAGACCAGGAAAGTAAGACGTGAGAGAGCCTTTTCCGGGGAGGGCGTCATTCTTGTACTTTGGCATCAAAGGCTTTCTTTTACACTTCCATCCTCTTCTCTCCCCTACGGGAGGCATTGAGCGCGCGCGCGGGAGGAGAGGCCATCTCGGGCTTTGGGAATCATATCGAGGAGTAGGCGGAACCACATAGTGGCACAGCTCTATCGTCATCCAGATCTTGGCGCCTTCTTCCAAAAACCTTGTTAACCATCTCCTCAACTAAACGACTAATGTTCCCTTCATGGCTCTCCTGACTGCTAGTGACTCGACGCCTATACTCGTCCAAGGCTAGGCTTCGGGAACCTGGGGAGATCGGTTCAGGATAGGCAGGTAATCATATGCACATGTTGAATTGCGTGAACCAGCCCTTCTGTGGGTTGTGAGGATTGCAGTGCCGGAGTTTTATTTTGACGCTACTACTTGGCGCCTATCACGAACCTCCTCCAGAAGGACAATGACGCCCTCCATCTATCTGCGAGTATGTGGGTGCCGACTTTTGGCACCCCTGCCGTCCTCGTTTGACGACCCAGATGTAAACATCTATCAAATTAACATAGCACCTCCCCCAAATGAGGATATGGGTTGATAGCGCCTCGATCAAGAAGCAACCTCCGAAAAGAAAAGATAGTGAGCAAGCGAATTGCAATCTTTAGCCCGCCTCCCGAATGTTGTCTTTCCCAGTCAAATATAACGACAGGACCACCGCCCACGGTTGGTCAGAATAAGCAAATCCATATGGCCATACAAAGGGCCCGCAATGGGAGGTTTCCTCCCGATCTGGGGAAGGGGTCCGGCTGCTACTGCCAACCATCTCCTCTCCGTGCGCGGATCACAGCCACCCCGGAACCGAAAATATCGAATCGCGCCTCGCGCTATCCGTCAGGTACGCCCGTGCCTGGCAGCCAAAGACGCACGCGAGGATGGCCAGCAGCCACCAGTTGAGGAAGCCGCCCAGCATCTCTCGGGCCACGACGTTGCAGACGAAGAGAATGCCAAGTACGCCCATGGCCAGGCCGCGGACCACCCACACCACCGCCTTGATGGATGCTCTGATGAGCCTGAAGAAGCCGCAAACTGCCCACCAGAGCAGCCGGGGTAGGCGCCACCACCATCTACTACTACCACTCGGTGCCAGAGGGGGACTTCCTGGTGCTCTGGGCGACGCTGGGGTCGGCCCAGGAGGGCATGGGGCCGGCATTTCCGCCGGCGCCCCATCCAGCGTCCCCAACAGTAGAAGACTGCTGTCCGCCCGGATGGCCGTCACCACCGTTGTTGCTCCAGCCGCCTCCGGTTGTGGTGGGGTTGTTGCTCGGCTGGTTGTCCCACCCGCCGCCGCCGCCGCCGCCCGCGACGTTGTTGTCGTATACGGCCGCGAGGATTGCCGGCGGTCCGCTGTGGTGCGATGCGCTGCGTTGGGAGCAGCCCCGTCCGGCGGCGCTGCCGCTCTTGCTTCCTCCCGACGGTCGGGGGTCGTTGGCCGCGTCTTGGTGCGGGTGAGCGCTTGGCAGGGGCGACTCCCAGGACCCGGGCATGCGCTCGCTCCGGCGTCTGGGGTAGTCCCCAGGGCCGTGGCCGCCTCCGTTGCCACTATTGTTCGACTTGTTATCAAACGTGTTGCCCCAGGCTCCTCCGGTTCCTGAGTCGGAGGGCGTCTTGTCAGCTTCAACCGCGGGGGCATCGGCTGGGGTGCTGGACTGGATGGGATTGTCTGGGGGAGGAGGCGTACCTTTGGGTGGGCTGCTATTCATGCCGCTGCCTCCATTATCCCAATTATTGCCATTACCCCCGTTGTCCCAATTGTCGACATTACCCCCGTTGTCCCAATTGTTGCCATCACCACCGTTGTTCCAATTGTTGCCATCACCACCGTTGTTCCAATTGTTGCCATCGCTCTCGTTGTTCCAGTCGTTCCCGTTGCCCCCGTTGTTCTTGTTGCTGCCGCTGCTTACATTGCTCCGTCCGGCATTGCTCTTGTTGCTTCCTTGCTGGCTTCCGCTGCCGGACTGCTTTTTGCCTGTGTCTTGGTTAGCAGGCGGTGAGCCTTGAGGGGGCTGGCTGCTGGGGCCATGTGCTGGGGCCCTGTTTGCCGTCGTGCTCTGGCTGTCTGCGTTGACCCAAGAGCCCGGGGCGACATTGTTCCTCGTTCCCGAGACGTTCGATGGCGGGCCCTTGTTGCTGCCCTTATTGCTGTTCTTCTTCTGAGAGCCCGAGTGCTGAGAGGGCGCCTTTGCGGATGCATTCTTGTGCGAGCCCGTGTCCCATGGCGCCGGTGCGCCACCCGAGTTGCCGCTGTTGCCCCAGTTGTCGGGACCTCCCCAATCCTGGTTTTTGCTGGTGTTGGATACGTTACCAGTCCAGCAGTTATTTCCGTCTCTCCAGATCTGGTTGCTGGCAGTATTCGATCCGCCGCCACCGCCTCCCCAGTTCTGGTTGCTCGGGGGCTTGGAAGGAGGCCAGCCAGGGCGGTCGCTGGATGGCCTGTTGTTGTCCCATCCTCCGCCGCCGTTGGCGTTGTTATTGCTTCTATTCCCATGCGAGCCATGCCCCGAGCCTGATGGCGGCTTTTCAAAGGCGTCGCGGCCCCACCCACCGCTGCCGTCCACGCCCGGGTGCCCTGCTCCAGCACATGCGTCATTCGTCTGCCATGGGTCCTTGGAGGCGCTGCCGGCATTTTGCGGCGCCTGAGATCCCTTTCCTGCCGAAGGCTGTGGCGGCGGCGCGACATTGTTGCTCCATCCCTTGTCCTTGTCCCTGCCCTTGCTCGACGGCGCTGTCACGGGGCGACCGCTGCCATCAAAGTTCAGCTCAAGTCCCCCGACAACTGATGACTTTGGGGGAACAGAGCCTCCAGATCGGATGCTTGTTGGCTTCTGAGGGGGCCTGCCTGGGCCCGGTGGGCCAGGTGGAGGGCCATAGGGGAACACGGGTAGCATAGGATTGCCGTCAGGACCAGGGACAGCGCCCATTGGCCAGCCTGGAGGCATGAAGTGGCCGCCAGGGAACGCGCCGGGAGGCATCATGTGAGGCTGTGGGCCGTCGGGTCCCATGCCAGCTGGCGGCCACATCATTTGCGGTGGCATCTGGTTGTCATGTGAGGGGCCTTGGGGTAGGGCGTTGGCGGCCCGGTCGGCTCCCGGGTTTCCAAACCCGTACATATAGGGATTGTTGAGCGGATGGGGCATCCCCAATGAGGGTGGCTGGCCCGACCAATTCCGCTGGGGATAGAGGTTGCCGTTCGGGTTGCCGTACGCAGGGCCGTGGTAGACACGGAGGACGCCATGCTCATTGTTAACGAAAGCGTTCGGCCGTGGGTCGTCCGGAGTCTCAATGGTATGTTCGACCTGAAGAATCTGGGCCTTGACTGGCATTAGTAGATGAGGCGGTCTAGCGTCGTCGTTGCTAGAGAACGGCGGCAGCTCCTGGGATCGCGATTCGGCCTTGTCCATATCCCCCTTGGAAATCTTGCTGTTAGAGTTCTTGGAGCCGTGGGAACCTGCATCGCTTCCACCCTTCTTCTCACTAGAGTTGGAATCCTTGTCCTTTCCGTTGTCGGTAGTATTGGCGGTCTTGTTGTCGGCCTTGTTGTTGCCCTTGGCTCCGGCATTGGCAGCCTTCTTCTTCTCCTTGGGTGCCTTTTCCTTGGGAGCAGGAGCAGGCGCAGGCTCGGGCTCAGGAGAAGGCGGCGGCGGTAGAGCCTCTGCCTCGCTCTCACTCTCTCCCTCGGTCTGCGTACCATCTGTTGTCTCGCCAGGCGTGTCCGACTCAGATGTGTCGGTTGCGGGCTCAGGAGTGGGCGGAGGAGCGGGTGCCGGAGCTTTCTTTTGGGACTTTGCCTCCTGCTTCTTCTGCTTGCCTTTGTTCTTCTGCTTGGGCTGAGGCTTGGGGGCTGGCGCAGGAGCGGGCTCGGGTTCGGATTCTGATTCGCTGGTGCTACTATCGTCCGACGATTCGGCCTTGGCTTTCATACGCCTCAGTCTTCTCGCCCGCCGTCGCCCAACCCTGCAGTCCCGACAGAGGCAGGTCGGATGGGGTTCCGAATCCGAAGTGGTGTCGTCACTGCTCTCATCGCTAAGTGCAGCCTTGAGCTTGCAAGCCTTGGCGCCGTTCTTGGTTGAAGAGTCGCCATTGGGACTCGAGCTTGACGAGCTGCTCGAGCTGTCGGGCGACGATGAGGTCTTGAGGGCCGACTTGAGGACAGAATCGAACCTAACTTTCTTCACATGGGCGCCATCAGACTTGGCGGGGCCGGTGCGAGGATATGTGATGCTGATGGCATCTGCGCCGGACTCGTCGTCGGTAGTGACCTCGACCCTGACCACTTCTCGCTTGGGTGCCGCTCGCTTGGGTGGTCTCGGCCTTCGGCCAGTGACGTTCTGGCCGATCATCCACTCTATCACGGAGTGCGGAGGCATGGTCGCGGCGGTGCGGACACAGGTGTCCAGGTAGAGTTGCAGTTGGGGAGGAAGATGAACCCAAGAAGAGAGTTGGGAGGGCAACGCGGTAGAGAAAAGGGCTCTGGGAAAAGAGAAATAACAAAGGTGTGGGAAGATGGAAAAGGCAAGAGGACACGACTGATTGGGGGGAGGCCGTGGGCGTTGCGAAGACAGCAAATTGCAAAGAGAGCAAACAATCTGGCACTTTATCAGACGATGAAGGTGCGTGACTGGACAGAGCCGGTTCGCGCCAGTAACGACAGGAAGGAGCGCCCATGGGGCCAAGAACATCCACCCATCCGATCTTTCCCAAAAAGCCGACCATGGAGCAAACCGCATCCCATTGCACTGCAATGTATAAAGGCAGAAGAAACATGAGGAACAGTCTGCGTCAGCAGCTGATTGTTTGCCTACAGCGAGGCATCTCTTCTCGCCTTGCCAGTATCAATACAGACGACCCTCACCTCGCCCTCATCCTACAGCCTGCCTCCCCGCCAACCCAAGCGCCGCTACAGCTTCGCCCTCTCCTTCTCCTCCGTCTCCCTCCACCTGCGGTTGATGCGCTTGTTCTGCCAAAAGCTCCACGCCCCGACGGCCACGCTGAGCGGCGGGCACAGCAGCAGCGCCCAGCTCCACCAGGCCGGGCTGCGCGCGTAGATCTCGTCGACGGCCCGCGCGACCTCGCGCTCGAGCTGGGCCCTGTCGCCGTCGTTCCACACCACGGCGCCCCTGCCGGCGCCGCGCGCCTCGCAGCGCCTGGCCTTGTCGCGCACGTCGCCCTGCGACCGCACGCGGTTCTCGGCGTCCTCCTGCGACAGGTGCGGGTCGCGCGCCCGGAGCCGCGCCATCTGCACGGCCGGGTCCCGCACGGCCACGACGGCCACGGCGCCGCACATGAGGTCCATGCCGGCCTCGAAGAGCAGCGGCACGTCGAGCACCACGGCCCGGTGGCCCGAGAGGTAGTGCCGCAGCAGCGCCCTGTACATGGCCCGCCGCACCGCCGGGTGCACGATGCCGTTGAGCGCCGCCCGGTCCGCCCGCCGCTCCGGCTCGTCGCCAAAGACCCGCCGCCCCAGCACCGCACGGTTGATGGGCCGCCCGTGCTTCTCCTCCCGCGCCCGCTCCCGCCTCGGCACCGGCCCGGCCGCCGGCACGCTGTCTTGCCCCTCAGGGATCGGTGGGAGGAGGAGGTCCGGCGTCGAGGACCCAAAGTGCGCTACGATGGCCTTGTAGCCCGAAGTGCCGGGCTCGACGACCTGGCGGGCAAGGAGGTCCGCATCGACAACCGGCATCGAGTACGGCGGCGACGAGAGCAGGGCCGACACGGTCGACTTGCCCGTCGCGATGGAGCCGGTAAGTCCGATGAGCAGCATGGTGCCACGTTGATGCTGTGCGCTTCCCGGCGGGCTTTTGTGTCGCTTTGATATGTTGTCCAATGACGTGATGTTGCACGGGCCGACGACGAAAGAAAGGTGGATGGCCCCAAGCCAATTGAAAGTCACAACGGACTGCTGCTTCCAAGATGGTACGGTCGTCTCCAGGGTGATGTCTGCGGTTCGCTGGGGCCGTTATTAATTCTACCTTCTATCTCCGGCCATGGACTTGTTTTTGAGCATGAACAATGGAGTTGGGTTCATGTGAAAACCACCTACGACCAGGCATGAGCCGAGGTGGGGAGATGGGGGAAGCCCTGGAGACGTTTGGGGGCTGCGCAGTGACACTCGCTCGGCTTACCCGCCTGGCGTGATCTACAGGGATTCAGTGGGGACCCCACGCCATCGGTCCAGCGGACGTGCTGGCCTAGGCTTGTCTTGGCATGACCCTTGTTCCCTGGCAGCCACCAAACTGCCGGACTTTAAACCATGCATTTGAGCCTCATCCCGACGACACCGCATCCCAACCACTAACCTGCCACCAAACCTCTCAAACCCGTCGCGCTCGCATGCTACCGAGGGTTTTCGTCTTCGGACTAGCTGCTCTCCTGCGACTTATGAAATCATCGATGGATACCAAAGAAATTTGTCGGTTCTCGTCTTGCCTTCTTCGCCACCTCGAGATGAAACTAGCTACAATGAACCCATCTCCGAGATTCCACCGCGATAATATTTTCGTCTTGAGCTCAGCGCAACAGCCAGCGAGCATCTAGTTCTTGAGTCTGCGGCCAATTTCCTCCCGCAATATTCTCCACTCGGTTCGGTTCCAGTCGAGAACTCGACGACGGCAGCAGACTTTGATGTGGGATGAGCGGGCGTATGCTTTTCGTCGCTTCTCATGGCTATGAAAGAATGTTAGAGGCGTTAAGAGTGTGCTTGTTTCTTCATAAAACTCTCGTACCTCAGCTTTTACCCGACAAATCGAAATCCAGTAAAGGATCAGAAGATTGGATTTGACAGGGAACTGCAGCATATCCTGACTGTATCGACTGTCAGTAGACTCTTTTCGACGGTGTGTTGTACTGGGTATCATGTCTCGGTGTCCCTTGGAGGCTTACCAGACTTTCATTGATTTGCAGTTGCCTCAAAAACCCATCGCGCGCAAAGATTCAGTTGGGCAAGCGGACGGCATAAAAGTAGCCCTCCGGAGCCATGTGCCATCTCCACTCCTTTCCCATGCGGTCGATAGAATAGCGACTGCGCAGTGTCCAGTTGCCGTCTAGCTCGCGACACATGTACATGCGAGACGCAGTGTCATCGGCCGGCTTAAAATCCTGCGGTTCAAAGGACTTGTTTGCATAAGCCATCTCCATCTGCTCTGCGGCATACTCGGTACCGGTGCGGCCGATGCCGCACGCAGGTTCGGGCCAGGCACCAGAGTTACCTTGGAGAATCATTCCTGGCTGGCCCGCGACGACTGTCGGCATACCAGGGAAAGCTCCCGGCATGGAAGCCATGCCGGGCGCGACGGCGACCCCGGATCCAACAGCCATTCCGGGTCCGACGGCCATTCCGGGTCCGACAGCCATTCCGGGTCCGACTGACATTCCAGGGCCCATGGCCATTCCTGAAGCAACAGCCATGGGAGGGCCGGCAGGCATGACCATGGGAGCCGAGGGGATCGGCTGCTGAAAGAAGACAGGAGGTCCCGTGACGGCAGCGACCGGAGCCGGGATTTGGACAGCGCCCTGAATGATTACTTGTCAGCCGACAACTCCTAGGCTCAGAGCATGCGGTACTATGGTCCAATCTCCAGGTCTCGGAGCCGAGGCGGGTAGGCGGATAGTAACGCAGTCCAGATCGACATGAGCCGCTCTAGCCACTCGGCCTTCTTCGCGGCGCGCGAGACTGGACGGCTCCAGATGGTATACGCTGCTCTATTTCTGAACTTGCAGTGAAAGATAAGGGACCGCAGACCGGCATCTGGATCGGGGCGGCCATGATCGGAGGCTGGAACATAGGACCCATTGCCACTTGGATTCCAGGCTGGGGGATCATGACTGCGTGCGGGCTCTGGACACTGACGGAGATGGCAGGCTGAGCAGCCACGAGTCCAGGATGATCGAAGCGCGGGCGGTGGACGTGCGTCGTGGGACCATACGTCGTATCAGGAACCTGGGGCTGGTAGTTCATGCCCAGGTTGGGTGGACCGGCGTTCTGGTAGTCGGCAGCCATTTTGTCTGTCTGGCTGATGGGCTTGTGACTGGGCTCTGAATGGAGGACCTGGCTTCTTCACGAGTTGTCGAGCGGTGACGATTGCCTTGAGAGGATGAAGGTGCAAGTTTTGTGATAGTCGAGGCTAGGTGGGCAAATATTGAGAGCGACCTTGGGCCCGAGTGTGCTTGTGGGAGAGAGCAAACTTTCCCGATCCGAGATTTCAAGAGGAAGAAATCGGAAGGACTGGTTGATGCTTTGGGTTGGAGAGAGGGCGCGGCTCCAGCTGTGAATATGGAAAAGATTTGGTACTTGTATGGGCAGATGTGCGGGAGGGGGCCTGCGTCGAGTTCCTCGCCCCACTTCTGACCTCGTCTACCACAACCTCGGGCGACTTCGGCGGTCTGGGCCCCTTGGGTCGTCCAAATAGGGAAGTGGCGAAGGAGGGGGTGCGTGCCGTGCCGTCCTTGCCTCCGTCCTTGCCTTGCCAGGACGTTAGGTGGCGGGCGGGTAAAGGGAGGGTGAGGAGGGTGTGGGCGGGGGGTGAAGGAAAGTTGAAGCAAAGGGGAGATATGGGAACATACTATTGGTGCCAAAACAAGCTCACTCGCGCGCCACTCTTGACCTTCAACATAGCCAGGATGGAACCGGTACGGGTTGTTGCCTCGAGGATCGTCCTCCATCCAGACTGCCGCGAACGGAAAGCAAGGGAGGCAGCCGAAACACATGATGTCGTCGTAGGACTGTTTGTCGAGCTGGTTTGGTCCAAGGTCAATGCTACGCTCAAAATGTTCACATTCAACTGCAACCTTTAAGCGTTGGAAAAGCGGTAGGAAGTGTTGAGTGGTAGCAAGAACCAGCGGATAGGGCAAGGAGGTACGTCAGTCGAGTCGAATTCAATATATGTGACGTGGACCCGAACTTGCAATATGTTAACGAGGGAATCAGTCAGACAGGACCGTAAATATACCAGATGGAAACAGACAGCAGGAACAACGGAGTAGCGCACATCCCCTGTCTAGCCCTTGCCACATAAAAATGGGCTACAACTCTATCTTAGTATGTACCTAGGGACCTGATATTGACAATACGTTGAATATGGACCACATACCTAAGCTTATATCACAAGTCAGGCTCACCTTCATAGCTAGCATCACGAATCCCACAGGATGTTGGGAAATCCAAGTCCATTGCAGAATCAAACGCCCAACACGCCCTCCACGCCCTTCCGCGCTCAACTAGATGTGGTATGGTACACGCATATGACCCACCTCCGTTCTAAAAAATACAGTTGCCAGAGAGGAGTAGAGATAATCACCGTAGTATGAGATAAATGCCCCGATTGTGTGCCCAAGCCAGATCTGCCAATAAGGAAAAGCGTTCATTTTCCTCATCCATCAGCAGGTAGATCGAGAACTCGCCTAGGGGCGCACGCGAAGTGCTCGCCTCATTAATATTGCCGCTCACGTCGTAACGGATAGGTGGGTATGTGGATACATGAATTTTTACACAGCGCCAGGCAAAGCCTGACTGAAAATGGGAAAGAGAATGTGAAGTGGGTAGGTAGTTGTAGTTGGCAAAATAGGTTCAACCGCCAGTTTCGTGGGCTGCTGCGGTGAGGCTACCCCTTGCTTATAATGAGATCCTTTCCTTATCCGAGGATGATTCAAATGTTTTGCGCGCAACCTAAGATGGTGTTCGTTAGCATGGGGATTGCGGATTGGTGTCACATAGTAGCTAAACCGCCAAGCATAGAACATATACATACCGCCCAGACCGCAGCGACAGACCCAACAATTCCTCCAGAGATCATCATTGGTCGTAGGCCGCGGGTGCTCTTGAACAGCATGCCGCTCAGCGTACCGGCGGCGATGGAATTGGCGGCATCGTGCTTGCCACGGAGGTAGCCAAAGTACGAGTTGAAAAGGTTGTAAACGATGGCGACGACACCGCCCGAGTTGCCCAAGAAGGGGCCGCGACGGGTTACGGCGTTGAGGACCGAGTTGAGTCGCAGTTTGGGGGGCTGGCCGGCGGATCTGCGCAAGCCCTCCTGCATCCCCCACGCTCCACCGACACCCAGGGAGGACAGGTATGTAATGCCGGTGCCATAACAGAGATCGTCGCTCCAGCCTCGCGAGGGTATGACCGACTGTGAGCCGGGTAGGTCGGACAGCACCGAGTCCTCGAGGGTGATGTAGTCTAGCGCATCCTTGTTGAGGCCGGCGAGGGGATGTAGTTGTGACGGGTCAGCGAACGAGGAGCTGCCGATGAAGGCGTCGACGCCTTGGGGTTGTGACGAGTCGAAGAGGGGTGTCAGCTGCGGCGCTCCTGCGTCTGGCGATGGAGCTGTCGGCGTAGGTGTGGAGGATTTTTGTGAGTCGGACTTGCGCCCAGTCAGTGTGTCCCAGATGGCCATTTTGTGTGGATTTTTTTTTCCCTCGCTGTCAAGCTAAGTTCAAGGAATGCAACCAAGGGACGAAGGTAGCTCCTCCCAGCTGCTATGGTAACAAATAACCCGAGGTTGTGTTCGTCGACGTGGAGAGGACGAGGGGCGGGTCGGCAGGTCGTCGAGGACAGGCGATGGTGATTGTCGAGGTAGTGCGGGCGGTTGAAAGTGGGATCGCGGTTTTGCCCAGGTTTCGATTCGCAGCCTCGACAAAAAAAAAAAATTAGCGGCGGGCGATGACGGAGCGAGCTGGTCTGTGCCGAACAAGAAGGATTGAGCTTTTGTGGGCCCTTTCTGCAAGCTAGCCACTTTGAGGGGTTGAGGTGAGCTCGTCCACTAAAGCCCACCAAAAATTCACCAGGGCAGAAATGGGATGGAGGGGCAGCGCTGGAAGCTCCCCTGAAAACAGACTCGGCCAAGATTGAAGGCAGTTGAGAGACCGACTAGAACAAACAACATTGGCAGCTGCCTTCAAGATGGAGGGCCTCAACCCGCCAGATCTGGGCGATCCCCAAGTAAACGCCAACGACATCATCGCATGGTTGGAAGAACAACCCGAGGCCTCTCTGACACTGTGGGTGGACCAGGCTGTGTACACAGATACAGGATGCCCTTCGCTAGTATAACAAAATAGAGGAGGTTGACTGACGCAAGAAATAACCCACGCATCAGCCGCTCCCAGGAGATATATGAACAGCTGCTCACCGGGGCCTCACAGCCGCGCCACTCGTCGGTGCTGGCTTGCACACGCCTCTGCGGCTTTGTACAGCACTGCGCAAAGTCTCGGCATGCCCCAGTGAGAACCTGGGCCTTTTCTGAGCCAACGTCCATGACGCTGCTCAACTTCTACATAGAGTGGAACGAAAAGGACCAGCACCGCTCTATGAAGCTCGTTCTCGATCTTCTCCTTGTGCTGATCGGCCAGAACCCGGACCCCAAGACTGCTGCTGCCGTCCGTAGCCAGATCCTGGTCAGCCTGGTTTCCATCATCACACGGCAGTCCACGAGGCCCCTGGTCAAGTCGTGCATCAACTCGCTCAACCACCTGTTCGGCAGGTCCGTGTATGATCTCGATGACATTGCACGCACGTATCGCGAGGTCGAGCCCGCGGTGGCAGCCCTCCCCGAGCTCGACCTGTGGAGGAGATTCTGTGGCGATCTAGTCTCATGGATGTACCTGCACTATGTCTGCTCGGTTGCTGGCAAGTTCATTGTCACGCTGTTCAAAGCCCTGCTTGCTCGGTCAAGCATAGATAACAGCAATCTCCAGGGCTTCACCGTCCAGACCTGGCTTTCATGGCTGCATAAGGAGCTCCGCGTCAACCCTGGAATCCTGGAGAACATGAAGCTGTACATCTTCGGCCCACTCTTCAAGGATCGCCCCCTATCCCTAGAGCTCCTAGATATCCTCAATCGACCAACCGAGTCTGGAGAGGGTAGCCAGGATGAGCTTGATAGCATAGCTGTTCTCAGGCTAGCGGCTTTGGAGGTTGGCAAGAAGTCTGGGCTGGTGGATGACCCAGGTAAGCCACGTTACTCCTGTGACTCACGGTTCAGCCCGCTGCTATGCCCGATGTTGGGTTCTTTGGACGTACTCGAGATAGTAACAAAAATTTCCAGGGTCGGCTTCCAGTCAGAAGGCGTCAAAGTCTGTAGTCCTCGATGTTCAAGTGATGGAAGGCGTTCTGTCTCATCCCTCGCCGCCTGTGCGACTGCTGGCTCTGTCGCTATTGGTGACATCCCCTTCCCTCTCGAAGCCGTATCCAATCGAGGCGTTGCACCTCATTAGAAGGCATCTGCCTTCTTACTACTCAGATCCAGGCGCGGGGTTCCGACAAGAGGCACTCACATACACCAAGATCATGATCAAGCGAGTTCGCGGCACAATAACTTTTGGACACAAGCCTGCCGCCCAAACAGGAGCCCTGACCAAAGCAGCAGCCAAACCCACACAGGCCGAGCTCAAGCACGCCGTCTCCAGAGAGGCACTGGAAGATCACGAGGCGTTTTTTGAGTGGTACCTCGGCTTCCTGCTTGGAGAGCTAGTCCCCACGGCCTCCTATCAGCGGCACATCACCGCGCTGAGGGCTGTGCTACAGGTTGTACAGTCCGGAAAAGACATCTCAAGCGAGAGCGCTACTACAAGGGCTATGTCTAACAGTCGGATCTTTCTCGACTACTCATGGATCCGCTCGATACTCGACTTAGTCGTTGATCCTTTCTCAGACGTCCGGGAGACGGCAATCTCACTACTCATGCTCGCTCCTCAAGCAGTGGTCAAGTCGCCCATCTCCGGGGGCAACGGCCAGCATTCGACAGAGCTCTGGGACGTGGTGAGAGAGTTTAGGATCCAGGCAAGTGCCTTGGCATCCAGAACCGGCCGTGCGGATCATGGTGACGGGACCGCTCGCCTCCAGGGGCTCTTGTGTAGCTGGTCCACGTCGCTCGACCACCAGCTAAAATTTCTGGACGAGGTGATTAATGAAATCGACAAGAAGCTAGGAGTTGCGAAGCACGACATTGCACAGGCAGTGGTCGAACAGCCCGTCCACGGAGACTTTGCTTCAATAAGGTGAGCCGAAGCGCTCGGACCGACGATAGACGGCATCAAGCTAACAACTTTCAGCTGTATCTGGGAGGTTTTGACCAAGGCCAAGTATTCAAGCGATGACCTGGAGCGCCTCGTCGCTGTTCAGAAGCGCGTTGTGGAATACTGTCGGCAAATATGGAGTGTCGTCAAGCCCATCCTCTGCGATGATTCTCCTGAAGGTCACCTGCCACAGGAGATGGAGGATGCAGAGGGCTTGGACACCAAAGGGCTTCTAAGCTACAGCTTCCGAGCAATACACGAGTCCAGGTTCGTCCCACCCTTCTCCTCACTATATCCTTGTCCTCACTGTATCCTTGTCAAGGATCTGGGAAAGCCTAGAGATACGTGCCCAGGTATCTGCCTGCTTCGGCAATACGCAAAAGCTGACAAGTGCACTCTTTTAAAGCAACACCATGCGCTTATTTCTGGCGCCCCTGAGGCTTAGTCGCATGAAAGGCGCGCTGTTGCCTTCGCGCGAGGTCTTTGGGGACATCGGAAACTTGACCTTTGAGCAACTATCTAATCTAAGGCATCGTGGTGCCTTCAGCACCGTCTCTCTCACATTTACCACATGCCGTCAGCTGGTTGAAGACCCACTGGTGACATCTCCCGAGGCACCCGCAGAAGAGAGGCTACTTTTCTCGTGGTACAAGGTAAGGGTTTTTTGGTTCAAACTTGCGTGCCGATCCCTGACACGCACTCACCATAAACTTGTAGGGAACCATCGACTGTATCTTTGCCCAAGTATCCACAACAAGGAGGTCGGCCGGAATTCCGGCGTTAATGACGGGCATTCTCGCCGCCAATGCCACGCGGCCCTCGTTCGACGAAGTTATCAACAAGCTGGGCGAGATCGCGCAACGCCCAGCCCGGGCCGCGGAAACGGATGGGTCCAATTTGCCCCAGGTTCATGCGCTAAACTGCGTCAAGGATGTTTTCAAGAGTTCGCTGCTCAGCATGAGGGCCGAGCGGTACCTGCCGACATTCCTTCAAGTTGCAGCGAACAGTCTGCGATCTGAATTGTAACGCATCCCTCTATCCATCTGCTTGACCTTTAAATGTCACTAACATGGTCTCGTAAGGTGGGCGATTCGAAACTGCGGCCTACTTCTTCTGAGGAGTGTCATCGACTGCCTACTTGGAAACTCGGACAGCAAAGCGCTCCTAGAGAGTGGTTGGGACGGCAGAACAATCAGGATATCCTACGTCAAATACCCGACTCTGCCGACCATACTCATCAGCCTACTACAGTCGGGCCAGGGCGCCCATGACACTGAGTCCCAGAGGCGCGCCGCCGAGTCCGTGTTCCCGGCACTGGATATCATCCGACGTGCCGGGCCACCAGACTCGCACCGTGACCAGCTCTATGTCTGCGTCTCTGAGTACCTGGCGAGCCACCTGTGGCATGTCAGGGAGATAGCAGCGCGTACTCTGAGCTCGTTCCTCGTCTCGATGGACTGGCTCACAGAAATACAGGGGCTGCTAGAGAAGTCCCGAAACTCGGCGAACCGCTTGCACGGGACCCTCTTGACCATTAAATTCCTCATGGAGAAGAGTTCTGAGGTGGCCGCGGATGGTATGAGCGCTGTCTTGTCCAGTTTGTTGTTTATGGCTCTAGCTGACATCTAGTGTCAACTCCAGATCACAAACTTCCCATCCTCTTGTTCGCACTCGACGCGGTTTCAGGCTTCGGCGTTCTCAAAGCTTGTTCAGATGCCCAAGCGGTACATCTTGAGGTGTATAGCCTGATTCTACGGTCGTTGCGCGGTAACCCAGACGGCACAACACCGCTCAGGGAAGAAATATTGGCGATATTGAGTGACGATCCCAATAGTACATCCCCTGCACTCCTTCAAGTGCAGCTGGGGCTTGAAGCTGCCCGATGGACTGCGGCTCGGGGCGATGCGGAGCTACTACGGGACGTGGTGCTCAAGCTGGCCACGTTAGATTCAAACGCTGCGGCACTCGTGGCCGAGTCCGCCCCGAGGCTCTGGGCCAGCGAGGCTCCCAGTAGCAGCTTGTCCCAGCTGTGTCAAGCCTACATTGAGATGGCGTGCCGGACCCCAGACCTCGAGATTCGATACGCGGCTCTCAACAACATCACCAGCCTGCTAGACGGCTTCATAGCCGGAAAAGACATCAGCCATATCCCTTCGCCCCGAGAGCTGAATGAGCTTTGGGCTGCCATACATAGCTCCGAATGCAATCCGAGCACCCTCCAGGCCAGCATCCGAGCCAGCGGCCCCATCATGGCATCCCTCGCACTGCAGCATGGCCAGGACGTCGCACATGAGGCACTGGACAGACAGCTGCGCGCATGGGCGGTTGCTATCAGCGAGGCAGGCCATGCCGACAATGTGAGTTGAGAGTGACCAAACCTTGAGCATGTGGAAAAGACACAAATCTTGACTCGGATCGCTGACTGTGCGTATGTATATACGAACCAGGCGTTTGATATGAGAGAAGCAGCCGCGATGGCCATCAAATCCTTCGCCATGGCCGTCGGGACCTGGTGTACAAAGTCCGCAGCTTACCTACCCTTCCTCCTGGCGCTCTACGACACCCTCAACGACGACGACGAGGAGATCAGGGACGTCGGTGCCGCCGCCGCGACCCCTGTGCTGGGCAGGCTGCTGGTGCCCGTGCAGGCGGCCGACGAGCTGCTGGAGCGCATGACGGCCGCGTTCGCGGCGTGCTCGACCGAGTTCGCCAACCACGCCGTGCTCCGCGCGCTGGGCGAGACCAGAATCCGCGCGGACCCGGGCCCGGGCCCCGGCCAGCCGCCAGTCGCGCGGCGGCCCGGCGACCAGCTGCGCGAGGCGCTGATGTTTGACGACTCGCTCTTTGTCGTCGAGGAGCAGAACCTGTTCGTCGACGAGGTACGCGAGGCGCGCCGCTGGGCGGGCGTGGCGGCGCGGCTGCCCGCCGACGGGTGCGGCAGGGGGGGCGGTGGCATGCTCGACCACCTGCGGGACTGGGCCGCCGAGGGGCTCGAGGCGCTGACGCGGCACGCGGCCGGGAGCGCCGACGCGCCGCTGGGGTGGGCGTCGCAGCCCAAGGCTTTTGACGTCTGCAGCAGGATCATCATCAACGCTGAGTCCTTCTCGGCGGCGTTCCAGGACGAGGAGCTCGCGTCGGCGCTGACGAGCGGCAGGGAGGTCTGGGAGAAGGCCGGGCTCCATGGGACTCTGGTGCGCATGGCTGGCAAGGCGCCATCTGCGCCTTGACGAGGCGGAAGGACACCTTATGTGTACAGGTAGTTGCTAGACGAAGAAAATAGTGAGATCTTTTGTGTGTCTGCTTTTTATTATTCTCAACGCCAGGCAAGTCACTGTGCGCTACGAAAGTGGTTCCTGCCGGAAGTCAAAAATGTACATTCTGTCGCCAAAGACGATCCCTAACTTGGGCACAGTCGAAAGTTTACCTCATAGACCTGGCACTGACAGAAGAGGTGCTTCTCTTGAGCTCGCTCAATGCGTCGATGCTACCGCCCTTGAGCAAGCCATGTTTACCGAGCGTCGCAACCAGCATCGTGTTCTGCGACCTGTACATGGTTGAGAAAAGAGGTACTGCGAGTTAGCCACGGCGGACGAGATGACAGACAATTCAGCAAAAAGAAGAAGAAGAAAATCATCACGTACTGCAGCTCCCCAATCTGGTCCTTGAGTAGGTCAACCTGCTTGAGCGCGACGTCGAGCTCGGCGCGGGCGTGCTCGAGCTCAAGGGCGAGGCTGGCCTTCTCCTCGCGCTCGAGCTGCTTGCGGCGGCGCTCGGCCGCCTTTTTCTCCTCGGCGGCGCGGCGCTCCTCGATCTTGCGCAGCTCGCGGCGGTACTTGTCCTCCTGGCGCGCCACCTCGCGCTCGTGCTTCTCGCGCAGCTTGGCCGTCGCCTGCTCGTCCCGCTGCCGGTCCTCCTGCTGCTTGCTTAGGGACCGCTCCTGCAGCTTCGCCATCTTGTCCTGCACCTTTCTGCGCCGCTCGTGCAGCTTCCGGAGGTCCTTGTCGTGCTGCAGCGACACGCGCGACGGCGCCGCCGACGACGACTCGGACTCCTTGGAGTAGCTCGACGGGGCCTTCCTCAGCGTCTCGGTCGAGGTGTCCTCGGTGAGCGTCGACGTGCCGTCGAGAGATGGTATGTCCTCGGACGGCTTATGCTCGGGCGACTCCATGGCCGAGTTGAAGGTCCGCACCGAGGACGCGTCGCTGGAGTCGTCCGGGGCCGTGTCGTCGTCCCTGCCGTCCAGCTCCGGCTCGGAATCGGTCGCCCCCATGGAGCCCCCGAACGGGATCCGAGACGCCACGGCCAAGCCGGCGACGCCGATAACACCCGTGATCATGCTGTAGAGTCCGGTAGCAGGCGCCACTGGCGGGACATCGTCGGCTTGCGCCTCGGGATTCGGGACCAGGTTTCTAATAGGAACTTTGGGCTTGGAGGCCTTTGGTGTAACTGCACCGCCTTGCGTCCCCGGCTGGGCTCCCTTCTGCCCCCGGCCCTCGAGGTCCTCCTCGGCGACCTCCAAAGTGCCGCCCGCAGCTTCCGCAGCGGTATTGTCGAGATCTGGCTCCTCGGCCAGATCCGCGAGGCTCTTAGAGGCCAACCAATCAAGTAGCCGGCCGGCGTCGCTAACTATTCCGCCGGGAGTGCCCTTCTCTACCATGAAGCGTGGGACACTACCACCGGGATCACTCCGGGTGACCATCAGCCATTCGACCGCCATCTCCGTCTCGTGGCCCGTGCCCATGGCCGCGTCCGCGTCCTTGACCGTCCCAACATCACTACGGACAGAGCGTGCGTCGTCGTCGTCGTCGCCGTCACCATCATCATCACCGGCTGCGCCGCCAGCAGTCGCCTTGCGCGCCGACCGGATTATGGCCTCTCTCCCAAGCGCTGCCTGCTCCGCCTTGCTCAGGTCGCCGGCCCCGTCCCTGTTAAGATCGATGGACGAGCGGACCTTGCGCAGGGGCACCTCTACCGGTATCTCGCGGATGATTTCGACAGATTCGTACTGGCCCCGGATGTATCCCTGCCGCGGGGCGCATTCCGGGTGCACGCACGGCTTGGACACGATCATGAACTGCCTGGGCGCTGGCGGCCCCCGGCTCTTCTTCTTGCTGCCGCCGCCCACGGGCGGCTCAGGCGCCGAGGTCAGCAGGAGAGTGACAAAGTCTCGAGGCGTGGTGGGGCCCGGGAACTGGGCCGACAGCTGGTAAACCTCGAGCATGCCGATCCCCTCGGCGTGCACGCACTCGGCCCTCTTCTCCGCCCCGATGCCCCTCACGTCCCCGGCGCCGGGGCCGGCGTTGGGGTTCGCGACGCGGGCCTTGAGGGCCTCGGAGAACTCGCGCTCGAGGCCGAGGCGGAACTTGTCGAAGGGGACGCCCTCGTGGATGCCGCGGCGGGCGAACCAGGCGCCCTTGCCGTCCTTGGCCGATAGCTTGTAGACGTTGATGGCGAGCGGGTTGTCGCGCGGGTTCGTCTTGACCTCCTTCCACTCCTTGTGCAGCAGCTTGGCCGTCTGGGCACAGGCGCCGCCGCCGGGGGACAGCGCCCTGTTGAGGGCCACTGAGCCGCCGGAGGGGTCCGTATTGGCCCTGGCCCTGCCGTGGCCGTGGCCGTGGCCGCTGCCGCCATGGATCGCGCTCGCTATGCCCTGGGGAAGTGGGATGCTGTCGATGATGGTCTGGGTGTCGGCGAAGATGCCGCGCAGAAAATCGGGGAGGGCCTCGCTGCTAGGTACCGACGCCCAATCGATCGGGGACAGCGAGCTAAACGGCTTGTGATGCGACATGTTTGGCGGTTGCTGAGCTGTGAGATGCTAGAGAAGGATGCTACGGAGACATTTGATGATTGCAGTCGTAGTGTACACCTTTGGAGGAAGAAGATAGGTACCTAGGTAGGTAGTGGAGCGTAGCTTGTTCTCGGTAATTCGTATGGAGATTTAGGAGGTATGATGGAGGAGAGGGTATCACGCTCGCGAAAGAAGCAGCGGCCACGAGACAGCGCTCTTGTTCTGGACTTGCTCAACTTGTTTCGGATGGATTGTATGGCGTTCTAGGGCTTACAGAGATTGGCTAGCTTCAGATGCCGTTCCCCTCCCACCAGAGGCCATTCGAACATGGTGGTACCTTATCCGTCACAGCACAGCCTCGCTCGCCCAACCTGCCCCGTCCCTAAGTCGCTGACGTCATCGCAACGCGGACTTTTGGCTGGGGGTGGGCCGTGGCCCCGCCATTCATCAGGCCCCGGACTGCCTGCCCTAAAATTAGCAACCAAGGTGCCAAGTCCTCTCATGGTGTTCGTGCGTGCTCCCCCACGAGGTGGGGCCTGGAAGTCATGACGGATGGTGACGCAGCAAACACCGTCTCGGGTTGAGGTTCAGGAGCAAATGCCCCGGTGGGATTCTGCACGTATCCGCTCAGGGCCTCGCTGATTTGGTCGAGCAAACCGACCAGACTCAGAAAGACGTTGCTCACGACTTTGGCCGACCGCCTTCCTCCTCAGACACCACACGTGCTCTTCTGCCTCATGGTGTTAGCGTTCCCGCCTTCCTGCTCTAGCTGCGGGAGTGGCTGACGGTAGAGGCGGACTGCATTCCAACCAGCCCGGTGTATTTCTTTGCTTTATATATATATATGGGAAGGTATCTCTAGGGAGTAGGCTAAATAGAAGTTTATCTCACGCCGGGTTGCTGTGTGACTGTGTATGTGTATACCGGTCGAGCTCTGCCAAATACTCTGCAAACCAGAGATGGGCATCTTCCGAGGAAACCTAAGGCTAATTAATACAGGTGCTGGCATCTGCGGCATGACTTCATTGCACTGATGCCCAGCTATTACATCCACAACAAGAAGCTGTCTCCGGCTCCCAGTCCTTCTGCGTCGTCGACCAACCACCGAGACGCGTCGCACGTGCCCACTACTCGAAAACCTCGGGGCTCCCCCTCATTTTGAGGATGGAGTCCTGATCGGCACGGCAGCTGCCGCAATAGTCGCCATGCCACACCCTGAGCGCCGAGATCCTCTGCTCGTCGATCGGCCGCATCACCTTCTGTGCCCCGTCGCCATTGCTGCTGTCGCCAAAAATGCCGCCTTTTCCCTTGTCTGGGGATTTGCCCGTCTCGCCATTGCCTGCGAGCATCACCTTGACCTGCTCGCATCGCAGATTCTCGTCCAGCAGCCAGTTCTCCCACTCGGACTGTATCAGCTCACGCTCAATACTGTTTACGACCCGCATCGCAACGACTAGATCGTGCCGGTACGAGCCGAGCCTTTGCCTCGTGCGCCGGAGACGTCGGGCTGCCGCTTTGCTAGTCCCTGAGAGCATGTTTGACCCTGCGTTGTGATACGGGAGGTCCATATCCGTTGAGTTCATAATGCCACGGAACATATCATAGCTAGTGGAGCGAAAGGGGAAGGGTCAGCATAAGAGCGTAGAAGCAGACTTGGACGGAGAGAATGAGACACCTACCATGCGCTAGCTGGCGGTTTCGAGGTGATGGCCACGAGCGAGCTCTCGGTCGCCTGGTCCAAGTCTGCCACGTAAATGGCCTTGCTCATCATGACATTGGGCCCGACGCCGATGCGGTTCATAAACTTGGCTGCTTTGCGCTCTGCCCACCATGTCGAGCTCTCCTTGGAGGTGAACACGACGTTGGTCATGACGCTGGCCGCCAGCACCGCCAGGATGATGCGGTTGGCCGAGAAGATGCTGAAGAGCTTCTTGAAGCCCGCAAAGGTCCACATCATCAAGCTCGACGCGACGCTCTCCATGAACGACCGGAGCACCTCAAAGATCATGTTGGTCAGTGTCCGCGGCTTGATCTGCGGCTTCTTGGTGGAGCCCGCCTCGCCGGGCGTGAAGACGACCACCTGAGTCTGCTGCCCGATATGGCCGTACACCTGGATCGCCCGCTTCGTCCGGCTGTGTGGACCCAGCCTGCGCACCTGGTCTGTCGCCACCTCGGCCAGCTCCTCTGCGTCCCGCACCGCATCGTCCGACGCCTGCCGCTCCACCATGTTCTTGGAGAAGGCCGGCGTCTTAGACCAGTCCACCTTGGTCCAGATGGCGAGCTTGCACTTGGACTTGGCCAGGTGCGTAATTACCACCTTGGTCACCAGCTTGAACGCTCCCGAGTGAGGCAGATGCCATGGCGTTTTGACGTGCTTGACCACGTACGTAACGTGGTCGCTGAACACCTCGATCGTCTGCGTGTCCTCGACCTGGGCCGGCTTGCGTCGTCCCAGCATGTCCCGACACTCCACTTTGAACCGGAAGTGTCGCTTCATCTTTCCGTGATCCGCCAGCTCCCATGGCCCCTGTGCAATCTCCTTAGCCCGCCTCTCGAAATACAGCTTGGGGAAGATGAACGACTTGTCACCAAACAGCACGTGAAAGCAGGCCTTGGCGCTGATCTCGAAGTGTCGTTCTGCCACCATCTGTTGCATGTCTTCAGGCTCATAGATTACAGGATGCGCGGGCAGCTGGAGCTTGCCTGCAGAGCCCTGTAACTGCTTCTCGGCACGCCTGCCAATCATCCTGTCGTGAGTAGCCCTGCCAGATGGCGTACCGTCATCAGCAGGTGTACTGGATGGTACTTCCTCCCAGCTCTCTACACTGGGACTCCTGCTACGCAGATCCTCCTTCTCGAGGTTAACGAGCGCCTGGATCAGGCCTGTGATGTCCATGGGCTCCTCCGCCTGCAGGTCATCGATTAAAAGATTGAGCCGGGCATGCAGCAACGTTAGACTCTCCAGGAACACCTTGATGGTGATCCTCGTGAACCCTGTGTCGTTCATGTTGTGGCCAAGGTGGAGAAAGATGAAGTCGCACTCCCTCCCTGGAGCGGCAGTCACCTCGGAGATGATGTCAAGCCTGACCTTGTAGGCCGTGATCAGGCCCATCTGGAAGCCATAGAAATACATGTTATCGGGCGTGACGTAGATTCGGCCACCGCCGACGAGGCTCTGGTTGCTTGTCCCGTCCTCGGACGAGCTGGACCAACCGGCGTTAAACACCAAGACGAGCTTCTCCTCGACGGGCACGTTCGGGAAAAGTAGCCTGAACTGCGAGTGGTGCGGTTTTAGCTCTGCCGGGTAGGTTTTAGGGAATGTTTCGGGGCCGTCCTGGGCAACAACGGCAGGTGTCGAGTGAGTTGAAACATCTGCGCTGAGGGGTTTCCTGTGAAGCGACCCAGTAGGGAATTTAGGGGATGTCACGTTCCCCGACGGACTTTGCACCGAAATAGGCGGCCCGAATGGATCTTCGTCGATGGGCGTTTTGGGCATGGGCGTCTCGGCAGGGGTTGAATACATGGCCCCCCAGGAGTTGCTTCCCCAATAGTTGGCCATGAGCGCAGTCGGCATGGCCTGGCTGCGGTCCGTCCCCATGCCCATGTCGCCGCTCACCAGCACTGCGTTCTTGCTGAGAGCAGTGGCCGAGGGTGGCCTCGCAAAGGTAAACGGGGCTAGACCCCCCGGTCGAGGACGGCCCACCACATTACCCATGGACTGACCGGGCCGGAGCGACCCTATGCTCAGCTGCGGAGGGGCAACGGCATAGGTTGCGGGGACCAGGTTGTGACTGGCTGAAATCAGGCCGGCGATGGTACCAGATCCCGGGGTACCCGCCTCGGCGTTGTAAAGCGCCTTCCGCATGAGGCGAGTGGCATGATCCCGGTTGCTTTCGCCTTCTTCTCGGCCCAAGGCCGTTATTGCACGACGTGGAGGGGGGAGGTTTCCAACATCAGAACTGGGGCGAGACGGTATAGTGTCCGAGCCAGGAACCCCCATCGTGGCTGTCCGTTCCAGGGGGGCGCCGGCGGCGCTGGCGCTGCTGCCATCATCCAACCCGAGGCCAACAACAACTTGTGTGTCGAGCGACCTTGCCGAGAACTCTGGAACGGACGGCGGAGTAATGGCGAAGGCAGGATCAATGCCGCCAGGGAATTGTGCGTTATCACGTCCCAGGCTTGCCTCGAACGCCTGTTTCTTGGCAACCTCGAATACCTCGAGCCACTCGATGAGCTGGGCCTGAGTCTCGGCCTGTAGGACCAGGGTCTGGCTCTTTGTTTTCACCTCGAAGCAGAAACGGCGCTCTTCCTGGACCGCGGGTTTGGCACTGCAGAGCAGAACACCTATCTCATCGCCCTGGAGCACACCCGATGGTCCTGCTACGAGCCAGCCGAAGATGCCATCGCGGCAGTAGTACCAGCGGCGGACCCAGTTCACCTTGGCGGGCTTCCCGGAGATGGTTCGTAGGAAGAGCCAGCCCTGCTTCTCCGAGATGACACAAGCCTGATCGCCGGTGCGCAGGTTGAGAGGACCGCGGGATCCTAGGAACGGCACTGTCGAGGCGCTATAGTCATCGAGCTCACGCGATGGCTTGACGCTGGCCAAGGTGGTCTCGCCTATGCTTCGGCGGGCGGCCTGCAGTTCACGTTTGAGCACGGCTTCGGACGACTCGAGCTCCTTGGCCCAGCCACGTATGCGATCCATCTCATCGGCCCATTTGGCCGACGAGGTGGCAGGGTCACTGGAACGCATCATCTCACGCCAGATATCAGCGCTAACGCGGACCAGCAGCTTGTCGAGGCTGTAGCGCACTTGGGGAGCGAGTTGGCAGTAATCCATGGACGACTTGAGGTAGGACTTGCGGGTTTCGTAGAGGGCAAAGGCATCCTCGCGGAGGGCCGAGGGCTCCTTGATCTTGGACTGCGCCATGTAGCGGGCAAGGGCGGTATCGAAGCTGCGCTGGGCCTGGTCTAGCTGTCTACGGGCGTCCCTGAACACCCTCAGCTCGCCCGACATGAAATTGCGGATAGGCTCGACCGAGAGCGTCTCGATGCGGCGCGTCGAGGCCAAGAATTGGGACCATCGCTCGCGTGCCAGGTCGCCGGCCCGCTTGAGGGCGAGAAGTGTAAAGTCCGTATCGATGACACCATCCGCCACGGCGGGAGCGGGCGACGTTTTGGATATGTAGTTGTTGATAGTTTCCTCGAGCGAGGTGGCATCCAGTACCAGCCTAGACGCGCTCTTGACGTAGGCATCAAGCCACCGCTCTACAGCCTCGGTCTGGTCTCCAAAGTGCGCCGAGGCGGCACGAAAGGAAGGCGAGTCAAGGGCGGCCTCGTTCAAGCCGACGGGGATCGAGGAGCTGATGTGCTTCGCAGGCGATTGCGTTGCAGCCAAGGCCGCGGCGGTCTTTGCCGGCTGCGGCTGGCTGCTCGGCTGCCCTTGTGCCTGGGTCGAGGGTTGGTCCGCCATGATGCCGCCGTGTGTCGTCCTCGTCGCGTGGTCGCCAAGGGTCCTGACGGGGCCAAGATGAGCGGGAACTGGCGCTTCTCCCGGCCACTACAGCGGTTCGAATAGAATCGATCAGGGGCGCATAATCGATGGTCCGTATCAGGCGGTCCGAACTGCCCGTGGCATCGAGGCAATGTGAGCTACTGAAGCTGGGATGGATGTGTTTCGGAATCGTTGCTCTGGCGATGTGTTCTGTCAGCGTTTGGAACCACCCAGGCTGCCTCGTGCACTAAACACTAAACTTAACCACG
This sequence comes from Gaeumannomyces tritici R3-111a-1, assembly GCF_000145635.1. Taxonomy (NCBI): domain Eukaryota; kingdom Fungi; phylum Ascomycota; class Sordariomycetes; order Magnaporthales; family Magnaporthaceae; genus Gaeumannomyces; species Gaeumannomyces tritici. The sequence goes on from NW_008804545.1 coordinate 5,625,379, forward strand.
CCTGGCCCCAGCTGCCGGGATTGGGGAAACCAACCCCCACCCCCAGGAACAGCACCTCCACATTAAAGCCACACTTGTGAGAGTAGGTGGCTTCGTGTTTTAGGGTTGCAAGCAGCGCAGCAAGGTTGAGCGAATCCTTGACATGATGTGAAAGCGAATAGTGGTATAGACCGCATATATCATCTGAACACATGCTATGAGATTTGGGCGCCTCGGGCTTCGCGACATGTTTACACCGCTTGTCACGGTTCGTGCCGAAAATCGGACGCGTTTCCGGGACCCCAACACCGAGCCCGGCACATCGTGGCCCGGGGCCTAGCCGAGCCTTCACGGCAGACCGGGCAATGACAACGAGCAATGGGTGGCCTGTCAAACTCGTGGCGATTGATCTGCGCCTGTGCCACGTTTCCATATGGACGTGCGCGGTTCCCAGCCATTCCCTTGGGATAACCTTTTCTCCTCCGGCCGATGTTCTTCCCTTGGAGAGACTGTGTGGAACTGTGGCGAAAAGGCACACGTAGGCTGAGAGTCATGGGGAACCTTGGGTCATATCGCGCCCGATGTCTAGGTACATACAAAGGCAGATGATGGTATTTTTGGCATCCACGCGCAAAGCAGGCATTCCTGTCCTGCACGACAGTCTTGATGTGTTGGCAGCGTGTTCGTGTTGATGGGACTGCTCTGATGAAACAAGATTTTTTTGTTCCTTTCATGTGGCGTGTGCGTCAGCTCCAGGTTGAAAATGCTGCAGTCGGAGTCGGAAACAGGTCGCTTCCACGTCACCAGCTGTGGCGGTGGCCTCCGGAGGGGAGAAGGGTTCGTTGGAATAAAAAAAAATGGGTCGAGTTGGCTGCCTCCCAGCCTCACTTCGCTGTTTACTGCCCGGCCTCTCTACATGCACGCCGCGCCGTCGAGCCGCCACCCCGCCGGCACAAAGGGGGCTGCAGTGGACGGCCTGCAGGCGTGCCCGGCTCTGGGCTGCCGGTGGTGCCCCTCCATGGCTGCTAAGCCTCCAGCCCGTGCGACCGTGCACCCAGCCCGTCTCCCACTGCCAGCAAGCATCTTCCCAGGCGGCGCCGGGCGCGTGCCAAGGAACCAAAGTGGGCGGGCGGCTAGCCGATCATGCAAGTCCCCGAGTTAGCGGTTGCTGGTCCTCAGCTTGTCAAGGATGCGCACACCTCGGCAGAGGAACACGAGCACAGAAGCATAAGCGATCCTCGCCTCCATCGGCCCTCCTTGCTTCAAGGCGATCTGGGGAAACGAACGGGCCTGAAGGGGCTGCTAGCAGCCCGCCGCGGCCTGTCCTTGAGCCGCCCCTGAAGCGCACATGTGTACATGCACATGCCGTCGACTCACTGCCTCCTACGTGCTCACGGTGACTACCACCACCTACCTAGCACCAGTGCCACCCACCACCCTAGTCTAGGTAGGCGTGGTGGGCAGGAGTGGGAAGAACCTCCTGCGGTACATCAGAGAAAGGGTGCCAGAGACACAGATAGACTCTTGGCTCTACTGATCCCACGCCCTCGGCATCCCCATTCGAGAGTCGATTATTCCCCTTTGAACTCATACCACGACCCAAGATCCTTCTACGAGCCATCCCTCCCTTCTGCCAAGCCTTTGGCAGCCTGACACACCTAGATGCAGTTGGTCTTGCTGCGCCACCAGCACCACAACCTCCTTTCGCCTCATCCGCATATCGCCGCGACTGGCAGGTCCCGTCGCCCGGGAATTTTGACTTCCCATCATGACTTCATCTCCTAATGTTTCTATTCGGCCGATCACCGCAGCGCTTTTCTTAGTATCCCGATTAGCCGAGAATGCAGATTAGCTTGTCGCGCCTGGAATCGAGCGGCTAGGGGATTACGACCTCCAACTGGTCGGAGAATCCAGGTACCTACCTTGGCGACTGGACATGACTATATGGGCCCCGGAGCTAGTATACTTGAATCTACCCAGGAACTGGCACCAGTACCAACCGCGCCTGCGCCAGTGCCAGAGCCAACGTTCCGGAGTTTATCGTATTCTCTATTCTCTCCCTGGCGCCTGGTCGCCAAATTCCGAGCTAGGGGATGCATGCTTCAGATGGGCATCCGTCTGTCGTCTCTATTGGTGTTGCTGGATGCGCAAAGCGGCTGCACTGAGATCCGTGGATCTGACGGAGAGTACCAGGCACCACCACGTTGGGGCATCCTTAGCCATGGAAGACGGAACGAGATCGTCGGGGGGCGTGGATTGCGCGCCAACGATCGTGGACCTGTCGCCTACCATAAAGCCGATTCTAACCAAGCTGGGCGGGTAGGGACAAGGTGGCCTGATAGAAACGACTGAGAACACCCTCCAGAAGGGGTCATTTTGGTTCGACCCATGTCCCTTCTCGGCAGCCGCGCCGCCAACCACGCTCCATGAGTCGTCCTCATCATTGACTTCGACCACAGAGACGGAAATGTGCATGCGAATCGTAAGATGGAGGGGTTCAAGCGCCCATGTGACCTCGGGCGCATATCAGATTGGAAGGAAGGGAAAAGAAAAAGAAAAGTCAAGGACCAATTCCAATATTCCAAAGCGCCATCAGCCGAGTCAACTGACATGGAAGTGGTCACGGGGTTTCAACGAGCGAGGTCGATTGGCAAGGCCCTCACCAAGGCTCGCCTGCAGGACGCGGTTCTGTGCAATGCGGTGCAGCACAAGGGCAGACGCCTGAGGGAACCGCACAATGGGCAGCAGGGCAGATCACACGGGCAGAGATGGGCCGAATGCGCTGCAGCAATAATAGCCCCCAAAGGGGCTCGGGCTGCACGAGTTCCCAGCACAGGCGGGAAGCGGACGGACGGTGAGGACTTGTCGGCGTTGGGCAGAAGCGGTGCACGTCCCTTAATGTTGGCTGCCTTGACAAGGCCTTGGCCCAAGCTACTGTTTGACCGCCGGCCGGTCAAGACCGCTTGTGGCATGTGCCACAACGACGAGACCTGGGGTAGCCGACGCCAAGCTGGTGCGCGCTTTTTGCCCTTGCGAGCGCTGAGGTGGCTGTCGTCACCACACTGCTCGGGTGCGCTGCCAGGTTTTTTTTTTTCTCCCTCGTCTCCGCCCGTCACATGACAACTTCACGCAGGTACGCGCCCTGACGAACGGGAGCCACCCACATGTCCCCGGCAGAGTCTTTAATTGAGTCACCACGCGCTATTTCGCCGCCGGCGCGCGGCCATGCCAGGCGAGCCCCCCGGCGGCCAAGCGAGAGCCGAGCCAACTCCCTCGACCTCGCACTCGTCGCGCCGAGTTGTGTCACAAATGGGGCTGGTAGCGCGATATCGGACCTCCTCGATCGTGCTCCTGTCGCTGCCCCAATCGACCGGCGCGGTGCCGCTGCGTCTTTGCGGCCGCGAGACGATGCAGGAGGCAGTGACTCCTCCCAACACCAGGGAGACGCGTCTTTTATTCCCGTCACATTGATGATGGGCGCCTTGGGACGTGTGGCCCAAGGCCGCGAAGCTGGACTCCTGGCGCGGGGATTGGCTTGAGCTTCTGATGAGTCCATATTGTACGGCCCCCACTACCTGCCGCTCTTCCAACGGGAGCTACGAAAGCCCAGCAGGCGTCCAATGCGGTCTCCATTTGGTGGCATGCGGCACGCTGGGTGTGAGCTCTGGTAAGTGAGGTCAAGCGTCCTTTCTTGCCGGCCTAGTCCAATGTTTAGCTGTTCCTTCCCGTTCTCCTGCCCTTTCCCCACGCCCCTGCATGTTGTGTCACGGCCTCGTCGCCGGCCACGGTCAATTTTCATGCAAGCGTGCAACGTTTCTCATTTCTCGCTTCAACATTCCCGATCCCACAGAAAAGAGAGAGAAAAATCCACAAGTGTCGGGTGTTATTTGCCCTTTTGTCCTCCGGTCTAGAATGACGGACCAGACCAAGGCCTCGACCCCTGCCCCCTCCGTATCCATCCTCGATTCTGAATTTCTGCCAATCACGTAGCCTCCCCCTCGGCCTTTCTCTCATTGGCCGGCTGACAGAGCTCAACAGCGAATCAGATTTGAGAAGACCGACTTCCTCAAAAGGAAAAAATGAGACTTTGTCGACACAAGCTATCTACTGGCTCTCGTTCATTTTCGCTTCTTCCCAGTCTCCCTGTCCGCCTTGCCGCCCTAGTCCGAGTAAGGCTCGACCCTCCGGGCACAGGAGATGGGTTCCCAGGCCTTTCTACTCCCTCTGGGGGTGGCTCTGCACTTTCTGCTCCCTGGTGTATCCTATCCGTTCCTCCTCAAAGTGGATGGACGATCAGCACCCCCTAGGTTATTACCCTACCCCCAGACCTGGCATGAGTAAACCACCTTCGTGGGCCGCTCGAGTCAAAACGGGGTTCGCGGCGGCTTCCCTCGCCGGCCCTGTTTTTCTTTCTCCCTCGCCAATGCGACGCTTCTGGGCAGGTGGACACGAGCAGAGATGTTACAGGCCGCTTTTAAGCCGATCCCCTTCCGCCACCGAGAGCAGGGACAGGCCCAGCCTGGTAGGCGCCGTTCCACTAGGTAACGCGCGATACCGAACCACGACATCTTGGTCGTGTTTCAAAGCCCAAGGGACGTCAAGCTGCGTCTTCCCCTCCTTCACGCCCACACTCTGCCGAGCATGGATGGACAGTGATGGGGTAGGGAGTCCCAAAGCGGACAGCCGGGAGCCCTGCTGCTTGTTGCGCTTTCCTCTAATTAGACACTTCTCCGCTCGCTGCTGAGGCTATCCTCCATTCTTGTTCAACTGTCATGTGTCGTCGGTTTCAGCTCCGCCCTCAGCCGGGCCCTACTGGAAGGACGGTGGTGATGATCCAATTTCAAGAGATGAGGGAAGGCTTGAAACAATCTCATCGAGCGAATTGGGCGCTGTAAGTGTCAGCGCAAAGAGAAGCAACAACAGCCATGCGGTTACGGTCCTGTGGGCCCCAAGGACGGCGCTGCATGATAAGCACGGCTTTTTTTGCCCTTTGCGCAGGAAGAGGGGTCCGTCCTTTGCAAGGACAAAAGTGTGATTCCTTCGTTCCGATAGAGCTGCCGGCATACGAGGCATGCGCTGCTATCCATCACAGGCGCACCGCGCATGCGGCCTGCATGACACACCACTCCGCAAGATGCGCCGGCCTTCGGATGGATCCCCGGGTCGCGGACTGTTGAGGGATGAGCAAGCAGCCCGCGACTCGTACGTGCTAGTTGGGACGGCCCAAGAGAGTCGTGGTGGTGGGTGCGAGACGGCCGAAGAGGGGTCCGGGGATGCATCCGGCGCTGCAAGAGCAGCCGCCGAGGCCCAATAGGCAACGATCCAATATCAGATTTCACAATCCTCGTCCTAGAGTCTCAATATGCAGGACTCTGGTTTCTTTTTGCGCCCGACAACCAACCGGCCTCTCCTGGCGACGGCCCCGGTGGACGCAATCGTTCCTCGTCCTGGCGCAGAGCGCATTCTGGCGGCCCAGGATTTGTTTTGGCTACGGGGGTGGTGTGTAGCAAGCTAAGGTATGCCATGATGGTGTATCCATGGGTTGCTGGGATATGGATGGGGAAATCGAATGGTGTGGGTAATATCAGAGCAATATCAGTCAATTCCCGAAGGCTGGCCAAGACTGCCTTTTTTTCCCCTTCTCTTTCCTTCTTCCCATCCTTCTGCAGCTCCTCTCCCTGCAGCGCCCAGCCTCCTGATATTAGAGCTGCTCTCGAGGTGGTCGTTGCATGCAATGTCGTTTGGAATTGCCTCCCTTCCAGCATGCGCCGCTGGCCGGCCTGCAGAAGCAATCAATTAAACACCGGCTAGACAGGCTGGACGGACGAGTGAGGCGGCACACATGAGTGATGCGAGCTCCAGCGCACCTACCGAGCGCGCACGTCTGTCGGCCGACAAAGCGCACGGTTTCCAGAGCGCCCGTGCGGAAGCGCGGCTTGTGACTTTTCCCTCTTTTGCAGCCAGCCCTTCCAGTCCGGGGAGGAGAGGCGCGGGAGGGTGGCGCTGGGCCAGTGTGCGGCCAGTTCGCCAGGACCGGCAAGACTGGATGCACCTTTCAGCTGTGGTTGCAAACCTGGCTTGCCTGGGCCCGCACCCCATCGGCTGTCCCATCGCTGGGAGGGAGGGGGAGAGGCGCTCGGATTTTCCTGTCATCCAGCATATGCAGGCCGCGAGCACAGCCCACCACCAGTACCCTACTGCATGCACGGGACTGGAGTCACCAGGGAAGAAAAAGAAAAGGGAAAAAAAAGGGAAAAGAAAAAGTTGCCTCAGAGTGGGGTGGTGGGGCCGACCACTGCCGCTGGGCACGAAACGTTCACCCAGGGCTTTTTTTCGCAAGCCGTGGTGGTACGTACCGCGCTCAAAGACTGGGGTCTTTCCTTGCCGTCCTTCGGAGATCCATGGGTCCTTTTCGATGCCTGCTGATCTCCACCCAAGCGTCCACATGCCACCCGTCGACCCAACCAGACCTCGCGCACCCCTCCCCTTTCCACCATCCTACACCCCTGGTTTGCCCCGCCATTTTCTCCCTCGGTTTTTTTTCTCCCCTTGTCCTCCTTTTTGCTTTCCCACACGCGTGGGCTTGCAGCAAGTGAAGCGCACCCATCGGTCCGCTGGTCTGGTGTGGTGTGGCGCCACTGCCTGGGCCTGCGGTTTTTTTTTGTTTTTTTTTGGCTTCCTTGCTCAGCGAGGCAAGCTGCAGCGGGAAAGAAACCAAGCCCAGGGACACTAGCGCCATCCGTTTTTTTTTTTCTCTTTTGGATTGTGCTCCGATCCCAGCTTGCTATGCAGCGGTAGTTCCGCAAGTTCGACAGCCAGGCAGGGTTTTTTTGACCCAGTTTGGCGTGCTTTTTTTTTCCTTTGCTTTTTCTCCTTTCGGTCTCTCGTTTCTTCTTGTCGGCCGATATGGCCACCGCTTATACTGCACACCCCCACAGCTAGGCCGTACCCTCCTCCTGCGCACACCCTCCTAAGCAGCAGCAGACAGCTGCGCAGGTTGCTAGCCTACCAAGTAGTAGGGAAAGCTGCGCACCCGTATGTACCCAGGTAGGCAGGCCGGTACGTACTCCAAAGTGGCCACTCGTCCTCGCCATGCAGGGCAAAAGCTGCGGGCTGGGCCAAGTTGGCTGCATGCACCGCAGGCTGTCGGCAAGGCCTTTTGCGGCGCCAGGGTCGTGAGGGCCCCATGTGTCTCCAGAACCGCGGCGTGCCTGTGTGGGAGGGTGGAGGTAGCCGCAGTACAGTAAATGCGTATATGTAGGTGGTGGTGTGTGCTCCCAGACCCGGTGTTTATCGGGAGCACCAGACAGACAGGGCTACTGGGCGGGGAACAAAGCCCCGACTCACTAGCTTGCTACCCGTATATCATATCGATTCCACCCACCATCTCACTCTCACCTTTCGCCCTCTTCCCTCTCCTTACGGGTAACCTCGTCCTCCTTTCCCTTCTTCCCATTCGCGGTTGCAGGCGCGTCAGCTCGATCCCTTGTCTTGGGTCCGCCCGGCTCCGTCCCCCTTCTTCCTTTATTATTCGTTTGCCCACCCCCAACTCCTGTCCCCCCTCCCCTCCTCCGAGTGCTCCACCACCGCCTTACCACAACTCCGGTTGTCACACCTCTTCTGCCATCTCCCAGCTCCTGTTCGCCGACCTCGGTCACCGGAAGTTAGCCCCAAGACTCTCCCCGGCGCTTCCAAGCACACAACAAACAACCCAGCACCATGCCTCCGCAACTATTACCGGCCTCGGCTGCGGCCTTTGCTCCCCGCGCCGCCTCGGTCAACGTCGTCCTCGGCTCCAAGGTTGAGCCCTGGTTGACACAGACACTGAAGCGCATCAACAGGGTAAAGCGCCCGCTCAACAGCATCCCGCAGCACCAGAGGTGTCTGACCGAGACGCTGTCGTCGCCGAATGCCATCTGGACACTGGCCTCGCTCATGTTCACCAAGGTGCCCGACTCGGAGCTCACCAAGGACTCGGACCCCCTGAAGGAGGCCATATCAAACTACAAGATGGTGCACGTAGAGGCTTACATCGTCCACGTCGACATGGTCCTGCGCAGCGAGGTGGCTTACAAGCTGACCCCGGACACCATCGAGGCCCTGATCGCATACCACAAGGAGGTCCACTGCCCCAACACCAAGGCGAGCACCTATGACTGGGCCGAGAAGGAGCAACAGTGCAAAAAGCTGCACGAGGAGTTCATCCAGGCCATCAACAAATACGTTTTCCGCACGCACGTCTCAGCCCTCGAGGGCCTGGAGGAGGAAGGAGCCGGCGAGCTGCTCAACGGGAAGAGTGAAGATGTCAAGAACGCCATCTTGGGCCTCATGAAGCCCCTGCTGCCCCCGCCGCCCAAGATCATCGAGGTCGTCCGCCAACCGCCCCTGCTGCCCAGCTCCCCCGTAGGCATCAGCATGTGGTCCCAGCCCACCATCCCGACGTCGCTGCCCGCGCCCGTCGATTCCTGGAGGGTCCTGCCATCAAGCCCCGGCGTCGTTGCCACGACGGCCGGCTCGGACAACATCATCTGGGCGACCATGGCCATGACCGAGTGCCAGCTGCCTTCGCCGACGCCGTCTTTCAGCCAGCCGTTCTCGTCGGCGGGGTACTACTACAGCTCCCCCGTCGTCACCTCGCCCATCCCGCAGCTTCCTCTGCCGAGCATGCTTGCGCCCCAGTGCGGCGTCAGCGTCGGCTACGGCGGCTTCGGCTGGGATAGGTACCAGGAGTACACCACCACCATGTGACAACCACCGTCTGTCACTGGAGCTGGCCACCCGAAGGTCACGTCTTCCTGACGTCGACCATCAAGCGTTCCTCCCACACCTTGTCCCCCGACTCTCACTCCACTGTGAGATGCGGCGGGCCAGGGACAAGCAAATCTGCCACTAAGCAGAACGGAACACCAATACACTTCTGGCAACGAGCAAAACAGCGGCGGCGACGAGGCGATCATCAACAAACGGCATATCGGGCGTTTTCTTGCATCTGGAGCGAGCCTGCGACACCACTCCAACTATACCAACGGCGCAAACCTAATAATTCCTTGTTCTGTTTCCTTATCCTCTCCTTTGTCCGGTCATCATCATCTCTTTGGTTCAGCAAGCGAGCGTTTTTGGGTTTTCTGGTCCACTCTCCTCTTATCATCGTTGCCTCGTCTACCACCACACCGCTAGCTCGGTCGCCAGCTGTTTCCTTTGATTTCCCTGTTTCCCCCTCTCCATCGGCTGGGTCCCGGGCGGGTATTTGTTGCATTTACGGCAGGGCAGGTACAGGCAGGCTGTTTTCTCGAATTTCCTTGTTTCATTTGTCGCCTTTTCTACTACACAAGAGGAACACGCAGCAATGCAACCTTGAGCTCGGCAAGAGGTCCGAGCCTGGAAGGCCATTTCGCTATGGCATCTCCCGCATTTTTCTTGAGTTTTTATCATATCCTCCTGGTTTCCCCTCATCGGTTATACGGCATAAAGAGGCTTTTCTTAGAGATACCCCCCTGGCGCATTTGTTTCTGGTTCAAGCCATCGAAACCAATTGCACTCGCTTGGAAGACTTCTTCCCCTTCTTTCTCTTTTTTGTTTCGGCCTTTGGGTTTTCTTTCTGTCTTGCGGATGACGTTACGACCCTTCACGACGGATATATACCCCCGAACGACCTCGCGAGACGGCTTTTTTTGATCGCGAACAAGCGAATCGACCACTCAGCTTGATGTTGAGCAACAGCGTTCTTGTTAAGACGACAAAAATCACGGATCGAGATCTCGACGGACACTATCCGAATCGGGGATGCCCAACGCCAGGACCGGATCCGTTTTTCAAGCGAGGCACCCCCCACGTGGAGGACGATCGATAATGGGACATCACCGCGTAGCCGAGACGAGGCGACATGGAGCGATGTCGCGGTCAGAGCAGGCACTGGTTGCCGACAGGGGAGGACCACTGGCCATTAGCTCCCGGCGCTCAACAAGCGCCCAGGATGCGGAACACAAAAGAACGCCAAACAAGAAGAGCGAGGTGGGAGTCATCAACACCGGAAAGGGAGCGCAAGCTCTGCTGCATCGAGCCGGAAGAGACGCCGACAAAAGACCCTGCCGGACAGGGCACGGTGCATGGCGATTCGTCGCTGTCGTTGCCACAAACCCCCTACCATCCCTCACAGCACCGCCCGGGGGCGGAGCCATCCCGCCGACGCGTCAAGGTCCTGGCGGGGTCCGAGACTCACCCGGGCAGCCTTGGGAGAGAGGGCCACAAGTCGAGACGCTTGCGGGCGTCGGTTGGCGGCCGAAGATGGGAATCGGGAGGGAGGAGGCGGTGCATGTGTAGTCATCCCACTACGGCCTAGAATCCTTCAGTGGACGCGGGCAAGCCGCGAGTTCGTGGGGGGGGGG
>NW_008804545.1:5636152-5679267 GCF_000145635.1 Gaeumannomyces tritici R3-111a-1
GGGGTGGAGTGTGGGACCGGTCCGTTGGCCAGTGAGAGTATGCGCAATTCGAGTTCCTGCTGTGCAGGCCTCCTTTTTTTTTTCGCACTCGAGCCGGCCAAGTCAGGATGCCGAGCCCCTACGACCGCTCGCCCGGGCTCAAACTCTCTGTGGGAGTGGCATGGGATGCTGGGAAATTCTCTATGTTGCAGGAGGCGGTCTGGAAGCCGCCCTGGAGGCGGGCTCATTGATACCAATGCTTATTCGTTATCAACACTACAATAGTAGTTCAGTGAACAAATGTTCAAGGAATACAATGTCCAATTTGTTCAAACCAATAGGATTCCCGTTGCCGTCATCACCTGTACCTGAATGTCTAAGATGATTGTCTGATCACACCGATACGCTCGGGCGTTGTAGTAAGTGACGACCCCTCGCGTCCCCTCGGCCGGTTTCCGCAGGCCACCCAGACGCCGGACATGGGGCAACATGGCTGTCATGGTGCGGTGCGGTTACACAATGGCGCCCCGGAATCGAACACAGGGGGAGGCATTGCAGGGCGCCCGAGCTGGGAGATGCGATGACGAGTATCGGGGCGGTTTTACATGTGGCGACCGCGGGATGCTGCTGGTTTCCGGACCGCCGCGCAATTGTGTGCTTACCCAAGGTAGGTAGGTACCTAGGTAGGTGCCTGTTTCTCTAGCCGCTGACTGCTACCCTGTTGACTCATGGGGGGCTATTCCGCATTCCTGCCACAATGCACCAGAAGCAAGAATAGGGAATAGAGTGAGACAGTAGGGCTGCTGCCGGACTTTGCCGTGTCCAGCCCTGGAGGAGGAGCAAAAGATGGAGGATGTGGTTAGTGCGAAGGAGAAGACGTCTGTCTCGGCCATACCACAGGATCCTACGTCGCGCTCGTGTTCGGCCGAGAGTTTCCAGAGTGAGTTTTTGTGTAAATATCACTTTGTTTTTTTTCTTCTTCTTTTTTCCCCCTACTTTTTCTTCACCTCGTTCATGGGCCGTTTTCTCACCCGCTGGTCAGGCTCACCCTTGGAATCAGCCGTGCGACGGCGGCAGGATCAGCTCGAATTTTCTTCTTTTCTCCTTTTTCATTTCTTTTTCAAAGAACCACGGCACCATGGGCAACGGGGATTGCGTGCTTTCCGGAAGGCAAGGGTGGGAAGGGTGCAACCTGCCCGAACAAGGTCTGGATCGAAACGCCATCGGTAGGCTTGGGGTTGCCGAAGCGTTTCTTGGAACCCCTCCATTTTCCATATTAGAATGTGACACGAGGCACAAAATGCGCAGGAGGCTATCGCCGGCTTACACTCGGGCGTGCTACTTTAAATGACATGTTTCTAGAATATTGGCGGCTACCTGGGTTGATGCGACTATACAACCTATACAAGGAGGGTCCGTCCGGGCGGAGCGACGTGAGGCCCGTCAGCATGCAGGGTCGGGCTGGTTGGCTAGATGGACTTGTTTGCTTGATTGATTGACAGACAGTGTGCACGCTGCTTCGATTGAGATGCAACAAGTCAGCCGGGCGAAGTGGGCAGTGGGCGCTTCCGAGTTCTGAGTGGTGTCGCGTCAGGGGATCGCCGGCGGGGGCTCAGCCACCACGGCTAGCTGCGTGTCTCGGAGAAATCAAGAAAAGAGGGGAAAAAATAGAAAAAAAAAAAAAAAAAAAAAAAAGCATGAGAAAAACCAAGCGAGAAGAAAGTGAAAACTGCAACCCCAACACCGGGAAAACAAGACTTATCCAGACACCCCCTCGGTCTACGGATTGGTTGGATTACGCCTAGCTCGAGATTTGAGCCGACAGATCTTCTGCCGTCAGGAGAAAAAGGAGCGAGGTAGAGAGATCACAACCGAGCCAAGCCAACGACCAGGCATCCCGCATACGAGGAGCGCCACCACGAAGGGGGTGAGTGGGCTGGCTGACTGATGAGGTGCTTCTGGACGGTGATTGGGGAGGACGAAAAAAAAAGGGAACCTCTTGTCTATCCCGCATCTCGACCCAGCGGCTTGGGACTAGCGTTTCCCAGCCCCAGCCCATGGAGAACTGCCTGGACCACCGCCGCTAAGCGCTAATGCACGTTGGATGGGATCGGCCAGCCATCGATCGTGGAGGGGAGAGGGTTGAGGTTTTTGGTGGGAAGGAGTTCAGGTCGGTCCAGGCAGACGCTGTAGTGTGTTGCTTGCTGTAGATGTGCTGGGCCTACCAACACCTACCACACTCTTTCGACGGAGGAACCCCGCGATACAGGAGCCTGGCGGTTTAGTGCCTGTGCTCTGTTGGCGGGGGGTTCGTTCTATTTTTTTTTTTTTTTTTGATTCCATCCATCTTCCTTCCTCTGTGCATGTATCCCCCCCTCCCTCCCCATCTCACCTCACCCCCTGGCCTCGATCTCGCACTAGTCTAGCTCACGCCCTGAGAGACGCGTGTCTGCACCGCCGCCGCCGCCCTGCAGTAAGAAGGAAAGGGGGGAGGAGCTCTTGTTCCTTTCGGGTCGGGGATTGATTGGCCCCATGCATGCGCGCGGCTGTGCCACCGTCATGCATCCCGAAATGGATCGCCCGGTGGTAACGAGGCCGAGGACCGAAGGGCAGCGAGCGGGCAGGGCATGCAGCTTTCTGCTGCTCGAGATGGCCGGGAATAGCTGTCGGGAGAGGTGACAGCCTGCCCTTCCCCGTGCGGATATGATGGGCCTGGTCTAGATGGGTGTTGTTTTGTCTGAGTAAGACGTTGCGCTGGAGAGACGCAGGTCTTGTTTTCTTGCTGCCTATAGGCTCGCCTTTGATTGGGGATGTCGAGTTGGTACATTGGATTGTTGCCCTTGCAAAGGGGCCCCCCAAATATTAAGCTATTGAGCCTCCTACATAGGGCTAGGTGCTTGGTAGAGGAACTGTGACCAATGATATCCCTAGGATGCATATCATCATCAGATAGTCAGGCCTGTCAGATGCCGAAAAAAAGCCTCACTCGGAACCGGTGAGAGTGAGGCCTACATGACTTCTCCTACGCTATCAGTAGATTAGCAGCCACGCCCTATTACTACCAAGTACACATCAGCCAACCACACGCCCCGCTACCTCTGCCCCCCGCAGCTCCCGGTCCACGCCCCTGGCGATCCAATCCGCGATGGCCAGGTTGGTCACCATGGGGTTCACGCCCGAGGCGGACGGGAACACGCTCGCGTCGGCGACGAACAGGCCGTCGACGCCCCAGACGCGGCCCTCGGGGTCGACGACGCCGTCCTCGGCGCGCGGCGCCATGCGGCACGTGCCCATCTGGTGCGCCGAGCTGAAGGGCGCCAGGGGCGGCGCGTTGCCGACCCTGCGGAGCTCCGCGACCCACGCCTCGAAGGCCGCGTCTTGGCCATCCGTCTTCTCCTCGGCCTCGGCCGCCGCCGCCGCCGCCGCCGCCACCTCCTTGGGGCGGCGGACAAACGGCTCGACGCCCGGCAGGAGCGGGCGGATCTCGCGGGCGCCGGCGGCGTGGCAGATGCGCGAGAGGGCGACGACGCCCTCGAGGGTGTGGGCACGGTCAAAGGCGGAGGGGCGGTAGTCTATGACGGGCTCGCCCGTGGCCGGGTCGGCGAGCACGGCGCCCGGGTCGCGGTCCCGCGTCAGCGCGATGTAGGCGTCCATGCGCCCGAACCGCGCCGCGGCGAGCTTGAAGTCGGCCGCCCCCCTCCAGGGCAGCATCGGCAGGCTCATGTAGGGCACCTGGCACGTCGCCTCCAGCTTGACGCCGTGCCCCTTGCCGTCGAGGTCTTCGAACTCGCTGCAGTAGCTCGTGATGATGCCGCCTGGGTTGATGTGGGATGTTAGTGACGTTTGCTTAGGCGGCGAGCGAAGCATGAGCCCGACTGGTAGTAGGACGTCTGGTGGAGATTACCTTCCCAGGGATTTAACTCTTGGTCGTAGTATGCCCCTACTATGTTGCATGGGTGAAGATAGAGATTCTTGCCAATATTTGGGTTCTGGAGAAAGTTAGTTGGCTGGTGGTTAGCACGAGAAACCACACTATAAACCACAGGTCGTCCGTCTTACCTCGAGCCCGCTCTTCTTCAGGATCACAGGGCTCCAGAGAGACCCGGCCGAGACTACAACCTTCTTCGCTTTAACAACCACCTCGCGGACCACCCTGCTCTCGACGGGCCCGGCGACGCCGCCCTGCGGGTCGCGCGAGGTCCAGGTGCCCACGACGCCGGTGGCGACTTTTTCCCCCGTGGCCTCGTCGCCGCCAAACAGCACCCTGTCGACGCGGAAGCCCTCAGCAAAGACGGCACCGGCCCTGGCGGCGTCGGGCAGCCAGCTGACGGCGGGGCCGCGCTTCTCGCCGCCGTGGCAGCCGAGGGTGCAGCGGCCGCACCAGTGCTCGGCGCCGCCCGAGTTCTGCCTCAGCGGGGCGGCGCGCCACCCGAGGCGCGCGCAGCCGTCGAGCAGGGCGCGGCCGCGGTGCGTGTGGCGGACGGCGGCCTCGGACCCGGGCGGGGCGCCGACGTGGTCGCAGACGCGGTCGAGGCAGGCCTGGAACTCGGCCGACTCGAACCAGGGGACGCCGCGGGCGCCGCGGGCCCACTCGCGGCGCACGTAGTCCTGGGTCTGCAGGCACACGCTCCAGTTGACGGTGCCGCCGCCGCCCCAGGTCGAGCCGGCGACGACGTTGAGGGCGCCGTCCGTCGTGGCCGCCACCCCGCCGTTCTCGAACAGCAGGCGGCTGCCCTGCTCCTGCGGCATGGGCAGCTGCGACGGCGGGTGGTGGTGGCCCTTCTCCAGCACCAGCACCCGGTGGCCGGCCTCGGCCAGGACCTTGGCGCACACCCCGCCACCACAGCCGGAGCCGACGATGACCACGTCCGTCTCGATCACCACCGGCTCCGACTCGGCGGCAGCAGCAGCAGCAGCAGCAGCATCGGAATCGGCATCAGATTCGGTCGGCCCGCGCCGTGGGAACTGGAGAAACTCAAACTCAAAGCCCGGGCCGGGCCGCCAGGGGTGGGGCACGTCGGTGTAGCCGCTCGCCTGCTTGAAGAGCGGGCTGGCCTGGACCCACGAGTTCTGGGCGAGGGCGGCGACGCTCTTGGCGAAGGCGCGCATGGCGGGCAGGTACGAGGCGAGCCAGCGCCGCAGGGCGGCCTCGCGCGCGTGCAGCGGCTGGAGGTGCAAGGGGATGCAGCGCCCGGTCAGGAAGAGGGCGCCGGTGCGCGTGGAGAGGGCGCCGAGCAGACCGCCGATCCGCGTCCGGAGGCGGTGGTGGACCGTGACCGAGACGGTCCGCCTCAGGTGGCCGGCCAGGGCCGGGTTGGTGGAGAAGCTGTCCTTGAGGACGGCGCGGGCGAGGGCCTTGGCGTCGCTGCTGCTGCTGCTGCTGCTGCTGCTGCTGCTGTTGTTGTCACTGTCACCGCCGGGACGGGCGACTGCGGCATCAAACCGATCCAGCAGCTGGGCGAACTGGTCGTCGGGCATGCGGATCTGGGCTGCCTTGTCCTCCAGCTCCGACTCGGGCACGATGGGGGCGAGGACGGCGTCAGCAAGGGCCAGGAAAACGCTCCACTGCGTCGGCGTCCAAAAGTCAGACGGCAGCTCGACTAGGTCTGGGACCCGAGGGCTGGCAGGGACATGTTCGGCTGCCTCCATCTTATTGCTTTTTGTTAGAAGGAGTTTTGCGCTTGCAGCAGATGAGGGGAGACACGATGTGGCTACAATAATGGAGATTCGAGGGTCAAGTCTGGGTTGGTCAACAATATATGGGAATATCTTGGAGCAGGGTCGAAACGAGACCGGACCTCGGCTGCCTGTGCCCGCTTCGAATTGATCGTCCCGTCTCTTAGGGTGGTTCTATTTCAGCTTTCTGGGGTCATGTTCGAACGCCTCGTTGCTTTTGCGCAGCCCCGTGCTGTTTCACCAGGCTCCCCTGGTCCGGATGGCCTGCCATCGCTCCCCAGCGCCAAGTCCCCGCAGGGATTGACAGGTGTCAAAGGTGGCCAACACAAACATTGACGGAGCCTCGATTGACGTTGAGTCAATTGCCAACACTATCCAACACCCATCCATCCTACATTTTAGTACATGATAACAAAATCCTACACAATGCAACAACAAGAGAGCCAAAAACACAGGACAGACACTCAAACCAACACCCCGTCATAACCAAACCGTCAACCAGGATAGTAACCCCTGTCTCCTCGCCTGCGCATCCCAGGCGAGTAACCCGCCCCGTGACCAGACCCCCCGCCAAGGTCAGCCCAGGAGTCGCGGCCTACCCCGTACATGAAGCCTTCGCGCCGGTCCGGGCTCGTCGGCCACGGCTGCCCGTGCGGCGACGGCCTCCTGTCGAAGCGCTCTCGCTCGCGCTCGCGCTCACGGCCGTCCACGTCACCACCCCCGCGTCGCAGCTCCCGGTGCCGCCTCGCGTCATCCCGATCCTGTTCGTAGATGCCGTACCGCGGACTGGCGCCGCCGCCGCCGTAGCCGTCGCGACGGCCGCCGCCACTCCAGTGGTAGCGGGTCCCCTCTCCGTACCTGCGCTCGTCGCCGTCCTCGCGGTCCCGGCGCATGTCGCGGTCGGGGTCGTGGGTGTCAATCTTCAAGTTCTTCACAATCTGCTCCAGCCGGTCCACCCGCCTCCTCTCGCCGTCCACCTCGGCCGCGTCGGCGTACCGCGCACCGCCCAGGCCCGCCGATGTGCTTGCCGGGGACGGCGGGTGGCGCGGGTGGTAGGCCCGCGGCTGCTGGCGCGCCGCCGCCGAGGCCGCCACGTACATGGTCTCGGACGCCGCCTGCTGCCGGCGCCCCTCTGCGAGGCCCTTGATGTAGACGATGTCGAACGCGTCCCGTATCTGCTCGTTGGCCAGCTCGAGCGACGACCCCGCAGGGTCCATGGGCTGCTGTTGCGGGTGCGCGGCCGTCGTCGGCGTTTGTACCACCGTTACCGGGACGGCGCCGCCGCTCGGCACAAAGGTCGGCTGCACCGGCTGCTGCGCGTTGAAGATCAGCGGCGGCGGCGGCGCTGATGGCTGCACGTAACCGTAGCCGACGCCCGATCCTCCTCCCGCCGCCGTCTGCCCGCCAGTGCTGTACCTGCGGCCGCCGTGCCCGCCGCTGCGGTACGGGCGGCGGTCATACACCTGGTGCAGCGATGGCCTCCTGCGCCGCACCTGGTGCGACGACTCGTGCCGCTGGTGCCGGCGCTTGGGGCTCGGGCGGTCCGACGAGATCATGGACGCCTGGTCGTCGCTCGTGCACTCGGTGCTCTGGTCCTCGTCCGTACTCTCGCTGTAGACGGACCCGCACTCGCTGGCCGAGTCCACGCTGGATGACAAGTCGTCCCGCTCCGCGTGTCCGCGGTACCCCTGCGGCCGCCGGTGGCGGTCGTGTGGCTGGGAGTGGTGCCGGCTCGTGCTGCGCCTCCTGTTATCGCCGCCGCCGCCGCCGCCACCGCCGTGGGCGGCCTGGGGCGCCGCGTTGCCGGCATGTGTCGCACCCTGTGGATGGCCTCGCTGGACAGGCGGCGGTGGGACATGAGGAGGGGGGTAGCTGTGGACACCGCCAGAATTAACCGCAGCAGCATTGACACCACCGCCAGGAGCGCCATGTTGAGCGTTCGCAGGGTGTGCGGATTGGGCGCCAACTACTGGGCGCGGCGGCAGTTGTCCATGGGGAGGTTGCTGCTGCTGCTGCCCAGGGTATCCTGGAGCTCCAGCGTATGGCGGAGGCATCGGGGGTGCTCGCGGCGCCGCGTTCGCCTGGGTGGTAGCATAACCCTCACCCTGGCCATTGTACACGCGCGGCTGCGGCGGCGCAGTAGCAGTAGGAAAGCCGTGGGCGTCCTGCTGCTGCTGCTGCTGCTGGCGCTGTCGTTGCTGGTGAACGGGAGGCAATTGCGCCCCTCCCGGCGTCTGCGCCAGCAGCTCCGCCTGCCTCTCCTTGATCAGCTGCCCGATGTCGACGTCGGGCTTCGGCGACCGCTTGTAGTACGCCGTAATGGCCACGCGCTTCTTCTTCTTGCGCTTGACCTGGGCGCCGCTGCTGGTCGTGCGGTATGTCTCGGACCTGCGCCCGCGCCTCCGGTCATACTCCCGGCGCTCCTTGTCCGTCAGGGTCTCGAACTTCTCGTCCAGCTGCACCAGCGTCGTCTCGAACCGGGCCGGGTCGGGCTCGTCCTGCAGCAGCTCCTCGAGCGTGTTTTCAACCTGACGGCGCTGTTCGTTGCTCAGGGCCTTGCGCCGCGCGGCGAAGGGCTCGGTCGAGGACCGGGCGATGTCGCGGATCTCGCCGAGTATGTCCCTCTGCTCGCGGTCGCACACCCGCGTCCGCCGCGCGTACAGCCACGTCGACCCCTCCTCCCGCGCCTGCCCGTCGGCGTCGTACCGGTCCTCGTCGGGTATCTTCTCGAACCGGAAAACGATGTACTGCGTGAACGAGTCCCGCAGGTCCTCCGGAGTGAGGAACTGCTCGCGCAGGTCGCACGTCTCGTGGAGAGGCCGGACGCGCGGGCCGGGCGTCGCGGCTGGCACCCTTGCCGCGCCGGCAGCAGCAGCAGCAGCAGCAGCAGCAGCAGCACTGGCGGCGGCCCCTCGCCCAGTTGCTTGAGGGTGGTGGGCATGCGGGCCGGCGACGGGAACGCCCTGTGGAGGCATCGCCCGTGGGCCAGGGCCGACACCAGGATGGGCCTGGGGCGGACGAGGGACCCCAGGCACCCCTGCCGGTCGAGGCAGGGGAGCCTGGGAGACCCCCTCGTAGCCTTGCTCGTTGACTCGCATGGATCCGGCAGTGTAGTGATCCCGGTTGGTCATCCCGACTGTATGGACAGGTGGGTGTAGCGGCTGTACCCTTGCAACGTATCAACAACGAACAGGTCTGGTGTGCAAAAAGGCAACCAGCGGTCAGATCAGGTGGGCAACGAGATGGTGAATCAGTTTCAGGGCCGGAGAGTCGTTTCTTCGCCAAGGAAGGCTTGGGTGGGGATAGAATATAGTCGGGCGGGGAGAGAGGTCGGGGGAGCGCTTGACTTATAGTGCAGGACTCCATCCGCCGATCAGTTTACATGGTGAGAAAAGAGCGAGATGTATGATCTCGTCTCTCAGACCCAAGATCGTCACTACCCCCTTCCTCGCCGTTGGGTAGAGGGGATGTACCAAAGGACTCGGGCCACCGCATCGAGACTGGTCTCCAAGACATACGCCAACGATGTGGCGGTTCCCTGGACACCGGGAACCTGGGGTATGGAAGGGCCGCATGAGACATGGCCTCCAAAGTAGCCCTTGTCAGAGGCGCGACATGCATTGGTACATGCTGCAGGCGAGGCCAAGCTGCCGCCGGGCGAGAGAGCGCGAAGCGTCCATCTTTGACACCGACATTTCTACCTGTCTTGATTTCTAACCAAGACGCATGAGCTTTTTCAGTACGACCTATCCTGCTGAAACAGCCCGGCCACGAAAACCCAGGTGCCCGACTGGGCAGTGGAGGATGCGGGCCAGAGGGAGGGTAGCCAGCTCACCTCACACACACCACCCTCCCCCTCCTGGCTTGGCTGCGTCGACAACCTTGGGCTACCGCATGCGCTTGCACCGGCCCATCCGCTGCCTTGGCGGAACGAAGACGCAATGCAGCTGCATGTACTTGCTCGTGATCCGCCCGACATGGAAGATGCCCTTCGGGTAGCTACCTGCCTCTACGTGCAAACTTTTCCTGGAGGATGCGACGCGGGTGGCGGGTGAGCTCAGGCCAGGCCTGTCGATGCAGCTACAACCGTGATACTGCGTCGTCAGGCTGGATTCCTCATTTTGGGGGCAGCCGGGAACATCAAGACTCTTTGCAAGGTGTCGAGTGATACGGGCCTAGCCGAGCCCCGAGGTGTCCATCAACCTCGAACAAGGCTGCATATCGACCGAGCAGAACGGAAGACGTGCCCGACTACGTAGACAGACGGCGGGAACGGGAGGGTTGAGTGATCAATTTGCCACTGGCGGCCACCGTGTCCGCCTAAAAGTAGGCGACCAGCACACTCGGGCGGGGGAGTAGGAGGGTGGTGGCGCCTCAGTAAGTCAGTGGGTGGTATGTATGCGCACCACACAGCCGCACTGATACGCACGGCTGCGAAGGCGGGCACAGCCCTGGGTTCTGCATTCATTCATCGCCCAGTTCATGAGGCATCCTGCCGTGCCCTTTTGCCCGACTGATATGGGCGGCAATCCGGAACCACGAACTCACCACGAGCCAAGACGGGATTAGCTGCTCCGTTTTGATGCATCTTTTGCCACCGGAATGTCGGAGGCCCCGTTTCCAAGACTGGGGCATCTTTGTGCCCAGCTTTGCGGGTGCAAAGCGGAAGAAGCAACAGCCAGCCAACCAGCATCTCGTGGCACAAACACGGCGGACAAACAGGATTGGATTCAAGACGGGCCGTCTGCCAAACGGGGCGAAGGGATATGCTCCCACAAGGCTGGCACCCTATTTGTCTCCCATGTCTAGCCAAGAGCGACACGCTTGGGAAGACTTGGTGGTGGCATTTCATCGACTTGGCCAAGATTTATCCTGGCCCTGCGGCTGCCCCGAAGACGAGGCTCACAAGCGCTATCATTAGTACATAAAGTGTGGGAGGACGTCACAGGTCAATTGGACACCGAGACTGCCCACCACTATTCCCCTCTCTCGCCCCTGTCCCCGGATCCGGGCGCGCGGGGAAAGCCATATTAACTTGGACAGAGCCTAGAGGCAGGCTAGAGGCAGGCACTGGACACCCACCCCATCTCCTATCGAACAACTGGCCGCCACTATCATCGGGCATCGCATCATGTCGCTTGCACTGCATCCTGCAGTCTAACGTGGCAGGGTTGGAGCATCCCCCAGCCAGTCCCATCATCCCGTGCACCACCCTCAGATGCCGGGGATACCGGGGATGCCTTGAGGCCCGCATGCATCTTTTGCCGATTCCTGTTGCCCGGCTCCATCTCGCTTTCCAGTCCGACCGGGCGGGGAACAAGACAGAACTGCACTTTGCTCCAAGCAGTCACTCCGATACGAAGATTGCCCGTGGCAAGGTGCCGTCACGGTTCCTCCTGAGTTTGTATATATCCGCACCTCAGCAGAGAAATTACGGGAACGTCTTATCTGGAGAATGGCTAACAGGTAATGCATACACCTGTACCTCAAGCACCTGACTTGACCGTATCACCGCCGGCCTGGCCAGATCCTTCTCGCCCACGCATCACCGCCTTACAATGTCTTGTTTCCCTCCGCTGCCGCAGGTGTCTCAAAAGCGCGGCCGCTGGGAGTCACAGCATGGCCGATCTACTGATGGGATGGATAATGGTAACATTGCATTGTGACGTGGGGTGCTGTGGTACTATGAGAGACCGGACGGATCACAGCTCGAGATCCAAGACGGGAGGCTCCATGAAAGACGAAGTGGCTCTTGGCTGCCTACCGCCAGCTAGGCGGGAGCTTGGTGTGACCAGACAACATCGCCACCAGAAGCTAGACATAGCCGGGGATATTATAGCTTGACAACAGTCAACGGCCAAGAATGAGACTTGGTGAGCAGAAAAATGCACTCGAAAGAACCTGATATTGATAACAACGAGATGCGCATCTGCTTTTCGTGTATACCCGACAAAGGCACACTGACACACCGCTCGCTTTGCCAAACAACGCATGCAGTCCAGCATGTTTCTCTGGAACAATCAAGATAGCACAAGTAGAGTAGCGTATCGACGCACAGGTCCCGTAGCGACACTGTCACATACGAACACGAATTAGTCAAACCCAGATATGCACCCAAAACGTAGCATGAGAGAAAGGGGATGGGAGTGGGAGTTGGTATCACCATGGATGGCAACAAGATACGAGGTGCTCATCATTGGACAAAGGGTTGCATGTTTGAGATACTGGAGCCGGGATGGCCGGCCTCTCACGCAAACGTACACGCGCACGCACACACGCACGCACCCATAAATGCACACATACACTTACACAAGGTCTTTTCGATCCTCCACCGTCCTGGCCGGTGCTGCCCAACACGCTGTGTCACGGCCGTGGTGCCCAACGTCACCTCATAATTGCATCGTGGGATGTGGCCATCACCGTGGAGAAAGGGTTAAGCTGCTACCTGGGGTCTTTGGAGACACACATGTGACGCCGGCTGGGAGCGCCCGTGATCGTCAGACAGGGCCAGAAGGGAGCTTGAGCGAAATGTCTAACAAGAGCTCCACGTTGGAAACGGGGCCTTAGGGATAGGAACTTGGTAGAGGAAGCGGGACGGACCGCGGTATCGCTATGGTATCTGTGGGCTTAGCCGTGGCTTGGCCCAAGAGACGAAGCGAGTTGCTCCAGGCCACACCACAAATGAGACAATTTCGACGCAGTGGAGAAGCGCTTTTACGCACGCATCCCATCGCGGACGACAAGCTCCTAGAAACAGGAAGTGTTATGGTGCTGATTCGTGGCATTCAGCGACGTCAGCCTGGAAGCCATCTCCGCTGCACAAACGAGACAAGGTATTGGAGACGCAAACGCGCAATGGCGGCCATATGGGATATGCTGGTGTCAGCACTAGGCTCCATCCCACCACACCAACGCCACAAATTAGGCATACATTTAGCAATCGGCCATTGGCGGCGACTACCTCGTACTGAGCGCCATCCTGATTGGGCCCAAGGCGGCCCCCAAATTGAGTGAGCAGAGCCCCTTGAGAGAATCAGGTCAGTGCTCATACTCAAACCCCGAATTATTGTTCAGGGCCTGGAATCCTTCTCAAAAACGTGGAAGCAGGGGTCTGCAAGGCCGGAACATGCCATAAACCGCAATATAAATTCCGCATCTTGTCGGACCGCTGCCCTGCCAAGAGCCAAGGCCGCAGCAGTCCCAAGCCCTCGTCTCCAGGCTCCCCCGTCTGGAATACACAGCTCTCGTTCTGTGTATACCTACTCCCCCTCCATCATGAAGATCCCGCGCCTCGCCCTCGCCGTTGCGGCCCTTGCCGTGTCGGCCGTGCACGCCTGGCTCCCCGGGGCCGGGCCCGAGAAGCGCTCCATCGTCGATCTCGACGGCTTCAGCCTGTTCAACGGGAGCCACGGCGGCGGGAGCACCGGCCGGCGGTGGCTCAGCGCCTCGGGCAAGCTGCGCGGCGTCAACCTCGGCTCCCTCTTCATCGTCGAGCCGTGGATGATGTGGTCCGAGTGGGCCGCCAGCATGGGGTGCGAGGTCAAAGACAAGAACTCCGAGTTCGACTGCATGACGAAGCTGGGCCAGAGCGAAGGTGACAGGAAGTTCAAGGAGCACTGGGGGAACTTTATCAAAGAGGCCGACTTCAATGAGATGATTGATAGCGGCCTCAACACAGTCCGCATCCCCCTGGGGTACTGGATGATGGAGGAGATTGTGTACTGGGACTCGGAGCACTTCCCTAGGGTCAGTTCAGCTCTCTTAACCACCTCGCTGCTCTCATTCCATACCAGTTCGGTATAGCTCCTAGACTCCCACACTGACTGCTGCCACCGCTGGGGAATAGGGTGGCGTGGAATATCTCAAAAAGGTGTGCGGCTGGGCAAGCGACCGCGGCATGTATATCATCCTCGAGCTTCACGGTGCCCCGGGCGCGCAGGCGGCCAAGGAACCCTTCACGGGGCAGCTGGCACCCACAGCGGGCTTTTACCAGGACTACCAGTACGACCGCGCAATCAGGTTCATGGCCTGGCTCCGGCGCCTCATCCACGACACACGAGAGATGAGGAACGTTGGTATGATAGGGCTCGTCAACGAGAATGTTCGCAGCAACATACCTGGTTCCTTGAAAACGTATTATTATCCCAAGGCGTACCAGGTACGGGAGCTTCACAGCCTGTCTCACTCAATTGCAGTCGTCAGATATGGACTAATGACATCTTTGACTAGGCAATCCGGGATACGGAAAGGAGCCTTGGCATCACGGCGAACAACTACCTGCATATCCAGATGATGAATTCTCTCTGGGGTGTAAGTCTTGTCACCTTTACGTTGCCTTGGCTGCTTGGAAACGGAATAAGCACAATGTTAACTGAACCGCGACACAGCCTGAGAAGCCGGGGGAGTTCTTGTCCAGCAACTACTTCCTGGCCTACGACGACCACCGCTACCTCAAATGGACGTTCCCCAACAGCTCCCCTTCAGACTACATTTCCATTTCCTGCCGCGACAATAGGGCTGCGCCGGGGGAAGCGGACACTATCGTCGGCGAATGGAGCATCAGTGCCCCCGACGCCAAAGAGAACGATGGCGAATGGGCCAAGAGCAACACCGACTTTTACAAAAAGTGGTTCGCAGCCCAAGTTATTGCTTACGAAAGGCACACTCTCGGCTGGGTATTCTGGTCCTGGAAGAAGGAAGGCGATTATCGTTGGAGCTACCAAGGTGAGGCTCTATTCACCCACGTCCGCTTATGACGCTATCAAACCGATGCTGACCCAATGACAAACACCTGTTCCCCTATCCAGATGCTGTCCGCCAAGGGATTGTTCCTCGAGACCTGAACAGCGTCGCGAACTCGGGGGTGTGCAATGGTGTTTGATGTATGGTGCTATAGAGTCCTTCTGGCTTTGATGTTACATGTTTTTTCATCAAGTCAAGCTTCTACCAATTGGGCTGGCCCATGGGTAATGCAGACGCTTTGTCGCTGGATCGGGCATATTCAAGAACACCAGAAAGCGCCAGGCGGTGGTGATATCCGCAAACCCTGATCGGATAATATTGGCTGCTTCCTTCACTCATCTCCCGTCGGTTCTGCCGTGATCAAGGCCGTGATAGTTGCTCGAGTTATGGAGTTGCGCACTCACGGCACTCTGCGAAACTGTCGGATCAAGAGCTCCGGATTTTCAGGCGACAAGGGCAAACAAGCTCGTGGGTCAAGGCTGTCCAGCGGGTGGCCAAGAATTACCGATGCGTGCCTGTCTAGTCCTAATAAAGAACTGTTTATCCCCCGAAAAGGTTAGCGTCACAGCGGCCTGGACCAGGACCCCCTGCGCGCTTCCGTGTTGGAGTGCTCCACAATCTCCCATCCCGCACGTATTGACGTCATGGAACCAGCGGCGACACGCAGCATGTGCACGCTGTGACGCTTTGCTCAGCAATGTGCGCCCACGTCCTACCTGGTGGTCCTCAAGCCTTCCAGTCGGGTCTGCCCAGCCGTGGCCACAATGATCTGTAGGACCGCGTTTCCATTTTAGCTCAGGAACTCTCTTTGTCGTACCCGGCGCTCGGTCAGAATTGTCCAGACGGATGGCGCAGCTGCTTTACTCCGCACGCCACGACGGAGCAAGTTTCTCTGCCCAAATACCTACTGTACCTAGCATCTGCCTGCCACCTAGGTAATCGACCAATACCAATACCCCAGACCTTTTTGCCGTCTCGTTGGCATCGAGGCGATTTATTGACAAAAGACAACCTCAACCCTCCTCTTTCCCTTCTGCTGGCGTCACCTTGATCCATTTTTTTCTCGCCCAAGCTTCGGACCGGCCGACCACCTGCCCTAGCCACCCTCGCCAGCCTGGCCGTCGCTCGCTATCCTTGGCTCTCAGTCGGCCTGTCCGCCCCATCGGCGGTAGCCATGGCTGGCAACGATCTTGCCTTCCGCACCACCAGGGAGCTAAAGGACCTGCCCGACCCCGCGGATCAGAATCTCCAGTTCGAGGCGACCACCCGAGACGGCCGCAGCACCACCGTCGTCCGCGACGAGCACGGAAACATCGCATACCCGGCCTTTGTGCCGCCACAGACGGAGGACTTTCAAGCAAAGCCCGCCGCAGGCCCAGCGAAGCCCGGCAATGACGAGTTCTTGGGGCAGCCCCCGCGCAAGACGCGCTCCGACCCGCTCGAGCGCGTCGCCGCAGACCTGAGGGAAGAGAACCTTCAACAAGATCGCCCCTCGACCGAGAGGAGGTCTCTGAGCGAGACCGCCCCGAAAGGCCCAGCTCGCCAGTACTCGGCCCTCCCCACCACCCTCCGCAGGGCTGGCACCAACGTGTCCGAGACGCGGACGGCCCTTTGGGCTCGTGCCCACGACGAACACGGCGACACCAGCAGCTCGTCATCTTCAGAGGACGAAGAGCCCACCAACGAGCCACGTCACGGCCTTCGTCGTGGCGCCAAGACGAGAACACATACCAAGACAGATGACTCGTTTGGGAGGTTCCGGGTGGGCAACGAGAACTATCACACCAAGGGCAAAATCAAGAGGGACGGTCGCCTGAGAATTTCGGTCAACGACACCAGCAGCACGGGATACCTGGCCAAGGCCATCGGCTCCGCCGTGAAAAAAGTTGTCCCGAAGCCCAAGGAGGGAGGGGGGGCGTATGGTCTGGAGGTCCCAGACGAGGAGCGAGAAGCCAATGAGCTAGCGAAGAAGCCTAGCACGTCGAGGCGGTCATCAGCGACGACGGCCGTTCTGGAAAACGTGCCGTGTCCTAAACTCAACATTGTCATCATGGTAATCGGCTCACGCGGCGACGCCCAGCCCTTCCTCAAGATCGGCAAGGTGCTCAAGGAGCAGTATGGCCATCGCGTCCGTATCGCGACCCACCCGGCCTTCAGGGAGTTCGTCGAGAAGGACTCGGGACTCGAGTTCTTTTCCGTGGGCGGTGATCCTTCGGAGCTTATGGCTTTCATGGTCAAAAATCCGGGCATGATTCCCACCTTGGAGACTGTCAAGGCAGGCGACATCGGTCGCCGCCGAGCTGCCATGGCGGAGATGTTTGAGGGCTTCTGGAGGGCGTGCATTCACTCAACCGATGATCCCAAGGACACTCAGAACCTGCGTCTCATGGGGGACAAGGATCCTTTCATCGCAGACGCCATCATCGCGAACCCTCCCAGCTTTGCCCACTACCACATCGCCGAGGCTCTTGGGATTCCTCTGCATCTCATGTTCACATTCCCATACACGCCGACCCAAGCGTTCCCACACCCTCTCGCCAGCATCAAAACGTCCAACGTCGACCCGGGCTACACCAATTTCATCTCGTATCCCTTGGTCGAGATGATGGTTTGGCAGGGGCTTGGCGACCTGGTCAACGACTTTCGCGTGAAGACGCTCGGGCTGGACCCTGTCTCGACTCTATGGGCGCCTGGTGCTACATATCGTCTTCATGTCCCCTTCTCGTATCTCTGGAGCCCTGGCCTCGTGCCAAAGCCTGAGGACTGGGGCGACGAGATAGACGTCTCAGGCTTTGTGTTTCTCGATCTAGCCTCATCATTCGAGCCGCCTGAGGATCTGGTCAAGTTTCTTGATTCTGGGGATGCCCCGATCTACATCGGGTTCGGCTCCATCGTTGTCGACGACGCCGATCGCTTCACCGAGATGATATTCGAGGCTGTCAAACTTGCCGGCGTGCGAGCCCTGGTCTCCAAAGGCTGGGGAGGCCTGGGAAACGAGAACATTCCCGATAACATCTTCATGCTGGAAAACACGCCGCACGACTGGCTGTTCCCTCGCGTCAAAGCCTGCGTCATACACGGCGGCGCTGGTACCACGGCGATCGCGCTCAAGTGCGGTTTGCCCACCATGGTCGTCCCCTTTTTTGGCGATCAACATTTCTGGGGAAGCATGCTTGAGCGCTGCAGTGTGGGCCCACCGGCGATTCCGTACAAGAGCTTGTCGGCGGAGAAGCTCGCTGAAGGCATCAAGTATCTTCTCACGGACGAGGCGAAGGAGGCGGCAGGCGAGATTGCGAGAGACATTGAGCTCGAGGGCGATGGCGCCGAGAACGCGTGCCGGTCTTTCCACAAGCACCTCACCCTTCAGGGCAGCCACTCCATGCGCTGCTCCATACTCGAAGACGAAGTCGCGGCCTGGCATATCAAGCACACAAACATCCGCCTGAGCGCCCTGGCGGCTGATATCATTGCAGGGAGGGGTTTGGTGCCCTGGCGCAAGCTCAAGCTCATCCGTCACCAAGAGTGGAACGACTTTGAGGGGCCGGGCGAGCCCGTGACAGGCCTCGCTGGCTCTGTGGTGACGTCCATCTCGGATGTTGTCACCGGGGTTGGAGGGGTCCCTGTGCGCATCGCCAAAAGCTCCAGCAAGCGGAAAGAGAAGAAGAAGAAGCGACAGGAGGCGAAAGCCAAAGCCAAGGACGCCAAGCAGCAAGAGAAGGATGGGAAGAAAAAGGAGTCGAATCAGGACGTCAGTTCGGCGCCCAAATCTCCCACAGAGGCCACACCCCCTAAGGACATAGATGCGCAAGACCATGCGCAGCCATCCAAGGAACCACCGTCTCAAGCTCCAAAGCAGCATCAAAGCAACGACGACGCCAGTTCAATACACACGACTGGGACGGCTGACACATCCGAGACCAATCCTGCCGAGGATGTTGCCAAAAACGTGGGCAAGGGCGTGGGCAAATCGGCTCGTGCCTTGGCCAAGGCTCCTGTAGACATATCTATGGCTGTGGCTCAAGGGTTTCACAACGCGCCCCGGCTCTACGGCGACGACACGGTACGCCGCCCACTCCGGGTGACGGGGATACGGTCAGGCTTGAAGGCCGCAAAGCTCGAGCTTGCGTACGGACTCTATGACGGATTCACGGGCGTGGTGCGTCTGCCAGTCCGCGGGGCGCGGGACGGTGGAGGCAAGGGCTTTGTCAAGGGCGTCGGCATGGGTGTCACAGGTTTCTTCCTGAAGAATCTGTCGGCCATCATCGGGCCCGGCGCTTATGCGCTCAAGGGAGTGGCCAAGGAGCTCGAACGAGGCAAGACACCAACAAAGCATGTGCGCCGCGCCCGCATCATCCAGGCGCAACGAGCACAACGCCGTCTTTCCAAAGATGACTACATCTCTCTGCAGAAGCGGGTGGTCGAGGGCTGGGGCGTGCTGCGGGAGCTCACGCGAGCGCTCGAGGAGGCCCAGCGAATCCAGAAGGGCGGCCTCGCCGGCAGGCTCAGCGCTCGCCGGCGCAGGGGGATCGGGGCCGCGTTCGAGAGCGTCGAGATTGCGCGCCGCGCGCTCGAGGCTGTCAAGCGCGGCGACCTCGAGGCCGTTGTCGAGCGCGGGGCGCAGCGCCAGGACGACGGCAAGGGCAAGGTGGAGAGGAAGGTCAAGAGGGAGCACAAGAAGATGGCGTCGGAACACGCTGGCGAGAAGAGGAAGGAGACGAAGGAGCGCGAGGACGACGAGGAGAAGGAGCGTGAAAATGCGGACATGGCCGACAAAGACGAGCAAGGGGCCGGTCCCGCCGACGCCGATGCTGGAGAGGGGTCCTCCACAAGCGGGAAAGACAAACATGGCCAGGTCAACGGCACGCAGCCTTCGCCCGAGAAGGCCACGGCCGACGCCGGAAAGACGAAGGAGGTCGGAGGCGAGAACGAGATTGCAAAAGCGGACTTTGCCCCTGAAAGCCCGCTCGCGAGTGCGGACCAGAAGAAGATTGGGGGAGAAGTCGGGGCGGCTGCAGTCAACGGCAAGGCCTAGAACGAGGTCTTACGCATGCAATTGTGGTGCCCCTTGACAAGCAGCAAACAGGAAAAAAAGAAAAAGAGAGAGTTTGACGCATGAGCCAGCACGGTGTTTTATTGTTTCTTCTGTCTAGTCAGCCAGCAGACGGTCAATACGGGCGGGTTTTCTATCCTGGAAAGAGCACGACTGGTTACTTTATACCCCCTTTCCACTTTCACCACATGTATTCTTCTTTACCTCCTTTTTCCTATCCTTGACCGTGGAACCATGAGCAACAATTGGCTGGAAATAGCGATCCGTCTGTGCATACAATTCGAGTAACAAGATAATGTCTGTATGGTTGGTTACAACAAACTGCTCCGGGGTATCTTCGGTCACTCTCTGTATGGAAGTCGACTTGACAAAAGTAAAGCAGGTGACGTGAAACAGGCCCGGTCCGTTTGGGGGTAAGATGGAATGCGTTCGTTCGGATATCTAGTTCTTGAGCAAAGCTGAAATAACAAAAGGGGGGGGGGGTTAAAATAAGCAACACTTCGCCATCGGCTATAACTGCAACGTGCCTCACGTAGCGCATGTCATATCCATAATCAACCACACGTGGCCCTCCCTCGCCTCATGGCCTCCCCGGCAGCGGCCTCGGCCCTCCAATCTGCCTAGGCCCGACGATCTGCCTGCGGCCGGCGCCGATGCCCTGGGCGCCGCGGTTCTGGCCGTCGCCGCCCGTGTAGCCGGACCACTGGCCGACGTCCCAGCGGCCGCCGAGGCCGCCGCCGATGCCATCGACGGCGCCGTCCGACGGGCGGACGGCCTTTGCCGTCTCCTCCTGGGCCGCCTCCCACTCGCGCTGGCGCTGGCGGTCCATCTCCATCTCGCGCTCGACTAGCGACTTGGACGCCCAGCCGCCCGCCCGCGTCTGCAGCTGCGCTTGCGCCCGCCGCCGGTCCTCGGCGTCGCGCTCCGCCGTCGCCCCGAGCTCGCGCGAGTACGTCGGCGCCGGCCCCGGCGACACGGGTGCCGGGTTGCTGGCCAGGAACTTGTCTGTCCTGTTGGAGTACGCCTTTGGGTCCGGCAGCGGCCTCGACGAACCGCCCGTGGTTTGGGGCTTGATTGGGACCGGTGGCTTCCCGCCCGTGAGCTGCGGCTTGACGGGGACAGGTGGTCTTTGCTCGCCGGTGCGGTGAGTCCTTAGCCTGTCCCCTGGTGGCTGGAGATGTTCTTGCTCTTGATGCTGGCGTGGTGGCTCGGCGGGCAGGGGCCTGGGCTCGGGAAGCGGCCTCGCGGGCAGGGCAGGTTGAGTCCTCAGGGGCGACGGCTCCATTTGCCGGTCTCTGTCCCTACCGCGCAGGAAAAGAGGCTCATCGTTCCTGGACCATGAGTCCTGTCGGCTGGGGCCCCCCGAAGCCTGTGCTGGTCGGCTCCGCGATCGTGCCCGGCCGTTCTTGCCGTCACCGATTGAGGGTGAAGGGAGGCCACCGCTCTGCTGCCGCGAGCGCCTATACTCCTCTTCACGCTCCGCCGCTCTCTGAACCTCGGTCTTTTCGCCCGTCCGCTGTCGTGGGAGAGACTGCTGCTGATCCGCCTGGTATTCACTCAGATACTGGCCATTGAGACGGTTCCTGCTCCGAGAACGCCTCCGCTCTTGCGCCAGCCGAGCCTCGGCTTCCTCCTCTTCTCTGCGGCGGCGCTCATCGGCGAGTCGCCATTGTCGTTCCTGCTCCTCCCACTTGCGCTTCTCCTCTTCCAGCCGGCGCCGCTCCTCGGTGTGTGCTTGACGTGTCTCTTCCAAGATGCGGCGCTCTTCCTCGAGCCTCCGCTTCTCTACCTCTACCTCTTGCCGCCGGCGCTCCTCTTCAGCCTCTAAGCGTTGTCGCTCCTCCTCGGCCTCACGTTCCTTCCTCAGGCGAATCTTCTCCGTCACATTAGGCACATTAGGGCTCGCACTTGTGATCTGGCGTCGGCCGCCAAAGGCGATTCCCAGGTTGCCCTGACTAGCACCTCCCATATAGCCGTATTGGGCAATGTTCCAGGCCGGCGATGTAGAGCCCTCATGTTCCTTCCGGCTCCAGCTGCTAGTCGAGGTCGGAGATTTAGTAGGGCTCCAGCGCCCGCTGTTCGAGTCGCCCGTCTTGGACGATGTGAGCTGGGGGCGGGTGGCGCCGTAGGCGGAGGAACCATTGTTTAAGCTGGACGTGCCCCTGCTGCGTGCGCTCGAGGCTGGCGACAGGGGGCCGCCCGTAGATTGTGGACTTAGAATGGAGCTGGGCGGCCGGGTGCGGCCAATCGCAGTGGTGAAGGTCGAGGGTTTGACGCCGTGAGCGGCGCGGCTGAAGGCGCCCAGGCATTGCAGGACCTGTGCCGGGTCCTTGGACTCGTATAGATCGACGGTGAGGAACATGTCGTGCTGCTGGAGGCCGAGGGGCGGCTGCTGGCAGGCGCGGAGGAAGTGGGAGATGTTCTCCATCTGCACGAATGGCATCGCCGACGACTTGAACTTGATACCGGGCGGCGGCAGCGCAAGGTTGACCAGCCTAGAGAAGGACGCAAGATGGTCTGTCAGGGGGGTTGCTGAGACGGAAGAACGGAGGCGGCTGGAGCCGACTTACTTGCACAGGGCGACACCGTCCTTGAGGGCCTCGAGCAGATCGCCGGCGGCAAGCTGCTGGCCCAGTATACCCTCGATCCACTCGCGCGCTTCTCTGGCGGCGCCGGGGGTGTACTTGTCGAGGCGCATCCTGCGCAGGTCCTTGTCCAGCGACGTGACCGACGCCATTGTGGGTGGTGGGCGTCGCGGTGCGGCCGCCGTTCACCAGATGCGTGTTTGGGCGGGATCGACGAGAGGAACGGATAGGAAACGAACGTGAGAGCTGGTAGCGATGGAATATTCTGCTAGTTGCTGAGATGCTAAGAAACGACCTGGGCAGGCAGGCCGACAAAGTCTAGGCAACACCCCTGAGCCACTGATTACACTGCCCCTCCCGGGCCCTGATGACGACCGGTTTTCAGGCCGCCCAACGCAAAAGCACGGCTCGGATCGGACGGAATAAGGCTAGCGCGATGGTTTGAGGGCCGAGTTGCGTGATCCGAGGGCAAGGCGAACGGGCGCATTCAAAGGTCGAGCTCGAGCTCGGATGCGCAGGCGTCGCAGGAACAGTTTAGACAGGCCAGCGAGAGCATGGGATGGCAAGCGACAAAATCAATGCGACGCAAATATCGAGGGGGCTGGGTGGAGGGCGAAGGGGGAGATTGTCAGGTCCTACAGCGACCCATCATTGTCCAAGAGGATTGTCCAACGGCAATTCAGTAACGTGGTAGCGACGGTGGCATTAACGAAGGCGCGTTGGGCCGCACCATTTCAGGAAGGAAGGGCCTTGGTCCTGCAAATTCGAGCCCGTTAACCTGGAACCCAGCTCCTGCATTCCATCGCGGGTGACGTGGATTCCCCGCTGTCGCCACTGTGGGGGGTTTCGCTGGGCTGACAGGGCGCCCGGGCCAGATCCTGCCTGGTGCTGTGGCTGGGTTCTCTACTGCCGCGGACGAGGTGGCGGTGCGACCTGGATGACCCCTGACGGCCCCAGAGGAAAAAGTCGCCATGATGCGCAACACCGGATATCCATTTACGCGTATTGGGCAGTCAAGACGCGATGAGGGGCTGATGTCTTTTTTCTTGATCTTACACTACGCTCATCCCTGGACGCCCACGTTGTAAACTGCGTGCCATATACCCAAAGCCAATAATAATGCCTCCCCTAAACCCATTCTCGCCCATCCTAAAAGCCTGGCAGAACTGGAGGGGCCTCCGCCTGCCGTGGCGCAAGCGCTTCCTCGTCGGTACGCACTCGTAACAGGCATTACCTATTACCTATCCGCCTCTACCCCAACAACCCCATCACTAAGACCAAAACGAACCCCCCCGCAGGCTCGGACCTGCAAGGCAACACGTACTGGGAGTTCCGCGACGTGCGCGCCGGGCCCGACGCCCCCGGGCCGGGACGGTGGCGGCGCATCGTGCAGTACCCGCGGTCGACGCACTACTCCGAGGTGAAGGTGACGCCGCAGTGGTCGCAGTGGCTGCGCCACGTGCGCGAGGATCCCCCCTCGCTCGAGGAGCAGCGCGCCGACGTCGCCCGCCGCGAGCGCATGAGGCTGCTGGCCGCCGAGGCCGACGCGAGGTGGGAGGCCAAGCCCCGCGTCATGGACGACCCGGCCTCCCACGCCGCCGCCGGGCCGACTCTCGCCTCGCAGCCTGGTGGCGGCGAGGCGCGGCCGGGCGGGCTGGAGCCTGGCCCGGAGGCTCCGGGCGCTGCCAAGTCAGAGGATCCTTGGAAGAGAGCGAGGGGAGGGCCAAGTGAGGATTGGCAGCCTGAAGCTTGGAATCTTAGCAAAAGTTGCAAGTGAAAGCACATGCGAAGGCAGCGAACCACGTACCTAGATAAAGTTGGCACCGTAAAACACCATGTTTATATCAAACTAAACAAAGCAAACACGCGAAACCAGCAACGGTAATACAAAAAAAAGCGAAAGCAATAAAAAATAAAAAAGCTTACTGCCGCTTCGGGGCGGCAGCTACGAAACTCCCACTTGGGACGTTTTCTTCGATCCCCGACCGGGGTTCGAACCAGCAACCCAAGCGGCTATTGCAGCGGAGTACAGGTAGGGTCCCGGTGTCGACTTGACCCATCCTCATAACCGCTACACCAACTTGGCGTCCCATGGTTCGATGTCTACAGCAAGCAGGCTGATGGGTTATATGCCCTGCTCGTGCCGCAGAGACGGCAGGAGCGACCGCACGAGGCTCTTGTGCGGTTGCGTGGTCTTGGTCACATGTTTTTTGGCAGCGCGCACGCGTCAAAGCCTTTATTCAATATCTATTCACCGAAAGCCTCGCCAAAAAGGCATGCATGCCTCGGAGCGATCAACATTCAACGCCGGTGGTATTAAAGCCCAAAAGCACACTCGTGAAAAATACATGTTTCCGCCACCAGAGCCGGTGATATTCCACAAACGCCTTGCTGAAGCAAAATCCCATCCCAACAAGCGATAAAAGAAGCAAGCCTACTCCACCAGTGATGCCCTTTTGGCGTCACAAGGCAGACCCAGAGATGGATAGAGACAGGTAGATATAACAAAACATTAACGAAAAGTAAAAAAATGTCTCTTTAGGACTTTCCTGCCTTTAACCAATTATCCCACAAGCCATGGCGCCAGGGCTTCTTGAACCCCCTACTCGGCATCCGTGTCGCCGTCGGATTGTTCTTCCTCTGCAACGATCTCCATTAGGTACTCGAGGCGCGACCCCGACTGCGCCAGTATCTTGCGAGCGGCCTCCTCAGCCCCGTCCTTGGAGCGGGCGCTCTTTTTGGGCTTGGACCGGTCGTTCCGCAGCGCGACCCCGGTCCGGACCGCCTCGTCTAGCTCGGTTGAGTAGGATACCTGGTCGTTAACCCACAGTATGCGGAATAGCGACTCGAGGACGAGCGAGAACTTGGCGTTCCCCTCAGCCGTGCTGGTGGCGGCAAAGGGCAGGTAGCACTTCTCCATGATCAGCATGTTGATGAAGCCGCCGGTCGCCGCCGCCTTGTCCACCCTGATGGGTTTCGGAGCCGACGTTGGGCGAAATGTGCCGACGGCGTCGAGGAGCAGCGAGATCTGAGACCTCGAGTCCATCTCCGTCCTGTGCGAGGCCACGTATAGCTCATACAGCGGGACCGGCAAGGACCGGAGGTTGCTGGAGAAGACACCGAACAGCTCCGTCTGGCATTCTGCGTTGTCCAAAAAGTCAAACGCTTTCCCGACCTGTTACCTGTCAGCACCGTGAACCGAGCACCAGCCAGCGATGGAGAAGGCGGCCTTACCATATCGAAAAAGCGTAGACGTAGGCTCACAGACGCCATGAGCTCCTCGCTCGGGGGCGGTGCCACTTCCATCCGTTTTTGGCGCGAACCCGCCGTCTGTCGTGTGGGGGACTCGGGGGCAGACCCTTCGGAGCTCAGACCGTCGTCGTCGAAATAGTCACCAAAATTATCGTTGGCGAGATCCAGGTCCGAGCTCAGGGTGCGCTTCCGCTTGTTACCGGCGCCCGTCCTCACCTTGGCCTCCCTGTCATACAGCTCCGGGAACTCGCGGAGAGAGGCGGCGCTCCCGTCGGCGAACAGGGCCCTCACCATCCCCTTGACGGCGGAACGATCCAGGTCGCGGACGTAGCGGAGCAGCAGCGAGCCGCGGCGCCAGTCGCTGCCGTCGGCGCCGCCGCTGGTGTCCAGCCTCTCCCTTTCCCTGTAGTCGGCGTCCAAGACGTCCGCCATGAAGCCTAGCCAGCTCTCCCAGTACCTCCACCGCTCGGGGTGGAGGGCGCTGCAGTTGAAGGCCCAGCCGAGCAGCCTCCAGAAGCTCTCGGCCTTGGAGAAGACGATATGGCTCGGCGCGAAGCGGCCGCCCATGGCCTCGTCCTCCTCGTTGGCCTCGTCCTCGACGCCCGCCGACAGGCCGCGCCTCCCGTGCCGGCGCCAGGGCTCGAAGTCGAAGGCGGTGCGGAAGTTGGCGTGGACGGGGCCCGCCGAGCCCAAGAGGCCGCGCAGGTACTGCATGGCCTGGGACCCTATCGTGCGGTGCGACATCTCGGTCGGTCGGTTCGTGTAGAGCGGGTGGATGGCGAGACTGGCCAGGAATGCGACCTGGTTGGGCGGCGGGACTAGTGCTGGGCGCTGCTTGGAGCGAGGCCGATGGCCCCCAGAAGACATGAGACTCCCGAGCATCTCGATCGCGGCGCCGTCTGGAGAGGGCGCACAAGTTAATGCAAATTCCTCAAATTCCCGATTAGGGAACTCCGGGCCGTCACCTACACAGCTCCTCCTCGAGATAGATCTTGGAGTGCTCTCTGACCTCGCGCGGAAGCTTCTTGGCTGGGCGGTACGGCAGCAGCACCTCATCACTGCCGAGGTCCTCCTCCTCCTCGTCCGGGTCATTGTGCCCTTTCATGGGCGTGTCGGGGTCGCTGACTTGCAGCTTGTCGTCGAGGCGGGTTGGGCTGGTCTTGGCCGTGGTCACGACGTCATCGTCGCGCTCGGCTGTCTCGCTAGCGGTACAAAACGACGGGGTAGGGGAGCTTTCTGGCGAGGAGTCGGGCGACTTTAATTTGGACGTGGTAGTGCTCCGCCGTCCCCAGCGGGTCGCCATTACGGGCTTGGAGCTCAAATGGTTGGCTGTTGGCAGCCTTTGGGAGGAGACGCGATGGTCGCGTATTTGATAGCGACCAAGACTGGACCCGTAGGTGGGGGAGTTCGCCCAGCACAGTGACGGAAATCCGCGAGCACACGTGACTGGGAACCCATTTGAATGCTGATTGACAGTGGCTTGGTTCCATGTTCTCTACCATCTCGGCTCGTTTAGATCTGGCCAAGGAGTATGTATTCCTGGCATCAGCGAAGCCGGGGTATGCCTCTGTTGCGCAATAAATATCTCTAATTCCGACTGTGCCAATGGGAGCATGCTGCCTTCTCAATTCTTACACCATTTGCGGACTCCTGAATGCGAGCTGGATAAATCACTTCGCCGACTTCTACGCATCGTGTGGTTTTCCACCAAAAATGCAACACTCCATCTTGGCGAAAATCAGCGATGGGCACCACCGGCCAATGATCTACACAATGGCCAGGCGGGATTCGGCCCACCCTGGGGTCTGAAAGCCCCCAGCCTGTGCCTCACCCACGAAGCCAACGAGACCCTGGACTTCGTATAATCTTATGGGGTGGTACACCAGCCTTACCAGCACTAGCCCGCAATGGGGTGTGCTGCGGCTGACTGGTTCCCTCGCCCTGAAAGGCGGCCCCTCATACTTTAGGATCCGCTACGTCCTCTAGCAGCGTCGAGGATTGCTTACCGGTGGTCTTTTTTTTCCCTTTGACCCTCGATCAGAGGATGTGAACAACGGTCGAAAAGCTTGGTTTATGTCGAGCAGAAAGACAGCGCAAGCCTCGTCCCTTAACCCCTGAGCAAGACATCAGCATTATGCAGCACGACAGGACCCCTCTCCCGCAGCAGCCAGACCATGCAGGGCTCGAGTACATAGACCACGGCGGCCTCGAGGTCGCCGAGCGCGCCGACGCACCGGAGGTCTTGCCAGTCTATCCCACCCACGCTACAAACAACAACAGCAGCAGCAATAACAACACCCCTCCCGTCTTCGGCTACCCACCCGGCCATGGCCCGGCAAACGCACATTGGGATCAGAGGAGCGTCTCTGGGAATACGTACTCGACCAGCCCTCCGCCAAGCTCGTTCGCCTACCCGCCACTCCTCGCGAATTCTGGTGGCGGCAAAGCGAGCTGCGACTTGAAGGAAGCGGCGGTCAGTCCGCCGCCGCCGCCGCCAAGGAAGCTCGTTTGCGGGATAAATAAATCCCTGTTTTTCATTCTCATGGCCATTGCCGGATTTATCCTCGTGCTGGCCACCGCATTGGGGGTAGGACTCGGTCTTGGCCTTCGCCAGCCCAGCTCTGCCAACGCACCAGCCAGGTGGGTTGCATCCCGTGATGCCCGTGAAGACGCCCTTCCCGTACGTGGTGGCGCCCACATGGCTTTACTGACTGACAGATTCTTGGCTGCTTTTTGCCTCAGTCCCGCCAGCACGTCGTCCCGCACGGCGGCCCCGACAAGGACGACTTACCCGACCCCGAGGGCGACGGTGGCCATCGCGCCGAACCTCGCCATCGAGTGCCCGGGCAACAACGAGACGCTCTACCAGTCGCAGGAGGGTGGGGACGGCGGTGGCCGCAAGTTCCTCCTCCTCTGCGACCGCGACTACAGCAGCGCCAGTAGTAACGCCGTCGACCTCTTCAGCAAGGTGACGTACAGCTTCGCCGAGTGCATCGACACGTGCGCCGCCAACGCGGCCTGCAAGGCCGTCGGCTGGGGCACCTTCAACGGCAAGCCCACCTGCTGGCTCAAGAGCGAGATCGTGAACCCTCACCCGGCCGCGGGGTGGTACTTTGCGGTCGGGGAGGAGGTACTGCGCAGTGCGTAGCAGAGGAAGAGAAGCCAGCTGTGACCAGGATGTGGGCGCTCTTGTACGCGGATGCTGCATTACGGTTTTGTAATAAGAGGATGATGTGTTGATATTTATTCAAACCGGCCGGTATTGAGCAATCCCAACCTGGGCCCGGAGCGGTCAGAGGCAACCACCCAAAACCATCTATCTATTCACCATCTGCCACCCTGCACAATGAACAAAAAAAAGTAACACTCGCCGTGCAGGTCCATCACTTCCTCAGCTTCAAAGCGATCCACCCGGCGATCCGATATCCAGCAATGATGGAAATCATGATGCCGACGTGCTGCGCCATCTTGCCGGTGCCGTAGCCGTATTGCTGGAGGACGCCGGTGCCGGCGATC
Organism: Gaeumannomyces tritici R3-111a-1; assembly: GCF_000145635.1. Lineage (NCBI taxonomy): Eukaryota > Fungi > Ascomycota > Sordariomycetes > Magnaporthales > Magnaporthaceae > Gaeumannomyces > Gaeumannomyces tritici. The sequence continues at coordinate 5,664,953 of NW_008804545.1, forward strand.
TTGCACTGGTCGACCAGCTCGGTGACGTACATGCACTGGCACGAGTCGCCGCAGGTGTAGTTCCGGTACCCAAACTCGTTGACCATCATGCCCTCGAACACGTATTTTTGGTAGTCCCAGTAATGGAAGACGTATTTGTAAAAGACGTTGAGGATGGTGGGCTGCAAAATGGGAGGAAGAAGGATTCCCAGTTAGCTCAATGCTGCAGCGTTTGGCCCAGCATGGAATTTGTGAACTCACCTGAACCATGAACCCGTTCACCGACATCCACAGCCCGTTGGCAAAGGCCACCAGCGCCAGCGACACGACGAAGCTCGGGAAGATGGCCGTGATCAGGACCACTAGGCTCTCGGCCGCCAGCAGGTCGAGGAACACCCACATGACCCACGTGAAGAAGGCGTCGGCCGTCGGGCGGAAGTTGGACAGCCAGTACGAGATGGCCGAGAAGGTCATGGCGATGAGGACTGTCGTGTGAGAGGAGGGCGGTGCTTTTGATTAGAATCGATGCTGGTTGTTTTGGGTTAAATTACCCGGGGTGGAAGGCGCCCGCCCGACTTACAAAGATAGGGTATGCCAATCAGGAAGTTGGATATGACGAGGGCGGACGCGCCGTATAGGCCATTGTGGTGCTCTTTTACGTATTGGTTACGGTCCTCGATAAATGCCGGGACGTACGCGACTGCCATGAAGGACATGAAGGCGGAGCCAAAGACTGCGTGGCGGTTAGTACCAGGCAGGCAATGCGATGTGGATGAGAGGAATCGGAATGACCGAGATATTCATACATATCGCGTTTGTCAGGGGAATGATGGAAGTCTGGTCGGTTGAGAGTCTGAGCCAGACTGTCCCCATCATTATGGCGAGACCTAGTTCGAGTGTACCCAGCCGTCAGTTCATAGACAAGACATCTTTTTGTTTTTTCATCCAAGAGCAGCAGCAGGTCCCTACCAGTATACATGGCAAGACGGATCCCATACGCGACCACGTCCCGGTAGCTCTTGACAAAAGACCGGTGTAGCAACGTCAGCACCAGGCTCGGGAGTCCCGGCTTCCTGTCGGCCGAGGAGGCGTCCTCGGCCGACGTTGCGGCGGCGTCGGCGGCGCCCTGGGTCTCGACCAGCGCCACCTGGGCAGCCAGGTGGCGACGGCGGTCCGAGGCGACCCAGGCGCGCTGCCACCCGTCGAGGCGGGCCTGGGCCTCGGCCCTGTCGGGGGCAAAGTCGACGTTGACGAGCTCCAGCAGCCACTCGGCCGGGTTCGTGTGGTTCGGGATGGGCAGGCCCAGCCCCTCGTAGTAGGGCTGCACGTCGGCGACGGGGCCGAAGTAGTGCGGCAGGCCCTGCGACAGGAGACAGATCTTGTCGAAGAGCGCAAAGGTCGAGGTGGAGGGCTGGTGGATGCTGGCGATGACGATGAGCTGTTCGAGGCAGGCAGTTTGTGCGCGTGTCAGTATTTGTATGACTTCCCCGACTATATATGCAGCGAATGGCACCAACATTGTTGCGCTTGGCCACCCCCCTAAGGTAGCTGATGACCTCCTTGCTGGCGGCCGAGTCGAGGCCGCTGGTGGGCTCGTCGAGGAACAGGATCTTGGGGCTGGTGATGAGCTGGCTGGCGACGCCGACGCGGCGCTTCTGGCCGCCGCTGATGCCCTTGCGGATCGGGGTGCCGATTATGGTGGCGGCCTGGGCGCGCAGGCCGAACGAGTCTAGAAGCCCGTCGACGCGCGCCAGCCGCTCACGCCGCGATAGTGCCGACCAGCCGCCGCCGCCGCCCGACAGGCGCGACGCAAACTCGAGCGTCTCCCGCACCGTCAGCGACCCGATCAGCGCGTCCTCCTGCTCGACGAAGCACGTCGCGCGCCGGAACGCCGCCCGCGACGGCTCCCGCCCGTCCACCAGGACCGAGCCCGAGGCCTTGCCCGAGCCCCACGGGCGCGAGGCCAGGGCGTTGAGTAGTGTCGTCTTGCCCGACCCCGAGGGGCCCATCAGGGCGCATAGCTCTCCTGTTGGCGCGGGTGGGCAGCAGATACGTGTTAGGTCTGTTACTCCGTATAGTCTGCGCGGCGCCAGATCAGTCATACCTGCATACACCACGCCCTCCAGGTCGTCGACCAGCCGCTTGGGCTGCTTGGTTTCCCGGTCCGTCACGGTCACGGTGATGCCCTTCCAGCTGATGTTCTGGACCGTGGTGTTCATCAGGTGCTCCTCGGACGCGCCCCGCGACTCGACGTCGACGACCGACGTATCCGACGGCGCCTGGGAGCGCTCCTTGGAGACGAATTCCGAATCCGCCTTGCCGTTGGGCAGGGGCTCGGCGAGGGCGGCCATGGTGAAGAACTTTTCTGATGAACTGTTCTGATGCCGGTGTAACTGCTTCGAGGCTGACGCTAGTTTTTGCAGCCCCAGCGTAGCGAGCAGAGACGGCTGGAGAGATGTCTTGTTTCGAGAAATCCTGTTTTCTGCAGCAGAGGACAACCGGACGCGGCCCGGCCTAGCTGGCCTCTTTATAAAGCACCATCTCTGTGCTCAAAGGGGCGGCCCAGTCGGCAGAGTAAATGGGCACCTTATCCATCGGCAACCATGTTCGGCCATTATTGGATCATTCTCCGTCCTCGCGCTAACACATTCCTGCCTATTCGTCCGCCCTTGAAGGTTCTTTTGCCCGGCGTTGCCCACCTCGTCGGCGGCTTACGGCAAGAGGGATGGGCTGAACGTCACCGCTGACCGGCTGGGCTCGAAGCGAAAAGGGAGCTAAGCTGAGCGCGGGCGCTAGGGTTCGGCGTCACGTCAATGATAGGCAGCGGCTTATGCGACTCCAGGGTAGCCTTGTGGTTGGGGAGGGAGGGAGGGGGAGGGGGAAGGGTTTATGTCCCCGGCCCTGCGGGTTCTGGGATCCATGTGAGATAATCGCTGAAATGCAGCCAAGGCCGCTGGGGGTCCCTGACGGTGAGCTTGTGTGTTTGTCCATCGGATGGGGTTTTATGGCTTGAGCACATCGCTTGCACAACTAATGAAAAGCGCCATCACATCCCGCCACCCCGCCGGGAGCGGGCATCGGCGTGGACGGCCACCACCACCACCACCACCCACGTTGTCGCCGGCTCCGAAACCCCGCGCTGGAGCCCCGGGGGAGGTCGCCATCAGATGGAGGAGGTCCCCGTCGTGGCGGAGGCCATGTGACTGTAGCATGAGCCAATGGGGACGGCAAGACCTTTCCATCGCCGAGTGCAAGTGCCAGGGCGACAGCTCGGTTATGCATCGGCGGTCCTTCCCGCGAGACCACCCAGGGCCAATTGCCCGACTGGGGCAGAGGGATGTTGGGCACCTCAGGCGTGGAGAGAGGATGAGGTCCGGGAACACAAACTCTGCGTGGAAGGTCCGGGAATATGGCTATGGCGGTGGGCTAGGTGGAGAGGAGGGAAGCCCAGGGTCTGGATGGTCGCCGACTATGAATGTCGCTGAGGTGCCCGAGGCTCTTGGACTTGTCTGCCGTCAGCACACCGCCGGTTTGCGGTTCAGCTGGGCCGCATTGTGACAGATGGGTCAACCGGGTTGTGTGAAGAAGATAAGAAAACATAATAATATTTTCTCGCCTCTTTGTGTCTTACTTTTATCAGAGTTTCCTTCTTGACCGTCAGGATCGCGTCACTTACACCAGACTCAGCACAGGCTCAGCGGAGGCGTTCCCAACTAAATCCAGCGGCGTGGGCGGCCCGCTCCCCCCCCCCCCAGCAGGACGCACGTTTGGGGGCGCATGGTCGCCGACTGGGCGCTGTGGGGACGCTCTGCGAATCCACACGCCAGCGGGCAGCGACCCCGCCCGGGCACCTCGCTGGCGGCGCCGAAACGGCACGGGCATCCAAGAAATTGATCGACAGTGCGTCTGGTGCTGGGGAAGGTGCCCGTTTCTTCCGCTGTGCGTTATCCCTCCGAGCCAACGACAGCTCGACACATCAGCAAGCCTCCGCCCCTCCCGGGTGGAAATTGGCGCCAGCAACATTGAAACCAGCCAAGGCAGGTCGTAGCGAGGCAGGCATTCTAGAACGGTCATGTCTGCCCGGTATTTGTGGTCGAGGTCGTGTCTTGCGGGCACCAAACTGCCAAAAGAGACATCAATATGTGTGGTGGCGTGTGCCCCCTTGTAGTCCGCACCCTTCCTGCTTTTCCCACCGGTCTGGCTTGAGTGTCTTGGTTGTCTCTCGCCTGGCACGACATGGATTATCCAACAACCGATGCGAAAGGCTGATAGGGTAAAATCCAAACAAGCCCCTGCAGCCCGAGGTCCATGGTGGATAGAAAGATTGAGCTGCTCGCTATCACTTCCGAGCACGCAGAGGCCCGGTATTACATTTACAAGTTTCTCTGACCTGCCGGGTTCCCACCCACCGCGGCTGACTCTATGTTTCCCAGCTGGCATGTCTATGTTCCCATTACCTTCATCACTCCCATCCCCTTGTTGCCTTTCTGCCAGCTGACTGGCTTTCTTTGACTGTCTTGTGTGTTCTTGTCTCGTTGCTTTCTTGTACCCTATACTCGTCGGACGAAGGGAAACGAGAGGAAAGAAAAAGGTCATCGACACAAAACGAACGCACGCCGAGGCCCCCCCGCCCGTTCACGATCGACTCAAGGCGGCTGGCTGACCTGAGCCACCGGCAGGATGGTCTCAAAGTCGTTCATGATGCCGTCGTCGGCGTTGAGGCTGCTGATCATCTGCTCCTGGGTAAAGGCAACCCAGAAGGCCGGGCTGATCTGCTGTGCCTTCTTGGCCCGGTAGATCTCCTGGGCGACGCTCTTGACCTGCCCGCCGGCCGTCTGCGCGTTCCGCCAGACGGTGCTGATGCGCTGCAGCGCCCCGATGTTCAGCCGGATCTGCTGGCGAAGGTCGTCCTCGTCCTGGATGAAGTAGAGCGCCCACTTGTTGAGGTGCACGATGGAAGACAGCGTCAGCACGCATGTGAAGAAGTGCGTGTGCGACAGCAGCGGCACCGCGTGCGTCACCATCCGGCTGATCTCGCATGCCGCCGCGATCGTGTGCCGCGTGTGCGTATTGAACGCATCGCCGCTCGGCACCGGCTGGTGCGGCGCGCACGAAGTTACGCTCCGCGCCGGCGACGAGTCCAGCTGCGAGTGCGGCTGGTGGAGCATTATCGTGCATCTGTATTATTGAAGCGTTGATCGGGTCAGCTTGATAGTCTAGGTATGTATTCGTCACCCAACCCGTGTGAGACGTCGGTCCCAAAGTTGTTTGGGCCGATAACCTATCCAGGCGAAAGAGGATGGCCAGAGACCGGAAGGGAAACCTTACGCCTGGTTGATGAACAGCGCCTGAAACATCATCTCGTCAAGCTGGCAATGCTTGTTGAGGGCATCTTTCTTGCTCTGGGGGAGGTACATCCTCCAGTTCGTGAGCAACGACTCCATCTTGGAGATGTTGTCGTCCTCGGGAAAGACCATGGGCGGACACCTCATGAACCTGCCGAGATTCCGCGCGGCCGCGATGCGGTACGCAAACGACGAGAACTCCCGATCCTCTCCCGAGAACAGCTGGTCGTCAAAGTCCTCCATGTACATTGGAACCGGGACGTTCTGCAAACGGTCGAGTTCAGTCAGCAAAGGCCCACACGTTACCGTTTGGAGAAGGCGTTTCACGCCTCACGTCACGCCTATTTGGAGGGTTTGAGTAGAGCTCACCCCAGAAAGGAATTGGTGCTCCTCGCAAGGAAGGCCTACGTCAGAGTTGACGTCGAAAAGGAGAAAATTGGTGGCTCTGTGGACGCCGGCGATCATGCCATCAACAACGTACAGCTCCCACCAGGTGCGGCGCCAGCTCTCCTCCAGAACCGAGTTGCCACGCCCGTTGGCCGTGGCATAAGGCCGCGTGTTCAACGATATCTCGACAGCGATCCGTTCACAGTCGGCCAGCAGCTGGTTTGCCCGTTGCTGCTGGCAGCTGCCGTCCAGCCCGATCAGCACCAGAAGCAGCGCCTGCACCAGGAATCCGTCCCTGGGACAGGTCGGGAGGTAGGCCAGACGGAGGGCCTCGTCTAGATACGCGGCTCTGGCCGGTCCGGAATCCAGGTACAGCGAGCCGATGTACCTGATGGCCGCCACCAGATGGTCAAGCTTGGCATAGCCCTCCTTGATTGCACGCATCAGGAACTCCTTTGGGAGCACGAAAGGGTGGGCGGCGTGGAAGTTGTAAAAGAAGGAGTCGAAACAGCGGTCAGCATGCGACTGCATGGGCGGAGCGCAAACGCCAGCAGCACCAGCCGCAGCGTTGGCGGCCGCAAGGGCAATGTTGGTGCTCCCAATGGGGAGCCCGGCGCCAGGGCCGGTGTAGGGAGTGCGGTACAGCTGCATATGGGACACGGGAGGCGGAGCCGCGAAGGCAGCCAGCGGCTGGGTCGTGGCGAACTCGGACCCTGGGATGGACCCGGGGATGGACCCGGGGATGGAGCTCGGCATGGGGCTCGCGCCCAGCAGCATGGGGCAGCTCTCCTCAGGCATTGTGCCGGCGCTGGAGCCCGAGGCGGGGGGCGACGAGGAGGCGAAGCGCTTGTTAGGGTTGTGGGGAACGGCGGTGCTGCGGCGAGGGCCCTTATAGCCACGCCGCGACGCGATATACACGCACTCCGAGTTGGAGCTCCGGCATCGCGAGCACGGCGTGGTGCCGTCGCACTTTAGGTGTTTCCCGCGCTTGTTCGGACAAAGTCAGCATGCAGCGAGCGCTAAGGGGCTCCGCTTCCCGGCTACGAGGGAAGCGCGGGACGGCTCGGGGAGACAGCATACACATGCAAGGCAGGCGGCCGGGACAGTCGGCTGGCTGGATTGGGCCGATGCAGTGTCGGCGGCCGCGGCGGTGGGAGCTGCATCGCCGTCTGGCCGGGAACTCGGCGTCGCCCCCAGGCCCTGGGTTTCAGAGACAGAGACCGGGGAGGCACTGCTATGGCTGGACATGGAAGCGAAGGGATCCATCGCGGCTAGCGGAGAAAAAAAAAAAAAGAGGGGAAGTGGTGTGTCCGGGCTCTCTGGCGAGACCGAGCGAGGTCTGCTGGCGTGTTCCCGTGCCGGTTATTTAGGTTTTTTTATTTGGACAGATGGCCGATAGTAAAGAAGCTAGTGGAGGAGGCTAGGGCGGGAGTCCGACTAGCAAGGCGTGCTCCAGCCGTCAATTGGGACAGGGTAGGCGAGGAGGCAGGTGAAGAGGCAGGGGGCCAACTAAAGCTGGGCGGCCGATGTTATTGGTCTTTGGGGGCATCCGCGAGGAAAGCAGGACGAGGTTACACACCCACGAGATTCAATCGGGAATCGCGATGGGTGGTCTGCGTGCCAGCGCCGCAAGAACCGTCGCAGCCCGGGGAGTTCGAGGGTGTCCTAACAGGGTGACAGCCAATCCACTCCACACTACTGGACAGACTAGCGCGCATCAAGACTGGCCCTGATCGAGCCTTTTCAATCTTTCTGGGTCGCGGTGCGGATCGGTGTCCAAGGGCCCCCGAGCTACCTGTCCGGACAGGCACGCGCAGCTCCAGCCAAGAGGAAGTCCCGCCTCCATCCGAGCCGACGCCGCGGTCTTCCCTCAGCGGGGTCCTCCCTCAGCGGCCATCTGATTGAGTAGGAGGCTCAGCAGCCAGCTAGAGCAGACTAGGTCCAGGGCAAGCGCAGAGGTGTGCGTGGGTGAGTAATCTCAGTGGCTGCTTGGGGCGGCCGGGGAGCTGCACTGGGCCACGGCGATGTGACGAGCTGAAAAGTGATGGGTCAAATGGGTCAAATGGGGCCCTGAGTCGTGGAGCCAACGGCGGTGTTCATGCTGTGGTACGTCAGCGGGCGGGCAGCCAGACATGCAGCTGGAGCCGTGTCCACCGCCGCGAGCACAGTAAAGTGAGCGGGCTCCGTCGTCGGTGTGGTCCGGCTGAGACTCGACTCTGACGGGGGACTCGTCAGGGGGCTGGAGACGGGCGGCAGACACCGGACACGAGCCACGGTTCCCTCTCGGAAGTGATGGATTGTCGGTGATGCGGTGATGCAGTGATCCTCCCACTGTCTTTTGTGCTTGAAAAAGCAGCGGCGTCCAGCCGGGTCTGGCCCTGCTGCCTCGCACTGCAGAGTCCCCCGGTGATCTTGCTGCGACGTTCCTTCTACTGCCGCTGTTTGGTCCGGCATGCTGGCCCGCCGAGGCACCGAGCACGCAACCCGCCGCGCCATTGATTCCCCGTCTTGCTTTTGTCCGCGAGCCTTGCATATCCCAATATGTTTCGGTGCTTGGGTGCTTGGGTGCTTGGGTGCTGGGTGTGCTAGTTTCTTGGAAGCCGCTAATTTATGCACCTTCTCTTCTTTCTTTCTTTTCTCTTTGGCTTCCATCCAATTTCATGCTTCCATGCCTGATCCGCCCCACTCCCACGGCCAAGGCGGGGCAGAATGCACCCCAAGCCTTTCGCAATTGGCGCTCAAGCCCAAACCGCCGATCCGATTGGCGCCTAGATCCAGGGGCCAGAGCCTATCGCTCAGCTAGCCAGGCCTGGAACAAGCCGTGAACATGGACATTGTTCCATTGCCCATCCATTTCAGCGCACAAGACGCACCTGCGCTGTGATGGGATTCGGGACCTGGTCCGCCTGTAAGCGTGCTGCGGCCGGGCGGCCAAGTGCCCCATTGGGAATGGAAGGCTTGGCCGATTAGGTAGCCCATGAACAAAGCATCACATTTCTGATTTGTGACGACAACATAATATCTGACAGACATCTCCGGTAAGCCTCACCAGAAAAAAAAAGGAGAAGGCCATGGAGAGCCGAGGGATTTTGTGTTGCCGCACACTGGGTAATCTTTCAGATCAACCGCCTAGTCTCTCTACCTGCTGACCGGAATCGCCGGCGGGATCCCAACATAGGTAGCAGGTAGCTGAGCTTCTTTCCCCGAAATGACATTTGATACAAGAATGAATGTAATGTTACGTCTATCCTCCCTGAGCACCCTGCCATGTGGAACCCTGCCATGCGCGAAAAGAGTGAAAGCCTGCGTCTTTTTCACCGACGCACGTCAAGCCAGCGCAAAAGGCAGTGTCGATGCAATGGCCAACAGCGTCATCAGCAGTGGGATCCAAACAGTAGACTCAGCACCGTTGCCGCTTTGCCACGCAGCCTTGCGATAATAGGGGCCGCTGCCGGAACTGGAAAGCACAATGGCCAATCCCCTCTGGTTGGTCTCGTCGATGCTGCACACAGTCTTGCAGCTCTTTCCATCGCTGCTGAGTCCCTTCACTGCCGCGCCCGTCAGAGAGCTGACCGAGTCGAGTTTCTGCACAAGCTTCGAGTCCCCGACACCGTAGTCCGACGATGAGTTAAACACCATCTCCAGCCACTTGATCTGCATGCGTGCCTCCTTGCCGACCTCCATGGGCCCCGTCCACACCCCGCCATTGCTCCACGCGTTGAGGTTGACGTGGCTGGCGTCCCGCGGCACCTGGAAGCTGAGCGAAGCCACCTGCACGCCGTTGACGAACCAGGTACTCTTGCTTGGGGTCCAGTCGAGGCGGTGAACGGCCCACTCGGTCCAGGGGGTGGGCACGGTGGCGTTGAGTGATGCGCCATCAACAGAGTTGCCGTTAGTGGTAAAGGACGGCTGGTTGGTATACTGGATGTAGGTGTTCGGGTCCTTGGTTAAGACCTCAATGTCGGCCTCTTGCACTCGCTCAACGTGGCGGTTGCCACGATAGGTGAAGATGGCAGTACAGGCCCCAGGGTCGCCCAAAGTGCGTGCCAGCATGCGCACCGACACGAAGCGGTAGTTGGGAGACACCGACTCCAGCTCGGATGCAGCCTGGAAGCCGCTGAGCCTCGCCGTGCGCATAGTCAGATACGTGTCTGAATACGACGCCCCTGAATCCGAATTGCGTTCGATGTAGATATTCGACGGCGAGTTTACCAACAGGTAGGCGGCTTCCCCGCCGACAGAGTCGCTGTTGTTCCAAGACATCATGGCCCAGTCGTCGGCAAAGGGCTTTGTCTTGAAGAAGTCGCTCGTCGTCGGAGCAGACGCTGCGCCAGCCGAGTCGTTAACGAGGGCGGGCGGATCGGTCGCATACTGTGAAAGCGACCTGAAGTCGTAGAACCGGTGCTTCGAGAAAAACGCCGAGTTCGAGGCGTTGGTCATGAAGCAGCCACACTCTGTGTCGTTGACGACCGGCCTGTCGGCTGCGGCGCTATATGACAAGGCGAGCAACAGCACCAGCGCCAGGATCGGCGAGCCTCCTTGCTGTCCCATCGCGGCCAAAGGCCCGTTTTGCTATCGCTGGAAAGTAAAGGGATGATGGATTCCAGCACGGGTTTGCGGACTGTCTGGAACAAGCCTAGCAACCGATCTTCCAACTTTCCCTCGACGGCGTCGTTGGGCTTGAACTCGAACCTGGAGTCGTGTCAAAAAGGCATGGGTTCTCGGGGCAGCCTTCTCTGCTTTTAACTACCACGACACCCGAGCCATCCTCGGGCAAATGCTCCCTGACGCTAGCCAGGATTCAGGCTCGGACGGCCATGATGTGGAAGCCAGCAGCTCGCCTGCCTCCTTCCGTGGTCGCACGCTATATGAAGCTTTGTGGAGAGGCGTAGCGCCGAGAAGCGCGGCACGGACCGCGATGGAATTGACGAAGGGCGGCGGGTAGCCTGCCTGGCGTCAAATGTGCTCGGGAGGCCTGGCGGCTTCAGCCACAGCACGAGGCCGCCAAGCTGGGCTGGTTGGCGTCATTCCTGAGGTAGCACTGCTTGGCCGCAATGCTCTAAAGAGAATACCTAGAGATTGAGTTCTCGGGTGTGAAGCCTAGGCAAATCCAGGCTATTGGTGCCGCGTCATCTTTGGGGCGGCTGGTGGCCCGTTCTAAGCCTTGGAGTATGGGAAAGAAACGCAGTCCGTCTGTGCCAAAGTCATAAAGGGCCGACTGGGCAAGGTGGCTTGAGGACCGGGAAGAAGATTGCAAGCTGCCTGGATGAGAAGGAGCTGAATCAAATACGAGGGGACACAACACATGCGGTTCGTCAGCGGAAAGATGGAATTCATCCACGCTGCTCATCCCAGCAGGGTACAGGAGTGAGGGATATTAAACGTTAAAGTGTGGAGCTTTCCAGGGGTTTGTTGTCAGGGATCCCTTTACATAAGGGGTCAAGTAGGGATACACAGGCCACCGCACAATCTGTAATACAAACAAATGTATTGTAACTAACCACTTAATAATCAATGTAATTACCGTTGTTGGCTATTACCGCCTTAAGCCTCCTAACCATTGAACGCGCGATGCTCTCAAGCAAATTAATTGGCACTGCGTCCCAACCAGCCTAAACCGCTGCCCTAAATTGTAAAGGTGTCAATTGTTGTATATCATAGTGCAAATCCAACCAACTTTTGATCCAAGCCCATACGTTTTCGATAAGGTTAAGGTCGGGGCTATTGGGTGTCAGGGGTCAATCGGTGCAGAGGCGGGTGGTTACCGGGTTACGGGCCGGATGCGGTGTCTCCTTTGTCAAACCTCCGTAAATCTCTTACCAAAGGTGTTATCGCCAACAAAAATTGTTCCTTTTCTAACCTCCCCCTTTTTCGTGCCCTTTCGGGCACCCGGGGTTGGTCTTTTAAGTTTTTCGCGCTTTAAGCGCTTTCGTGCAATTTAAATTTTACCTTATTTTTTAGCTTTGCCATTATGCTTTAACCGCAATACCGGTAATTTGCCGGCATATTCCCGGGGGGTCCGTGCCTGGCTAGCTATTAGCGCCCTTTTTTTTTTTTTGCCGGGCGGTTTTGCCCGTGCATTTAACGCTTTTCGCTTTTTGCCGGGCGGTTTTGCCCGTATTTTTAACATATTGCCCTTTTTCGATACGGCCTGTTTTAAACCGTTTATATCGCGCGTGCAACCCCGTAAGTAGCCGGTAGCTTACGGTATCCCGCTAAACCGCCCCAATGCCCGGCAACGCTTAAGAAAACCGGTTATAAAATTTTATAGCATTTGGAAAAATAGGTTCGTACCGGTATATAAAAGGCTTTTTTTCCGTTTAAAGCTACGAACCCTTTTTTTTTTTTTGTACATTTAATAACCATTCCAACAATTTTAACGATTGTAACCGTAAGTAATTGGTATTTAGCCGCTTTTTTTAAATATTTAAATTTAACCGGTAGTTGCAAATGTTATCCTTTGTACTTAATTACGTAAAAAAAGTAATATTCCTTTAAGTATCCGCTTCGGGTTTTTCGGTTCCAACCGGCCCGTTAGCCCTTTTTAGCAACCTTTCGGTATTTTTTTTAGCTATCGTGGTTTAGTTAAATTTAAATTCGGTTTCGCCGAAGCTTTTAATCCTTTAAATTTTTAACGATCGCTTTGCCGGTAACTTTTTGGTAAGCTTTTTAAATATTGCGGGTTTATCGGGCCCTTTTGCGCTTGTAACCTTTTAAAATTCCCGCAAACGTTTTGCCGGTAACCCCCCGGCGGGCTTTAACCGCCGCGGCAAAAAGATTTCCGCCAAAAAAAAGCGTAAAATGCGTAACGAGCGCCGCCGCAATGCTTTTAATTTTAATAAATTTGCCCCCAAAACGGATATTGCTTCCTTTTCGTTTTATATGGGTATTTATAACGCGCTCCCGTTGCAAAAGGTTATCGATTTCCAATAAAGCAATAATTGGAATTTTATTTATTTGCCTTTTTTTAAAAATAATTATACGGAACGTACGGTATTTTATGGCCGTTATTTTAATTATTAAGCATATTAAAACTATGCCGTTAACCCCCGTATACCGATATGCTTCGATAATTGTACGGGGTTTTCCAAATATATTTATTGCAAGGACGTAATCGGCAATAAAACTTGCGTTAAATTTCCCGAATGGTTTTAAAAAATGGCCCAAAACCTTTACAAAATTTTAAATACCGTTTATAAACGGTTGCTTAAAACGATACCGAAATTTTTTAAAAAGCTTATTAAAATTTAATTTCGCGTTCGCAAAATTATTTAAAAAGCCAAATCCTTTTATACTATATTGGCCGAACAATTTGCGCGTTACGAACGTTAAACCGTTATTTAAAAGCGCATTTAGCGCAAAATTATTAACGCTACGATATTAAAAATTATTTAAAACATTTTTTAATAATTTTACGCTATCGCCGTTTAAACAAAAAAGCAAGCTTAAATTTTGGCTAGCATCGGTAATTTTTTTAACGAAATAAAAGCGTTTTTTAAACGTTTCGAAAAAGGTATGGTTATTTTTTTGGTAACATTGCCGCTAGCTTTGCTACGATTGCGGCGCATTCGGATATTTAGGCTTATAACCGCGCGGTTCCCCGTAAGGGTGCGGCGTCCGTATTGGCGCCGGAAGGTGCCGCTTTCGGCGCTAACGATTTTAACGGCAATAATTGTAGCGCTAACAAAAAGGACGTGGTTTTCGGAAGTTTTGGTTTTTTTGGATACGGCATTTAATCGATTTTTTTTATATATTTTCCTAATTAATTATTGGTATCCCCTTTTTAAAAGGTGGTTAATTTTAAATTTTTTTCGTTAATTTATTATAATTAAAATTATAATTTCCTTTCGTTATATTGCTTTTGCAGCATTGCGAAATTCCGGTATCCATATTTACCAATTAAGCTTTAATGCCCCAATAAATAGTTTTAAAATGCTTTTTTTTTGCTTTTTTAATAGGTTTAAATATTGCTAATATGCATTTGCCGCTACCTAAACGCTTAGGCCCGTTTGCTATATTATTTGGAAGTTTTTTTATTTTTTTTTCGGGCAAGCAATGGTATTTTTTACTATAACGTACGTTTAAAGTGCGGTAATTGCTTTGGCGTATTGCGTTAAGCATACCCTTTACGGGCTTTTCGAAATGTGCTATACTTTGCATATTTTTCGGAATTTAAATATATCGCACTATTAATTTAGGGCGTTCCCCGTACTATACCGTCCTTACTTAACTTTTTGTTTATAAGGCACGATATTTTACGGTTATTATAAGCCGTTTACGGGTTTTTTTACGTTTTTCCCCGGTGGCCAGCCGGTTTGGCACGTTAAAACATTTTTTTAGGCCATTCTTTTAACCTTTATTACTTTTTTCCTATAATACCCCCGTCCTTTTCGGGTATTTACCCGTTAGGGTTTGGTATTTTCCTTATTTTGTAAGTTTGCTTTTAATAAATTTGCTTTATACGCTTAAACAATTTTTTTTGTAATATCCTTTTTTGGGATTTACGAATTTTTTAATTCGTTGTAACCTATCCATTTAACTAAATATTTTCGTTTCCGTAAAAGCCTTATGTATTTTAGCAAAGCCTTTACTTTAAAACGATCC
>NW_008804545.1:5692777-5726289 GCF_000145635.1 Gaeumannomyces tritici R3-111a-1
TTTCGCCCGTGCATTTAACGCTCCCCGCTTTTTGCCGGGCGGTTTCGCCCGTGCTTTTAACATTGGAAAGCCAAAAAACCACCATAATTTCGAAATCTTAAAGCCAAAACTTGGTTATTTTGGCGGAATGTAAAAACGCGTTATCGTGCTGGAAATACGGTGGCCGACAGCCTCGGACTTCCTAAGCCTCGAACTAGTTAAAAACAATAAGAATTATATGCCTGCAATACTCGAAGGCGTTAATGCTTGTCTCGTTAGCCCAAAAGTAAATCGGGCCCTTAACTTTGCCTGCAAACGACCCCCAAAATATAAAGCCGTAACCTTTTTGCTTAATGCGTGCAAAAATTGCCGGGTCTTCGCAATCCCTAACTATTAGGTAATGGTGGCTTTTAAAAGGTTGGTTAAAATACCAAACCTCGTTAAACCAAAGGATAAGGCCGACCCCGGCTTGCACTCAATGCTCTTTTATTGGCCAACGTAATAAAGCCTAATGTGCAAAATTAAGCTTTATTTGCCGGATCCTGGGCGTAAAGGGTAACTTGGTGCTTTGGGGCATCCTTTTGTAATAAAAAGAATGCATAAAAATATGTATTGCATCCCGGCCCCAATCTAAAAAGCCAAAAACTAACCAGCGAAAGTTAGCCCAAAGGATGCGGCGGTAACGAAGGTCCTTTTAAAAAAAGGCCTCTAAAGCACGCATTTGTTCCTTGGTAGCCCGTTTTGGGTATGGGCCAACCCTACCGGCTTTTTAAAGCGTGGCAGGGCTTTCGCATGCAAATTAAACTTGGCGAATAGTAACGCCCATGCCTTGGGCAATTTGCCCGTAAATCCAATGGGCTATTTCGCAAAGTGCTTGTATTTTATACTTGGTTACGCGGTCGAATTTTGTGGTTCGCGTTGGCGTAAAGGGAAGGCCGGCCGGTAAGCGGGAAGGGTCGAGGAAAGGCCGGCCGGTAAGCGGGAGGGGTTAAGGGCCGGCCGGTAGGCGGAAAGGGTCGAGGGCCGGCCGGTAAGCGGGAGGGGTCGAGGGAAGGCTAAAAGGAGGGCCAAAAGGAGGGCCAGAAGGAGGGCCAAAAGGAGGGCCAGAGAAAGGGCCAGAGAAAGGGCCAAAGAGAGGGCCAAAGAAAGGGCCAAAAAAAGGGTTTAAAGGAAGCCTAAAGCCGGCCGGCCGGTAGGTGCGAAGGACCGAAAAAGGGCAGGCCGGCCGGCCGGCCGGCGCCTGGGGATAAGGCGCCCAGCGCGCGCGCATCTGGCCGGGCGCTTAATTAAAAAGGCATTAAATTGCCGTGCAGATTAAAGGCATTGCGGTGCAAATTGAAGGTATCGCGGTGCAGATCGGTAGCGTTGAAGTGCGTGCGTTGAAGTGCGTGCGTTGAAGTGCGTGCGTTAAAGTGCGTGCGTTGATTGAGGGTATCGCGGTGCAATTGGTGCACGCGGTGCAATCGGTGCAATCGGTGCACGTGGTTGTTGTGCAAAGTGGGCCTGCCGGGATCTCGATCCTGTTAAATGGAGGTGCGGGTAGCGATACATTGATTTGGCTGGATTTTGTGTGCGAAAAAGTGTAGTCGGAGACATGGCCCAATTGTAAAGGGATCCCTGACCAAAAACCCCTGTGGTCCCGCCCTTTTAACGTTTAATATCCCTCACTCCTGTAGGCGGCAATTTGCCAGTGACATTTGTCCCGACCCGAGATCAGTGGACCACCATCTATCTAACTTGCCAATCAATTCGTGTCGGGTGCGTTTATAGCGGTTAATAAGCTTCGAGACTGTGCACCTCCAAGAAGCAAAATTTTCCAGGCCCAAGATCGGGTGCATCCGAGCAGCGGGGCTTCAAACCCACATAACTGGCTGGTGCATGAGGGGGGATCTCAGGCCCCTGACGCCCTACCCCAATCCTGCGCATCACACCTGCCGCCATCCATCGAAATCTCCACTCTTAGGTCAAGAAATGGTAAATTTTTGGCTTCGGCGAGCAAATACGCCTGGCCAAGCTCGAGGCCGAACAAGCCGAACCCAACTCCCCCGTCAACCTTGCAATATGCCTCTGGCGTCGAAGAATCTCCGCCCCTAGGATGCTCAACCCGTTCAGCAGCCGCATTGCGAGTGGTTCTGTTAGTCCCTTCGTCCGACTTGCGCGCCACCGATGCCGTCGCAATCATGAGCCTCGCTTGGTGGCGGTACGACGGCATGCCTCGATCGCACAGCAATTCCAAAATGCCGCCCGGTCCGCCACCTCGCCTGCCTCGCCTGCCTCGCCTGCCACGCCCGCACAGCAGCCCCAGGACAGCACCCAGCCCGTCCCGTCTCTCGCCACGCTTGCACAGCAACTTGAGGACATCGCCCGGTCTGCACAGCAACTTGAGGACATCGCCCGGTCTGCCCCGCCTCTTGCCACCCTCGCGCTCGAGTCCGAGGCGCAGTACAACGAGATAAAGGTCCAGCAGATCAGCAAAAAAATCTTCAAGCAGGTCTTCCCCCTCGGGCGCGACACGCCCCCCGAAGACCTTGTCAAGCTTTCCGAAGACCACCTTGGCCGCCACGGCCTGTACGGCAAGAACACCGATAATAGTAAACCCATCGCCTTCGAACTGCCCGATCTTCAGGGCAATACTCTCGATGAGCACTTCCACAAACTCGGAGTGGACGCCGCCGAACCGTACTTGACACTCGCCAAACGGTTCGCTCTCGCAAACACTCCACCCCAGCCGCGACAATGGGAGCACAGGAGCGGCTGGACGGTATATTGCGACGGTATTGCCGAGCCTGTCGAGTACCCACCGGAAAACCTGCTGTGTTTCGACACCGAAGTCATGTGGAAGGAGCATCCCTTTGCCGTCATGGCCTGCGCCGCCTCCCCGACTGCCTGGTACGCCTGGATTTCTCCCTGGCTGTTGGGTGAGTCTGATAATGAGCGCCAACTCATCCCGCTCGGCGATCCGACACAGGATCGCATCATTGTCGGCCACAACGTCGGCTACGATCGGGCCAGGGTCATGGAGGAATACAGCCTTGAACAGACGCGCAACTTCTTCATCGACACCATGTCACTGCATGTCGCCGTCAACGGCATGTGCTCCAGGCAGCGACCCAAATGGATGAAGGCCAAGAAGGACCGTGAGTTCCGCGAAAAAATAGCCCAGGAGACCACTAGCGTAGAGCTTGCCGAGCTTCTCAGGGACGGCTCCTTGTCCCAGGAAGAGGAGGAGCTTTGGGTCGGGAGGAGCTCGGTGAATTCTCTGCGCGAAGTCGCAAAGTTCCATCTCCACGTTACCATCGACAAGGCCATCCGAGACGACCTCGGGGAGCTGGACCGGGAAGGTATCTTGGGAAAATTGGATGAGCTGCTCGACTATTGCGCCGCCGACGTGGTCGTCACCCACAGGGTCTACCAGGTCGTATTCCCCAACTTTCTCAACACATGCCCGCATCCCGTCAGCTTTGCGGCGCTGCGCCACCTCTCCTCCGTCATTCTCCCCGTGAACGAGAGCTGGGACGCCTATATTGCCAAGGCCGAGGACGTCTATCAAAAGCTTTCAGATGGCGTTGTAGCACGGCTGGTAGCGCTGACGGACAAGGCACTGGAGATCAAGAAAGACCCGGAGAAATGGGGAAGTGACCCATGGCTAAGTCAGCTTGACTGGTCAGGTCAGGAAGTCAGGATGGCCAAGGGCAAGAAAAAGGGTGACCCTCCCCGGGAAGCACTCCGACAGAAGAAGCCGAGGGAGCCCAAGTGGTACAAGGACCTCTTCCCGAAAGCCACTGGCCCCATCAATATCACAGTACGGAGCCGCATCGCCCCCCTGCTTCTCCGCCTCTCCTGGGACGGGCACCCCCTTGTATGGTCCGACAAATATGCATGGGCTTTCCGTGTCCCACGAGGACAAGAAAGCACTTATATCGACAAGCAGATGTTGAAGTGCGATATGAGCGACGAGAAGATCGAAAGGCTGCGCGACGATAAAGCCCACGTCTACTTCAAACTGCCGCACAAAGACGGCCCAGACGCACGTTGTGGGAACCCGATGGCTAAGAGTTACCTCCCGTATTTCGAGAGCGGGGTCTTGACCTCGGAATATCCGTACGCTAAAGAAGCGCTCGACATGAACGCATCCTGTTCGTACTGGATCAGCGCTCGCGATCGCATCATGTCTCAGCTAGCGGTCTATCAAGGCGACTTGCCGTATACCTGCGGCCCTTTCAGGCCAGAGGAGGCAGATCATATCCAAGCAGAGGCAGAACGTCTGCATGCAGAGGCAGAAAGTCTGCGCGCAGAGGCGGACTCGCTCCAAGGAGGGGAAGTTGGCAGTCCCTTTCAAGCAGAGCAGGCTGAAGATTCTCTCCAGGTAGAGAAAGTCGGCGACTCTCTCCAAGCACAAAAGGCCGCCGACTCTATTCAAACAGAGAAGGTTGACGACTCTCTCAAAGTAGAAGAGGCCGCGGGCTCTCCCCAAGCAGTGGAGCCAAAGGCGGCAAGGCTATCGCCAAAACAAGGATTCATCCTGCCACAGGTCATCCCTATGGGCACGATAACTAGGAGAGCGGTTGAGAACACTTGGCTTACGGCAAGCAATGCCAAAAAGAACAGGGTGGGCTCGGAGCTAAAGGCCATGATAAAGGCGCCGCCCGGGTATTCGTTTGTGGGCGCAGACGTGGACTCGGAGGAGCTATGGATCGCCAGCGTGCTCGGCGATGCTGTCTTCAAGCTGCACGGTGGCAACGCCATCGGCTTCATGACGCTCGAGGGCACCAAGGCGGCCGGGACCGATCTGCACTCCCGGACGGCAAGCATCCTCGGAATCAGCCGCAACCAATCCAAAATCTTCAACTACGGGCGCATCTACGGTGCTGGGCTCAAGTTTGCATCGCAGCTGCTGAGACAGTTCAACCCATTGCTATCGGAGAGCGAGACCAGCGAGACGGCCACCAAGCTGTACGCGGCGACCAAGGGTGCCAAGACCAACCGCAGTGCCCTCTATAGCAGGCCGTTCTGGAGGGGCGGTACCGAATCGTTCGTTTTCAACAAGCTCGAGGAGTTTGCCCAGCAGGAGCGGCCGCGCACTCCCGTCCTCGGCGCGGGCATCACCGAGGCTCTCATGGCCCGGTACGTGTCCAAGGGCGGCTACCTGACGTCTCGTATCAACTGGGCAATCCAGTCTTCGGGCGTTGACTACCTCCACCTGCTCATCGTGTCGATGGACTATCTTATCCGTCGCTACGACATCGATGCTCGGCTAGCCATCACGGTGCACGACGAGATCCGGTACCTGGTAAAGGATTGCGACAAGTACCGTACTGCCATGGCGCTGCAGGTGTCTAACCTGTGGACGCGCGCCATGTTCGCCGAGCAGGTCGGCATCCGCGACCTTCCGCAGTCCGCCGCCTACTTCTCGGCCGTTGACATCGACCACGTCCTCCGCAAGGAGGTAGACATGGACTGCATCACGCCCAGCCACGCCGAGCCGATCCCGCATGGCGAGAGCCTCGACATTACCGCCCTACTCGACAGAGGCACCGAGGCCTTCCTAAACCCAGCCACGACCCCTCGCCGAGGACGGGAGCCCAAGCTGGACGATATTGAGTACACGCCACGCAAAACAGTTATGCAGGAGCTGGCCGAGGCCGACCCCGCCACGAGCGACATATCCTTCATCAAGGCCCAGATCACGGGCGACGGCGTGGAGCTCAGGAGCATCGTGGCTCAGAAGCGCCAGGCGGACACCCCAGCGCCGTCATCCCCATCCTCTGCCGTCAAGAGTGTGAAAAAAACGGCTGGCAGCGCTGGCGTGACCAGGGCGAAGAAGAGCGTGCTGCCGTACCACGCACAACCCAAGCTACCTTATATGGACGAGATCATTTCCATTTCAGACGCCTACAGCATCTTCAGACAAACTAACGGCCCGGCTGCCAACAAGTCGACGCGTCCATGGCAGAGCCAGTGTGGTTCCAAGGCTCCGCCCACTCGGCAGTCGCCAACCCGCTTGTGAGAGAGCTTTCTACCTTGTGGCTTGTCCTGAAGCTTACAATCCATTTCTATCCTCAACCTCGACTCTCACTCTCCCCGGTTTTCTTTGTCTCTGTTTTGTTTGCAGAGCATGCACATATGGATTTCTTCCTGGTCTGTACCACATTCCCCGCGTCTTTTTGTTTTCTTTTATGCGTTACGTCCCGTCGTAACCCATGTCGATATGTTTTACCAAGTTTATGTGGCACCGGGAGCGTATCGGGGTAGGAAGTGTATGGGCTGGAGTGCGGTTATGGCGCTCTCGGACAAGGGTTGGCCCGTTGATTTATTTGATTGGATATAGCGACGGAAAACAATGATTCGTGGTTTCAACCCCTCCCCAGCGTTGTGTGCCACCGCTTCGGTCCATTGTACGTGCTCCCTATATCCGTTTCGCAAACCAGCTCCTCAACCGTTGATGTAGTAGTTGAGCCCAAGGCCCAGAGAATCACATTGAGCCAGTTCCCGAAACTGGTACGGCGGCCAGTCCAGCACGCGCATGGTCAAGCCGGCGGCCGTGGAGGGCTGCCACCTCCTCGAGGACTGGACCTGGCTCAGGGTGCCGGTGTAGCCGCGCGCGGCCAGGAAGGCCGGGTCCGGGTTCTGATCGTAGGACCTAGCAAAAGAGACGAAGGAGTCGATCACGAGCCGCGCAAAGGGGAGGTCGACGTCGTCGCGGGGCGGCAGGCCCTCGCGCGCCACGTTGCCGAACACGTAGAGCAGCTCGCCCGAGTGGCAGCGCAGGTAGGGCCGCGAAGCGTCGCCGCGCGGGCGCGCTGCCGTCGCGGGAGGCTCGCACACGTCGATGCGGGGCCAGGCGGGGGTCTGGTAGGTGCGGTCGAACTCGTAGTAGAAGACGGCGCGGCCGAGGCGGCCGCCGCGCGCGCCGGCGGCGGCGGTGGCCTGGTCGGCGCACCGGAACTCGGCGTCTGTGGCCAGACGCGAGGTGCCGTTGTACAGGTTCAGGGTCGCGTTGGCGGTCGAGTCCGGGACGGGAAACAGGGCCGGCCGCGGCGGGGGCGCGAAGCCGAGCGAGGCCAGGTAATCGCCCTGGTCCGTCGTCTTGGGGTACTGGATGAACGGGGCAGCGTCGTCGCGCACGATGCCCATCATGACGCGCAGGGGTAGGGCGGGGCCCGGCGAGAGGATCAGCTTGTTCGAGGTCGGGTAGGTCCCGTGACGACCAGGTACCGGGCCGCGGCGGCCTTGTTGAACTGGGCGGCGGGCACGTTGCGGAGGCAGTCGACCTGGGACGCGGCCGACGCGCAGCCGGTCACGTCCAGTATCGGCTTGGCGGCCACGTCCACCTGCTCGGCTATGGTGTAGTACTTGGAATACGTCGCGCCATAGTAGAGGCCGCCGAGGTTGCTCATGGGGATTGCGGCGGCGAACTTTCCGACGGCCTTGGGCGACGCCATCAGCGCCCTTACAGACGCTGCGCCGGCCGACTGCCCGAATATGGTGATCCTGCTGGGGTCGCCGCCGAAGCTGCGGATGTTCTTGACTATCCAGTTCAAAGCGTTTATCTGATCCGCCAGGCCGTAGTTACCGTTCGTGGCGCCGTCATTGAGGGCAAGGAATCCAAGAGACCCGACGCGATAGTTGATGTTGACCACAACGACGTCGCCGCGGGAGGCCACGCTGCCCCCGTCGAAGATTGTGTCGTTCCCGCTCCCGCTGGTGAAGGCGCCGCCGTGGATCCAGAACATGACAGGCTTCAGGCCGCGCTTGGCGGCGACGCTCGCGTTGTGCGGCAGGAACGGGGTCCAGATGTTGAGGAACAGGCAGTCTTCTCCGCCGGTATCATCTGGCTGCGGACACTTGGGGCCGAAGTCGAGAGCCTCGGCCGCGCCGCCGTTGCCCTCGAAAGGGATCGAGTGGCCGAACCGCACAGGCTGTGGGGCGTAGCGGATTCCCAAGAATCGGAAGCTCAAGCGATCCCGGAACCCGGTCAAGACCTCGTCGTTCACCCTGACCGAGACGTGCCACTGCGCACCCCTGTCCGCCGCCGCCGGACTAGAAAAGGGGGCCGACTGTGTGCACAGCGCAGGGAGCCGCAGGTCTCCGTCTGAAGCTGGCTCGACGCCGCGGCCGGCGCTTATGGTCCTGGGGTTGCTGCCTGCCGTGGGGCTTATCCAGAATATGACGGTGGCAGCAGAGGAGAGAGAAGACCACATTCGCAACAACGGGCCGACCGCTTGGCTCGGCGAAAAATGCTCAGGGCGCCCACCTTGTGGCTGGGAGATCTCCATGACGACGGCGGGGCCGTGAGGTTGTATTTCCATGTCCATCACTAAGGCGACACCCAGTCGGCCGGTGTTTATCTCTGCTCTTGAGATGGGCCGAGTCCTAAACGTGCGTCTGGACCCGGGTGTGACCTATCGCGACCATGTGTACGCTGCTTTCGTCCCAGACCCGTCGGGGCATGTCAGGTATCGCAACATGAGGAAGGCAGGCTACTAACTAACGCATGGTTTGCGTGATGGAGGGCGAGATGGATTTGAACAAGTAGGTACAGTTGGGCTAGAGAAAGGTGATGATGGCGACGTCATGCCGCAATCTGTGCCTTCAACGGCAGGCCATGCGATGCGCTGATGGAATTTGATCCAATGGCGGTGAAATGTGGTTGGCTGCCGCCTGCGCTGCCCATCCAAATCGCGCCTGCTCCAAAGTTTTCACGTCTGGTGAGAAAATGGACCCTCACCCAACGACGAAAATCCAGACGGTGAACAGGAAACGGCCGTTTTGCATGCGTGTGTTGAGTCAACATTCTGCTCGGAATGCCATCGTCCCATGTGATTTGAGGCGGCACATAGTATAGGCAAGCACATACGTGGGGCACTGCACAGGTCAAATCAATCAACCGTCCTGGTCCCTTCAGGCGACCAAGCGAACCAAGCGCATGTGCAACCAATACGCCCACCCGCGCCATGTCTGAAGGCAGCCTGGCACCATGACCAAGATCCTCTGCGTGGCCGAAAAGCCGTCCATCTCCAAGGCGGTTGCCGGCCACCTCTCAGGCGGCCAGTTCCAGACGGTTCGTCACCGCAACAAGACCCGACACCGCCATGGCACCCTCATCTAACTCATCTAACCATGGCCAACGCGCCGACAGCACAATACACGCGTCACGTACGTCAAGAACTACTCCTTCAACTTCGACTTTGGCCCGCCATGGGGCAGCTGCGAAGTCACCATGACCTGCGTCCTGGGCCACCTCACTGGCATGGAGTTTGGCCCCGAGTTCAAGGACTGGAGGTATCCTCCCCCTGAGAGCCTCTTCACTGCACCCGTCTCCACCAAAACGGCAGAGGACAAGAAGGAAATCGCCCAAAACATCCAGCGCCAGGCCCAGTACGCGAGGGCCCTCTTCATATGGACCGACTGCGATCGGGAGGGTGAGCACATCGGCAGCGAGATCGTCGAGGAGGCCCGCAAGACCAAGCCCGGCATCCAGGTCAAGCGCGCACGGTTCAGCAACATCGAGAGGGCACACATCTTGCATGCCGCCAAGAACCTCGCCAACCTCGACGACAGACAGGTCCAGGCCGTGCAGGCGCGAATCGAACTCGACATCCGGATAGGATTTGCCTTCACCAGGTTTCTCACCAACAATCTCCGAACACTGGGCGGACCTCTGGCAGAGCACATGCTGAGCTACGGTAGGTAACCTGACTTAGCAAGCATCAGTCCAGCCATGGCGTAACCACCACTCCCTCTAATCCCAATCAAACCGCTAGGCTCATGTCAGTTCCCAACTCTCGGGTTCGTTGTTGACCGGTACTTTCGCGTCAAAAACTTTGTGCCCGAGCCCTTCTGGACCATCAAGCTTGTCGTAAGCAAAGACGGCAAGACGGCAACTTTCAACTGGACAAGAGGCCGGCTTTTCGATCGTGTCTCAGTTGTGATCCTCTACGAGAGATGCCTCTCGGCAAAAACAGCCAAGGTCACCAAGGTGCAGGAGAAACCTACCAAGAAATGGAAGCCGCTGCCCCTGACCACGGTAGAGCTACAAAAGATGGCTACCCGATTCCTCCGAATCACGGGACAGCAGGCAATGGATGTGGCCGAGAAGCTGTACCAAAAAGGCTTCATCAGCTATCCGAGAACAGAGACAGATCGGTTCGACAAGGGCATGAATCTCCGCGCCCTTGTGCAGAAGCAGACGCAAGATGGTCGATGGGGAACCTTCGCCCAGGGCTTGATGGACGGCGGCTTCCAGCAGCCCCGGAACGGAAAGCACGACGACAAGGCACATCCACCCATCCACCCCATCACGTATGCTGCATCTGGAGCCTTGAACGACGTCGGGCCCGAGGCGGGGCGGTTGTACGAGCTGGTCGTCCGGAGATTCCTAGCCTGTTGCTCTGAGGACGCCAAGGGAATGGCTACTGATATGCATGTCCAGTACGGGGACGAGACATTCCACGCACACGGCGTGGTCGTCCTGGAGAGGAACTACCTGGATGTCTACCCGTATGAGAACTGGACCGACTCGGCGCAGCTGCCCAGACTGACCATGGGCGAGCATGTCACGCCAGTAGAGGCCATGATGACAGAAGGAAAGACGACAGCGCCAGGACACCTGACTGAGGCGGACCTGATTGCGTTGATGGACGCCAACGGCATTGGGACTGACGCCACCATGGCGGAGCACATACAGACCATACAGACCCGGCAGTACGCCCGCACGATCGAGGGGCCTGGGCGTGGTGGCGGGGCCGGGGCTGACGAGGATCAAGCAGCACCGCCAGCAGCAGCAGCTAGGGGAGGGCGTGGAGGACGCGGACGTGGCAGCCGCGGGGGCGCCCGGGGAGGGAGAGGGGGCGCTGCCGGCCGTGGAGGCGGCGGGAAAGGTGGCGTCAGAGTCTTCATCCCTACACAGCTCGGGGTCGCACTCATCGAGGGCTTCGACCGGATGAACTTCGAGACGAGCCTGGGCAAGCCCTTCCTCCGGCGCGAAATGGAGGCCAAGATGAAGGCCATCTGCGAGGGTCGCACAACCAAGGATGTGGTGCTCAATGAGAGCGTGCGACAATACCGCCGCGTCTTCGAGCAGTCGGGCGAGCAGCTCGACGTCCTCAAACGAGTGAGTTGCTACGAAGCAGTTTTCCTCAGCACACCCACCATCCACCACCCGCCACCTGTCATACCACCCATACATCCACTGTCACCCTCCTTGGGCCGGGCGAGCCCCTCATCCCTTATCCCACCACTCGGCTGCAGCCTTGCCTCCATCCCGTCGAGCTTTTGGTTCTGACTGCCGATTTGTGTTGCCAGGCATGCAGAGAGTACATATTCGGCGGAGGGGCCTGAGGCGCGGGGTAGACGATTATCTGGTGGGATTTCGGATGGATGGCACAGAGATTCTTGAGAGCCGCCAGCCTAGCAAGCCGAGAGGGTGTCGAGCCTCGCGGGCTTGATTCGTCACTCACACACCCTATTGTCCCCATTCCTTGGCGGCGCCAAAATATCTAGTGGTCATCCCGAACTCGGGTCTGAACGGCTGCAGTTACCCTATACTCCTCTTGACCCGGGAAATCCTGTGCGCGCCGGAACTATACACGGTGTGCTTTGAGCGGTATTCTCCCGCATATCGAGCATGTGCCGGCACCGCCGCTCTAGCCTGTCGTATCCCCTCGTGCAAAAGACATGAGGCGCAGGTTGGGCAAGCGCCCAGAACCGGCTGGCCACTCTTTGACTCGCCTTACTCAACGCTGTTGCATTTGGGAGCGCGGTTGTGTGACGATCAGGCCCAGCCGTGACAGGAGCTGCTGTGACGATGGGGGGTGCTCCGCACCGGAGAGAGGGAGCAGAGCCAAGGAGATGGGGGAGGAAGCTCTGGGCATGGTGGGCTCGCGCGAAGCACTGCCGTCCAGTCAGTCTGGACCGTGGACGTGAGATGGTGTCATGGCCCATGTCCTCTCCATCATGCCATGGAACCGAAGGCCGCTCCACAAGGCGAAACCGTAAAAATAAGGACTGATAGCGATGAAATGACAATGTGAAGCACCGCAATGGAGTCCCACAACCGGGCAAGCGGAGGAAGCCGGGTTGAGTGGAGCAATGAATATGCCCCCCCCCCCCCCCCCCCCCAACGAGAGTGGGGAGATGACGAGCTCAACGAGCGGCAGCGTTCGGGGCTAGGAAGGTGTTCGCGCGCGAAACCGCCGGCAGTGTGTGGGGGGAATAGAAGGGAAATGCTAGATGGGGGCAATCGCTGGGGGCGTTTGAGAGCTCGCATGTTTCATGAGAGCTTCTCGTGGCAACTCAGCACCATGGGCACATGCCTGTCTGCTCTGTCCTGGCTGCCCTCCTACCCTGCAATCCATCAGGGTGCGACGCGTACTGTGTGTATAATAAGTGAGCTGTTATATGATGGGAAAGAAGTGTGCGTTTTGGGCCAACTTTTGACGTCGTGACGTCCCAAAATTGCCGCACATCTGCCCATCGTCAATGGAGCAGAAAAGAAAGGGAAAATGTGGGGAGCGGGGACTGGGCGATGGGATGGAAGCAGGCGTGTGCCTTGGACCTCGAATGTCACCAGCCCTGATCGACCGCATACGCATGTACCACAACACTGCTGCTGCTGCCTCCTGCGTGGGTGGCCAATATCCTCCCGTCGGTACCGGAAGTAGCGCTCGCTTGTAACGAAACAGGAACGAGCCCCAGCAGGGCGTATTCTTATTTTAGCTCCATCTTGATATCAAGATTGCCTACATTCACGCACAAAACCCGACCATCTGCCGAGGAGGACAAATGTCGCTATCATCGGTGGTAGGTACCTATCCATCTAGGTAGTCAGACCAAAAGGTACGGGGAGGCAAGGTGCCTTCATCTTGAATCCGTTCCCGGCGTATCCAACCGGTCAGCAAAAGCCCCCGCCGCATACGCCGCAAGAGAAAAAGCCCGTCGTATTTGCCGTGTCTATCACCCATCAAGCGAGGGCCGGGACACCCCCTCCTCCTCGAGTGGGAAGATGGAGGCGAGGATGCCATGATGGCTGTGCGACACACAATCATATCATCACCCACCCACCCACACGCTCACCATACCCACACCCACAACCCAGCGATATTCTCTAGCGCATGGGTCGAGCCTCGGGATCTCGTGGGACAGGGGTGGTTGGTGGTGGTGGTGGTGGGAAGCAAAAACGATCGGCCTTGGGAAAGAGAAATTTGTGGCATGTCGTTTAGGGCACGATGACGATGGAGACACGGACTTGGATCCCTCTTCCTTGTGACGAGCCCGTGATAAAACGTGGGAACCTTGGCAATCCCGCGGGGAGGGGAGAGAGCCCACCTCGAGCCAACGTCAAGTTTGGTCACCTGCGCAGGCAGGCCAATCGGGGGCCTCGCAGCGTCCAACGTGATGGGAAACGGGCGCTTCACACCACGACATTTGATGATGCCTATTGTTGATGCCGGTGTGGGGCGGCGGCCCTTGTGTTTATCGAAAGAGGGAAAGAAGAGTGAAGCCTGGAAGCAAGACACCGAGACATGGAAGCAGGGCGGACAGAGGAGGAACCCCGCTCACATTTTTTTCTCCTTCTTTTGCGCGAATTCTTTTCCGTTCCGAAATTCCGAAATGTGCGTGTGTATTATCGACAAAAACAAAAACAATATCGGTGAGCAAAAACGCAAAATGCGTTGTGCTTTTTCGCTTCCCGGGGGCTCGTCACCGGAAGCTGCGTCCGGGCGGGTGTCGTGGGGTCCGGGGCTGGGCTTCAGGATGGGGCCTCTGTTTTTCTGATAACAACATGGGAGCTGCCCGCCGGGGCATCCGAACATCAATGGGCCCACAAAATGAAAGACGGGGCAGCGGGATCGTGCGTCAGGCCTAGGCCAGGTTGACGGTGAAGAAGATGGAAATGGCGGCCACAAAAGCGAAAAAAAAACAAAAGAGAAACTGACAAGAGCAGAGCAAAAACAGGAGTCATCTGCTTTCGCCGTGGGGTCTGGAATGGGGCAGGATGCTCAAAGCAGTGGGCGTGGCTGGCGCCACGACGAACTCATTGGCCTTGCTTTTCTCGACGGAACCCAAGCCCAGAGCGCATTGTTGGCGAATTCACGTATCCCGCCCGCCTGGCTAAGGTGCTGCGCCTCGGGCTCACCCAAAGGCCAAAAAAGCCCCCCAAAGCAACAAAAAAAAAAACGTGGGCGGAAAGCATACCAGTTGGCTGTGCTTGTTGAACCCATCTTTGATTTACACCGTCAATCAGTGTGGATAGGGGCACACCCCTGTCGGCCCACCAATCCTAGAAGGTTCTTTCTTCTAGCGAGAATGGAACACGGCCAAATTTGGCATGCGGGAGATTGCCCAGATGGCTTCCCCGTCCGGTGGTGGTCGGTGGGACGTCTTCAATTGTGGATGATCAATCGCCAAAAAGAACGAAAAGAAAGGGGCGACAATACCAGCCCCCTGTGCCGTTGGGCTGGAAGTTGAGAGCGGTCTGCATGCAGTCTCTGTTGCGTGGTCTACCATCTGCCGCCTGCGAGAGCGAAGACTACAGAGACAGCCGATGCATTCCGTCCGCGACTCCGGCCTCCAGCTCTTTGTCACGACTGAGATGCCCGAGTTGTTGGGAGCGAGCCGACTGATCTGGTCTGGGTCTGACATCATCCAGAAAAAACAGGGCAGTCCGTCTCAACTCGCCATCATCCATTACGATTTTGCGCGACAGCCCAAGTCCACAGGCAGGTACCAGTCACAGGTACCGGGTACACCAAATGTACCTCACTTAGCACAGCCTGCACGCCCGCAAGCCACTGGGAACGACAAGGAGCGGGCGATACCTAACCCCCAAAGAGTGGATGCCCGGGACAGACCATCTCCATGCTCGCTTGTCAAGCTTTTGGAATTTTCGCTGGGTTCGTGCGCGCCCTGTTCGGTAGCCACAGCAGCCCACTGCGACGGGGCGGAATGGACAACACATTCTCGACGGCCCAGATGGCCCCTGTTTATTTTTGTTGTTGTTGATTTGGGGCCTGCCTGCTGGGCATAATTTGAGCAAGGTCAGCACGGGTCAGGTCGCAGCTGAGAGAGGCTGACAGTGGCGGCCAATATGGTCGCGCTTGCCGAACGCGGGAGAAGCAGACGGAAGGCGGCCAGGAGAGGACATGATGGCTAGGACAGGACAGGACAGGACATGTCTTTGTAATGGGAGGAACGATTCCAATTCGTGCCAACTGCGGCAATAGCAGGGGTGGTTTGCGAATGTGGATGGATGGAGCGAGCCATGAATTGATGCACCAAACCTACTAGTAATGAGCCACATCTCTCAGGGGGGCGGCCGCCGGGCTTCCTCAGAGCAGGAGTCTTCCTGCTTTGTGCCGCCAATACCCAAAGACGGCGTCCGCATGTAGTCACTCGCTTCCGACTGCTAGCTGCCACTACTGCATGGTCGTTTACTATCCCGTCTCTCGAGACTCGAATCTTAGACACCAGTACCTGCGATCCTGGATCCGAGGTGTGACTGATTGTGCCGTCGTGATAGGCTTGGGTTGTGGGCTGTGGGCTGTGGGCTGGGGCAAGGCCAGGCAAGGTTTGCGCTGGTTGCGGAATGCGGTCAATCAGTGTGCGCCCACCGCCCACACCCCTGCGCCTATGTCCGCTCCGTCTCCTCCGGTTTGGGAAGCAGTGGGCTTGTGCGTGCCTCTACGGGACAGCTGTGGCCCAGGCCGCACCCCCAAGGCCATACCTTCCCCCAAGGTTGCGAGCACACTGCGAGGTACCTTTCTCCAGGTACCCAAGTACCCACCCGCTGCTGTACCCGGGAGTGCGCGGCGCGCGCCCTGGGCAAGTCGCCAGCGAGACAAAGGATTGAGCGCACCTGCAGGGTGTCGCTAAATATCAGCGATGCGCACAACTGCCAGGGCCGTCACCGTCCCTCCTTCCCTCCTCTCCCCAAACAAGAACACCGATTGAATATTTATCCCCAGCAGAGAGTTCCATCTCTAGTCACAGCACGATAATCGCCAGCAGCACTGCCGCTTTGCCTTGCCAGCCATACGCATTTCCGGTCCTCGTCAGTCCTCCTGATCAGGCCCGACTCCAACACGCTCCCTGGCCCGTCTTGCTTCAGACTGTTGTAAGTAGTGCTCTCCCGGCCGCCCTGGCCGACTGTGACTCAACACCACCAACACCACAACGCCCGGTCCTTGGCCACCGCCGTTGCCTACAAAAGCCACTTGACCCAACTCTGAAATGCAGTCAACTAACATGTTATCTGCCGTAGACACGTCCTGAAGCAACCTTCTCGTCCGCATTTCCGTGCGAACGAGAAACACCCCCGACCCAAGGAAAATGGCAACCATGGCAACTGCTGCTCGCGATGTCCACGCGGCCTCCCCCCGAGACACCTTCACTGGTGTAGCGGCCCGGAGCGTCCCTGTGACTAAATCCCTCCCTCATACCCTCCCGACCCCTCCGAACTCCATATCGCCCGCCCTCCCGCCACACGGCCTGCGCGCCCAGCTGCAGCGCGCGAGGCTCGATCCTATCGATTCGGACCTCGACCTGCACGACGGTGCCCACGCCGCGGGCGCCCCGCGCCCCGGCTCGCCGCCTTACGAGTCCTCGGGCGCCATCAGCCCGTCCATGCTGGCCAAGCACCACCTGCCCGAGATCCTCCTGAACCACGGGCCGTTGGCCATCCGCCATGTCATGGGCTACCTCACCACTTCGGTCCCAGGCTTCGCCGGCATCCCGCCAGCCAAGGCCCGGCGCCTTGTCGTGGGGGCTCTGGAGGGGAGGAGCGGCGCCAACGGGAGCGAGGGCGGCGGCCCCAACGGCGACGTCGTCTTCGAGAAGGTCGGTTGGGGCCGCTGGGACGCGCGCCGCCGCGGCCAGCCTCCACGCGCCGCCACTTCGTCCCCGCCGCCAGAGGGCATGGTTGGAATCCCCATCTCGGCCGTCCGCGGCGCCGCCGGAAGGTGGAACGGCGGCGGCACCTCGAGCGTCGGCGGCATGTCTGGCTGCGCCTTCTCGCACGACGACGAGCACGGTATGGAGGACCGGTACGCGAGCATGATGGAGAACGAGGCGGACAAGATGTCGATGGACGACGACGGGTCCGCCTCGGCGTCGTGCTCCGAGGCGCCCGACGACCTCGACATGGCCATACACAACGACGACCCCGAGGACGTGACCGACGATGAGGACTGGGCCGCCGTCGGCGCCGCAGCCCTCCGTGCCGCCTCGTACTCCAACCAGGGCAACCTCCAGGCCGCTTCTGGATCTGCGCCCGCCGCCTCCCGTGTATATAACGGCGGCGCCGGCGTGGGAGCTGGACTCCGGGCAGGCTCATACAATGCCGGCATGGCCCGGGCGCCCCAGCCGCCGCACGGTTTCAACTTTGCGGCCATGGGTGCTACGGCCTCTGCCGCACAGGAGCGTGAGGCCGTCGAGGCCTTGCTCAGTCTCGGCTCGTTGTAACGCCTTGCAGCTTCTCTGGCCCTTCGCTCTCTCTCCCTCACACACACACACACACACACATCCAACATACCCTAAATCACATTGCATCGGCGCGGCGTTAGCTTAACACATAGACCTTTTTTTGTCCCGGAAGCTGGCCTTTTCTCTAATCCTCTTTATCCTTCACGTCTTTTGCAGCCTGCTTTTTTGGCTCCTTCTTCCATATACGGTTGGGCATCCTTTGGTCTTTTGATGAGAAACATGGCCCTGAACGAGATTCCTCTAGGTTGGGGCGGGGCAGGGCTGGTTGGGTTGGGTTTGGTTTGGGCTGGGACCGCGTTGGTCATAGGCGTTGTTGCATGATTGCATGCATACATCCATTCTTGATCGAGGCGGCGTCCTCTTGATGATCACCATGCATCTTCCCGGAACGACACATTGCACATCACATTACTTTACAACCCCTTACGAATCCGGGAACGAGGCGTCTTTTGCTTTCTTTTACTTGGGCCGGGCGGAATAAACTTCAACTATTTCCACAATTCCGCGAGGGGACGGAAACCCTGGGGGTCTTGTGGCGGCCACACGTGGGTACCCGGCGTCGGCACTCTACTACTCGGCAACTATCTATCAACCATTCTCGCGAGCCTGGTACGGCACACGCGGACTGTCCTGGCCGGCTCCGCGTTGCCGCCACCACATAGCGCATTTCTGTCACTCACCTGAGCTTCACATCTCCTCTCTTCGAGAGCAACATCGATATACCCCACCCTCGGCGACAAGGCACGATGCAATCAAGACGGATGGGATACTCTTGCTGGGACCATCATGTACCCACAGGTGTTTCGCAATGCCCTCTTGTCGCTTATCGACTTTGTTCTCCTTGGAGGGTATGGTCCTTCCTCACTTGGGATTTTATCGTCTCTATCTTCCAACCTCTTTCTTCACATCTATAATCACAACCTCCGCTCTTTCTTCAACCATTGCCGACAACAAATACCCAAAGTCTATCTCTTTGCCGGCACTCTCTGGCCTCACGAAGACTTGTTGCTTATCGTGCAATGAGTGGGTACCACGATATTTGGGTGGAGTTCACGCACGCATCGCCTAGTCTTCCATCCACGACGTCTCTGTTTCAACACACATGCGCCCGTGGAGGAGTTAGAGGCCTCTCTTGAGGCTATTTCTATATGAGATATTCTCAAAGTCGTTTCGAACCCCATCATTTCTTATGCGTCAAGGTCGTCACCCACGTGAACCCTATTGGGCGTTTTTTTTGTGATGGATTTCTATATGGATTTATGTCCTCGCGCCCCATGGTGCCCTGTCTTCCTACTATGTGAAGAGAATTACTCATGTCTGGCGCGTGTGGGAACATTCACAGGACGGGCGAAGGACGACTGGACATTGATAAGGGCGCTCATCTACTGTGCGGCAATCGTCGGGAAACCTGGAGTCCGGGGCTCATCCAGACGAGAGGAGAGGAAACAGAGGACACGGCAAGTAGTAGCAAGAAACCATGGAAAAAATACAAACACAACGAAAGATGAAGAACACCCACGACGACTTTCCCCACAGAGTGACTGACAGGTTCATCTCCATCCGGCAATTCTTAGCCAAACAACTGACTCGGGGCGCGTGTCCCTGATAGATCGTTTCGCCTCAACGCCAGGGCTGCCCTCTGCGACTGCTCCTTGCCAACACGCGGGCCCTCCTCCCCAGCCCCCCCCGTCGTGTCATCTTCCCCCTGCCCGACCACCGGATGATGCGCGGGATGGACACAGGCCTGCTGATGATTCTGCCCCGCTCGTCACTCGCTAATAGCTACCGTTCACGGCGGCCCGGCCGAGCGCCGTCGAAACGGGGTGAGAGAACGGCGCAATGTTTGCTCGGGTCTCTATCACATAGATGGGTAGATACCTCTAGGCACATGCCTATCTACATAGATACCCAGTCTCTCCCGAAAACCTCTCGCCAGTTGTCCCGATCAGGTCGGTCAACACTTTGGTCAGAGCCAACGCCTGCCGGTGTTGGTGCCGGCCTTTGGTGGTCTGGTTTGACTGGCATTCCTGTTCTCCGTTTTATATCATTTTTCTTTGTCTTGGTCGCATATTTGTCTGTCTCTCTCGACATGCCGTTTCTCACTGGGGCCATTTAGCATCAATGGTTTTGTCAACAACCGGGATTTTGTCTATTTTGTCAGATAAGCGAGATGGCCGTCGCCTGCCCGCCCTGACGGCCATGTAGCTCTCGTTAGATATACCCTCTGCCCAAAACGCCAAGTGCCCTCTTCGTCTCCGTCACCCTTCCCGCGGCCTGCCTCCTCCTCATCAAACATCATCCCGCCCTTGTGCTCTGCTCCACCCACCCACCCCCCGATGCTCAGGGCCGAGAGTCCCTTCACTCAGGCACCGCCGCCTCGCCGCGGCGCGCGCCGGCATGCCAGGCATGAGGGGCCTCGGCTAGGTACGGCGGTGCTCGGCCTCCTGCTCGCGCTGCAAGCGCGCCGCCTGCTCCCGCAGCTGCTCTGGGGTGAAGACGGTCGTGTTGGGGTTCCTCCAGTCCGCCTTCTTCTTTTCGTCGTCCTTGCTGGGGGCTCTGCGCGCCGCCAACTCGGCCACCACGTCGGTGCCGCCGCTGCCGCCGGCTCCCAGGGGCAGGGCGTTGGCTTACTGCTTGACGAGCATTTTTGCGGTTGATGTTGCGTTGTTAGGGTGATGATGGAGAGATATGTGTTATTGTGTGGTTACTCTTGCTATGTTGTGGTTTGGTTGTTTGTGGTTGGAGATGTTCTATCAAAGAATCTGCTTCAAAAGGAGGTTATCGCCATTGCCTCTATATTCGACCGCGGCTTTGTGGTTAGGGTACCAGGCGCCGCATCTGGCAGGCGCCGCAATTACTGTTGCCAGACATCCCATCGTCCCGTCGCTAAGCCGTGTTCCGCGATGATGCTGTGGTTTAGCTGCTTCGCGCACCAAGGTTGGGACGCTACCTGGACGAAGCAGCGGCGTTTGCAATGCGATTTTGCGATATCAGATTCTTGTTGCCCAGCGCGGGAGCCTAAATCTTTTCCAGGAACCAAGCCGATGCCGCTGGAGGCTGAGAGGGGAAATAAGCCTGCATGTCTGATTCCGGGCATGTGGCGCGCAGAGGGCGAGAACCTCGAGCACCGTCAAGTCCGAGGAGAATGGCTGCACTGAAGTAAGCAAAGGAGAAGCTTCGAAAGTCCGAGTCGAGAGAGCTCAGCGACCTTCTCGATGGAGCCAAGGGTCCCGCCAAGTCGAGTCGCACTTTTCCACAAGTAGTTAACGTGGTCACGGCAATTCGGGCGAAAGTGCTGATCTAGGCGATCTGATTGACCCCGCCCCGGCTTGAATAGCTTCATTTTTAATCGACATACCCCAAAGCGCAATTTCCTTATTTACACAAAATAGAGCTTGAGCGCTGGAGACGGCTGTGAGCACAGCCTGCATCCGCGGCAGCTTAGGGCTGGCGCTTGATGCAGATTTTGGAGCAACAGAGTTTCAGGTGAGAATATTCCGGTAGGTGATACCAGGTAGGTAGTCAGTCCATATACTAGCGGATACAGTTCGGTATCGCAGACCCAGAGATACAGACGGAAAGATGGACGGCAAGCAACAGGCGGCAGTTCCCCAGACAGAACCAAAGTCTTGGTATCGGCTCCCGCCAACGGAAGGCGGAGCGGAGACGACGTGCGCTTGGCGTCAAACATGCTTGACGCACGGCAAGGTAGAGTATCAGGTGGCTCTTAACTCACTCTTTGCTATTTTTATTACCATTTCCCTTCCTTCTTCTTATCCTCCTTCTCCCTCATTTTGCCTTTTTTTTTTTTTTTTTTTTTTTTCGGTCCCTGATCGTCCTTCCCCTGTCCAAGTGTCAAGTGTCTCGGGGCTATTTTCGGGGCAGGGGGCACGTGGGTGGAAGGTAGAAGGCCAATGTTTCCAGCCTCAACCTACCACATCGCCGTCTTGCATGTTCGCGCGAGTCGCCGCCCAGCGACAGGTTCTTCGGGCGGGTGAATCAAGTCTGTTCCATGGCCCGTCTCTCTTCAACGGGTCTTCGCAAGCGAGCTTTTTTATTTGCTGTGGGGCTCCTGCTCTTTCTGTCACTGTGCAAACCAAGCTGTTGCAATGCCCGTGGTATCAGAGCCCTAATCCTCTTGCATGCGCAGCCAGGATCGTGCCAGAAAGACACAAGGCCCCGTTGCCGTGTGCGGTACCCGCTCGAGCAAATACCTACAACGAACCTCGGTCCTCGGGTGCTGTCATAGTGGATTCCTTGTTTTTTTTCCCCGCCACGAGGGGAGCTGCGGTATCTACCCTCTACAATGCCGCCAGCCGTTTGGCCCAGATCGCAATCTCGTCGTTGGTGGGACACGGATACCGAACGCCGAGTGGGCAAAAGCCCGGGGGATAAGAGGGAGAAGGCCACTTGTCAAGGGGAGACAGCCGCCTGGGCGATCCTGGGCACGATCGATCCTCGCGTGTCGGGGTCGGCTTCCTGTCTCCCGGGCCGTCGGCTTGCGTGACCGGGAACTGGCAGCCACCGAGAAAGTATCCCATCCAGCCCAGCTAGCCACATCTCGATCTCTCCAAGAAAAGAAACGGGGCCCACGGCAGACACGGCCGCCTCCGGTGCTTAGCTGCCTAGGCAGACTAGGCTAATTCTTTTTGCTCTTTTGGTGGGCGGCGGCTATGCCTTGCCGTGCCGAGCCCTCCAAAAGCGCCGCATTGGAGGGTGCCGCCCAACCACCTCGTGCGGCAGCCAGCCAGCCTGTTGCCGTCAGTGTTTCGAACCGTGTTTAGGTGGTCGAGCGGCGGCGCATGGCCAAAAAGAAAAGAGCAGTGGTCCATTATTGTTATGATGCGAATCTGCTTCCCCCCCGTGGCTACTTGGCGCGCCTTGCCAAGATGGTATCACGGCCCCCGCCCCAAGGATTATCTGCTTGGAAGTCTTGTCGCCGAGCACTCCAAGCTCTAGGAAAGAGGGGGGGACAAGACGCCAAGGGCCATGGCATGCATATTGTGGGTGGTGATGCTGGTGCTGATGCCCCCCTTTTTATTTCTCTTCCTTCTTTCCGACATTCTCCCTGGCGACCTGCCTTCCATATTAGGTGCCGACGCGGTGATTAGGAGCGCGGCCACTGGCGCAATAGCATGTGGCTACGGAGGTCCAACCTCGTGACTGGGCTTGGCCTTGGGAGGGCCGATGGGATTGGCCAGGCGGCCCCGGTTGAGGCCTCTGGAAAAGTCTTGGGAGAGGGTTCCGCGGGCCTAGCGCTGATTCGCAGGTGCAACGGATATCGATCAGACCATATTCACGTCACTGCGCCGGCGCTAGAGCACTCAGGAGCGCTCCCGTTGGAAGCGTGGGATGCCGGTACTGCTTGGCTGCGCGCCTTGTCACTCACCCACAGCGCGCGAGCGTGCTGACCGATGAAAGTGACAGCCCCAGAGCCAGAGGTGCCAGAGGCAGAGGCAGAGCCACAGCCAGAGAGCCCGCCCCTAGGCAACGGCTGGCATTGGCGATCGGCAGCGGCTCCCCGGCAAGCGTCCTTGGACATGGAACTCCCATCTGGCTCGGCGGGTGCTCGTCAATAAGATTCTGGTCTTCCAATATCGGACGAAAGGCCAAGACAGGAAGGACATTGTACTGTACGTAAAAGACGACAGAAGGACACGCCTGCACGGCCCAGCCGCCCACCGATTTTTTACGTTTGGTCAGTGCCGTTTGGTCTCTGCCGACCACCACCACCACCGCCTGATGACACACTGGCGACCAAATTTGCGGTAGGGTGGGGGACAATCAACCAACAACTGGGCAGGGGAGCCAGACCCGCAGAGCGTTGAGCAGGCAAGCGGGCAGGCAGACGGCCAGCAGGCAAAACAGGTGACAAAAACGACCGGGGTTGCGACTAATAAAGACTGCGAAACTGAACGGCAAGCGATGCACAGAAAATTAGCATGTGGGCCGGCCAAAAAAATAAAATAAAATAAAATCCGGGGGAATGAGCAAAAGCGACACCTTCACCGAAAATTACAGAGAAATCGCCGTCATGTCGGTCGAGCGCACCTCCCCTTTGCTCTCTGGCCATAATCGTGGCTGATAAAACCAGCATCATCATGTAAAGCAGAGACGCGAGCCAGGACGGCGCGTGCTCAGTATGGATGGGACCGACTGAGGCTGGGCACTCTCGGCAGCACGACAAGCCGCCTAGGGAGGAGCCGAGTGGAGCAGGCACAACATTGGCGGGCAAAAGCTTGTTGGCTCTACTTGGCAGCATTCGGAGGAGGACAGAACGCGTGTCACGATTCCACCCTTTTTAACAGCCCGTTTGATCTCTCTGAGAGATGATTTGTGAGGTCGGTCGGGGGAGGGTGAAGATGTTGAGCATGTCAAAGCAGCGATGAATACCACCAGAGGCGAAGGAGGTCGACGGGAACGGAACGGGACAAAGCAACAACCAAAGGCCTGCAACAGCAATCTATGCGACATGCACACAAAATGTCGTTGGTTTTGGCTCGCACGGGCCTTTCGGGTGCCTCGTGGGGGAAAGCGGGTGCATCAGACAGCGTCACCATTTTGCCTGGCTCCCCAGAAGTCGGTCACGGTGTCAGAAGTGAGCGGGCGCCCGTTCCAGCTCGTGGCACGAAAAGCGTCAAGTCTGGGCGGCAAACACGTGGGCTCCCGACAATAACAAAAAAAAAAGAAAACGCTCGATGGAGAAGATGAACCCAGCACGGCACACCAACCAACTCAACTCTACCGCCTAATAGGCATCCCGTACCTCTCTTCAACTGCGCATTCAATTCCCCAAAGCCTCGCGAACCGTGCCCGTGCTCCTCCACAAAAAGTTTGCATAGTCAGGCGGTGGCGATCCGAGGCGGAAGGCGGAGTATTGGTT
Organism: Gaeumannomyces tritici R3-111a-1; assembly: GCF_000145635.1. NCBI lineage: Eukaryota > Fungi > Ascomycota > Sordariomycetes > Magnaporthales > Magnaporthaceae > Gaeumannomyces > Gaeumannomyces tritici. Next base: position 5,717,121 of record NW_008804545.1, read on the forward strand.
TGCAAATAAAGAGCTGGATGGCGTGAAATGCGACAGTGTTTAGAAAAGGTGGCGGGCCTGTTTGATCAGAAAGGACGGGGAGAGGGCAGGCGCTGCGAAAGGAGCGGCCCCCCTCCAGGACTGCCAAGGTCTTAGCCATTCTTGGCAGACTCCTGGCAATGATAGTGCAGAGGTACCTCTGCTAGCGGGTACATGAGGGCACGGTCGGCTGGGCGTGCTTGGGCGGCGAGTGGGCGGTGCTGTGCGCGTGCCAGGGGTCACCCAAGGTCGCTCTCCATCGCAGTGACCAACGGCGGATCTGTGGCACCTCTGGACGGCCTATTGGAGTCTTGGCGGTCTTGGCATTCGGAATACGCTCACTCCCTTTCCTCTTTTTTCATGAACAAAAGGGAGGCTGTCGCTGTCCTCCCGTGGCCCCATGGACGGTTTCCTGTTAGACCCGTCACTCTTTGATTTCCCCCTGGATAACTCTGATTTCTGTCTTCACTTGCGTCCCCGGAAGTGCGCGAAAGGAAAGGAATCCGTCGCTGACACACGAGCGTCCCCAGCTGTTTGCGACTTCGCCCCAAGCAGCCCACCAGCCCTTGCGCCCGGCTTTGATAGGCCCTTCTCTCAAAGCACCATCCCACCTGAAAGTCCCGTGACTCGCGCTCTCGCTCCCTATTCCAGTCGGAGCACGGCGGAGTCGGCACAACAAAGGACCGGCCGACACCACACCCCATCTCGAACTAGTCTGGTCACCCCCACCACAGGGTGACTAGAAGGTGCTCCCCGTCAGCCCGGCAGACTTAGCTCCAGAGACGCGCGTCGCGAGACGACCCTGTAAGAGAGCCATGTCTTCTTCGGCTGCCCCCCAGCAGGCCCAGCCCGCGGCACCGCCGGCGACGACGCAGGCCCCCGCGCAACCGGCCCAGCAGGCCGAGTCGTCCAGCTCAAACTCCAATGGCAACACGCCCGCGCCGTCCACCTCCACCACCGCCACCTCGCAGTCGAGCTCGGGCGGAGCCGATGACAACCTCATCTGCCGGTGGAACCAGTGCAACGAGCGCTTCGTCACTGCTGAGATTCTCTATGTAAGTATTGAGTTTTTGCCCCGTCTCCCTTCTCCCACCCTCCTGTGGCCTACCCTTTCAAACCTGGTATTAATGGTGTGCTCTTCTTCTCTGACACGTGACCCAGGATCATATCTGTGAACGCCACGTTGGCCGCAAGAGCACCAACAACCTGAACTTGACCTGCCAGTGGAACTCGTGCAGGACCACTACTGTCAAGCGCGATCACATCACCTCGCATATCCGTGTCCATGTGCCGCTCAAGCCTCACAAGTGCGATTTCTGTGGCAAGTCGTTCAAGCGCCCCCAGGACCTGAAGAAGCACGTCAAGGTAAGCCAGCCATCCCTCATGAGCCCTCATGAGCTTATAATCCTCCTGGCACGCGAACCCCCGAGTCTGACAAGCCGCCTATTGCAGACTCATGCCGACGACTCGGTTCTCGCACGGTCACCTCAAGACCCCAATGGTGGCATGAGCGGTGGCTACCGGCCTGCTGGCAAAGGTATGTATATTCTCTCTGCCTTCTTTTCCGTCTCTCAAATTATTTTCAATTTGAGGCTAATGTGCCTCCAGCTCCTTCTAGTTACTATGATCACAATGGCCACATCCGTACTAACTCGGCCGCCTTTGGTCAGCCGCATCAGAATGGCCACGCTAGCTACTATTCCCACCCTCAACCCGCCTCCTATGGCCCTGTGTACTACCAGCCCCATCTTGGCCCGCGTGGCGACATGTTTGGCCACACTGCCTCGTTTGATGCCCGCAAGCGCGGTTATGACGAGCTGAACGACTTCTTCGGCAACGTGAAGCGCCGCCAGTTTGATGCCGGTTCGTACGCCCACGTCGGACGTTCGCTGCTCCCGCTGCACGGCGCCCTGGGCGTCCACACCGGAGGCATGAGCGCCGAGTACATGACTGCCCCGCCGCCCCCGCCCCCGCCGGCGGCTGTGCCCGTCGGTGGCCCCGGCCCGCTGGCCCAGCACTACTACCTGCCTCCCATGCCGAGCCTGAGGACAAAGAACGACCTGGAGCAGATCGACCAGATCCTTGAGCACATGCAGAGCACCGTCTACGAGGGCTCTGGGCAGTCGCCGGGATCGCACTACGCGCACGCCTTCGACCTCCGCCACCAGTCGCCCGCGGCTCGCCCGCCTGTCGGCGACCACTACGCGCCCGTCTCGGCCGCGCACCAGCACTCGCCCATGACGGCCGTCTCGTCGTCGCAGGGTGGCTCCCCCGCCGTGACCCCGCCGTCGAGCAGCCTGTCGTACACATCTGGCCACTCCCCGAGCGCATCTTCCACGGCCCTCTCCCCCACCTCGCGCCATGGCTCGTCGACCTCTGTCAGCTATCCCAGCCTTCCCGCAGCCTCTTTCCCAGGCTCCTCGGCCACAGCCACTCTGGGGTCCAACTTCAACCACGTCGAGCGCCGCTTGTCCGGCGGCATCCTCCAAAGCGCCATGCGCGAGAGGCAGGCGCGGGAGGACATGGCCACGAGCGAGGGCGCACGCACGCCGCGTCCGTCGTCGGCCGCCGTCTCGGTCAGCTCGCCTTCGTCTTCTGCCTCGGACTCGTCCAGCTCGGAGCCCGAGTCGTACGACTCGTGGCTGCAGAACATGCGCACCATCGAGGCGCTGCGCGAGTATGTCAAGGAGAGACTCGAGAGGCGGGAGTACCTCGACCACTCGGCGTCGCCTAGGCCGGATCCCATGGTGCTCAAGGCTGAGCGGCGAGAGGCCGAGACCAAGCCATTGTACCCGGTTCTGCGCATGTCGTGAAGCTCCGCTTGCTGGCTTAAATTTGGTCGCTTCTTCTGTCCTGGTCTTTTTGCATTTGTCTATATCTTGTTCAATGTCGTTTCGTCCTTTTCTTCACGTTGCTTTCTTGCGCATCGTCGCATCTTCCTCTCGGGTTTGTAAACTAGGGTATTTTTTGTAACGCGCCACGCAGTCTTGATTCCTGACTCATGCCGACCAAGCTCATGTTTTTTCTCTCTGCTTTCTCTTGGTTGATCTTCCGCCGACGGATTGGTAGGAAAGGAAAATGAATGAAATATCGAAGGATGGCCCAGGTCCCTTTTTATCTTTGTTTCTAACCTCACCAGAAAAACAAGGGAGGGATATCGGTCTGTTTTTTTAACCGGCGTTTTGCGCGAACCAGGCTTAATTTTTTGTTCTCTTATTTCTGCCACTTTTGGGAAATTCCATCTCTCTCCTCATCCTTGATATCCCTCGTATGTACAGATGGATCTTCACTTTCTTGCCTGGGAGATGGCAAATACGTGACGCTAAGATTTCTGGGCCACCTCCTCGCATTCACTCGTTTGTGTTTGTGGATCAAGTTGCTTTGTGCTGTCAAGGAGGTTATTTATGCTCGAGTATAGCACCTCTGTCAAATCCAAGTCTGAAGCCATCGGTTCCGACCTCATGAAGGAGTGTGACCGAGACACGCGGTGGCCTCGATCGATCTTGCTGTCCTCGTAGAAATTGAATGGATAGATCAAGAGATCGATGCACTTTTTTCGATCCCAAGAGGCTCAACGTATGAGAGGGATGATTGTGGGGTTAGATCGAGCTGAGCTGTGAAGGTGTGCTAAGCCAACTGTAACCCACCTCACGTTAGGGCACTCTAGGTTGCGTGGCCACCTAGCGGCACACCCCGCTCCCGTCGGTTACCCCATGTGATGGTGGGCTCGGGTGTGCAGCAATTGGAGCAATTGTTGATGCAACCGGACGGACGGGTTGGGGGGTCCTTTTCCATCCCTTGACACTAAACCACCTCGACCTCCGCGAAATGACGCGCACATCTTCTTTATCTTGACGGCCACGGCAGAACCCCAGTGCACAAGACCTTTCCAGATCCCCCCGTAGCAATAACTGCACGAACCTCGACGTCACAGAAAGGGCGTCAACGGCTTCCCTGCCCATCAAAATCACCAAGCTGGTCAACCCACCCCCCACCCCCGCCCTCACGCTTCAACCCCGGCCGATCCGACCACGACGATGGCGCTCCCCGCCCTCACGGCGCTCGAGGAGTGCTCCGACTTCTCCAAGACGGTCGAGCCCTTCCTCCCGCAGCTCTACGCGCTCCCCCGGGAGCTGGCGCAGGTGCTGCAGCGGCGCGAAGGCTTCGTCGACCTCTACGCCTCGACCAACCCACTCATCTCGGGCTTCGCCATGTCGGTCCTCTTCGGCGCCCTGTTCCTCGTCGTGGCCGAGGCCAACCGCAACTACTCCCAGATCGACCGGTTCTGGAGCCTGCTGCCGACCTTTTACATCGCCCACTTTAACCTGTGGGCGCGCCTGGCCGGCCTGCCGAGCGAGAGGATAGACGCCGCCCTGGCCTTTAGTGCCGTCTGGAGCGTGAGTCCGGGGGGGCTGCCGCAAATTCCGATCTGCGAACTGGCCGGGCTAACCTAATATGGATGATGTGCATTATCATAGGCCCGCCTGACGTATAATTATGCCCGCAAAGGAGGCTACAGTATTGGATCCGAGGACTACCGATGGTACGTTCGTTTCCCGCCTTGCACCGTGACTAGATATTTGCCGACTAACCCGTCTGCGCAACACACCAGGGATATCATCAGGGGCAACATCCCGGCCTGGGCCTTCCACGTCCTCAACGCAACCTTCATCTCCTTCATGCAGAGCATCCTGCTCTTCCTCATCGCCGCGCCCGTGTACCCGGTTCTCCTCGCCATCCAGTTCGAGCCCGGCGTGTCGAGCGCGGACGTGGCCTTCGTCGCGATGCAGCTCGGCCTCGTCCTGGTCGAGTGGTTCGCCGACCAGCAGCAGTGGGACTACCAGGGCGTCAAGAAGCGGTACCAGTCGACGGCAAAGGTGCCCGCGGGCTGCGGCCTCACGCAGCCGGAGCTGGACAGGGGCTTCGTGGCCTCGGGCCTGTGGGCGTACAGCCGGCACCCCAACTTCGCGGTCGAGCAGACCATCTGGATCTTTTTGTACCAGTGGAGCTGCTTCGCCACAAAGGTGCTGTGCAGCTGGGCGGCCGCGGGGCCGACGTTCCTGGTGTTGCTGTTCCAGGGCTCGACGTGGTTCACCGAGTCCATCACGGCGGGGAAGTACCCCGAGTACCGGCACTACCAGAGCAAGGTCGGCATGTTCGTCCCCGTCAGCCCCTTCGCCTACAGGCCGCTATCGACGCTGGGGCCCAAGGTCATCCGCACAAGCGAGATTGCGAAGAAGCAGGAACAGAAGAAGCAAAAGTGAGGAACATTGGGGAAGAAGTCGCAGGGCGCAATAATGCTTGACCAATTTTTTTTTACATCATCTACCTAAAGTGTCGCGGCGTGCCCCTGCAAATTACTTTACCGCGTATTCCACATCTTGGTGCCTTTGATTTCAATTTACAGCCAATGTATTTAGCAACCGACCCATGGAGTCTGGATTGGGAGATGGCGGGCATTGCTAGCATTCATTCACTGCATTCTGGATTTCTGCATCTGCAACGCATGCATCGTATATATTCATCCACTGTGTGTAGCAATCACATGTGCTCAATACGAAGTGCGCACACACCAATCCACAGAGGGTGTGTATCCTGGCAGCAGGCAAAGAAAGGGACAAGCGGATGTGGTAAGCTGCATCGAATCTTGCATCTGGATCGACGACACCACCCTCGAGCATGGAGAGATCTACGAACTGTTGCGCATAGGTATGTGTGTCAGCGACACCCACGGTACCACCCTCCACCAACTGCCGGGGGCTCGACCAGGACCCCGGAGCCAGGACAAGACCCTGAATCCAAGACCCCGAATCTCCAGCGGCTTGGTTGACTTCGCTTCCTTGTCGCGGAAATGAACGACCGTTTGGAACCACGTTCACATGTTTGCAATCGTTGTCATCACGTCGCCTTTTGGCGTCGACACGATGCTTGGAAATCAGGGTTTGGGGCTTCCAAAGTTGCATGTGCTGACTCGGCGGGGTTTTCTACAGCGCCCTTTGCCAGGCTGAAAAAAAACTTGATGTATCCAGGCAAATGTTGGCAGAAGACAACCTAATATGGAAAGTACCCCAAGTGCCAACACAGAAAGGGATGACGTCGATCCCCATCAATGTCTTGGGGATGCTGCGGGCAGTCCACTGACACCTGACCGGCCTGGCCACTGGGGCTGGAAACAGGGTCCATCAAATACAGTGAGCACTTTATATCGACGGGGCGACGGGGCAGCGGGACAGAACACGAGCATTTCAAGCGACGTGCCGTCGCCTAGCAGGCAGGGCAGACAGACAGACTATCGGAAAGCGTGGGGGTCCCAGCAACGAATGGGGCATAGATAGTGCAGGAAACAGATAGGTTGGCATGATAGTTGGTTGAGGCAGGTCACAACCTGAGGTGCCTGGCTTGCAAGGGCAGGCAGGTGTAAGTCGCCGCCTTCCAGCGCAGCCAGCTGGACTCTTATCCATCCCCCCTTTGGAAACAGCCCGGAAGCTTTCATGCGCGCGGCAAACTCTCCAGGGAACAAGCCGCTGTCTTGGGGAGAGGGCCCACGAGTCGCGAAGCCGACGTCACAGTCCCACCGCCGCCCACCTCCAACCATCGCGCTCCCATCTCTCGTCGCCCTCGCTGCCAAAGGCATGAACTACCCGCCGTCGACTTTTTTTTTCCCCCGAAGAGTAGTACAGCAGTTTTTCGCCTCCAGTGTCTCCGACTTGACTTGTCCATCGCCGCGCCCACCGAAACCCCTGTATCCTTCCTCTCTTTCCCCCCACACACACACGCCCACACCACTATCCACAACACGCACACACCAACTTCGTTGTGCGCGCGCGCGCGGCCAGCACGACGCCGCAGATTGCTTGTCCAGACCTCCCCGAGCCATCTCCACTTCTGCGCCGCCGTTGGCCGTGCCCGCCGCTTGGCCAGGGATATCTCCCGATCCCTCCATCTCGCTCTCGCCAACCCCAGGTCACACACGCACACACACACCCCATCTCGGCCCTCGCTATTCGGACGCTCGCTATTTTGGATTTTCCCCAGTCTGCCTCGGACCCTAGTTTAATAACGGATCATCCAGGGCCCCTCCTTGCTTGCCCGCACTGGAAGAGAAACCAGAAAAAAAAGATAAGAAGAAGCAATCCTCTCAAGCCGACGACCATGGCGCTGGTGTCAGAAGTCGACCTCATTAGCTCCCTCGACGACGCCCTCATGATAATATCCTCTGGCGCCCATCACCACCACCATCGTCACGCCGGCAAGTCCACCAGCAGCACCGCCAAGTCCCTGTCCGCCGCAGCCGCCGACCACGGGCCGCCTCCCTTGCCGGGTAGCAACAACAGCATCCACGCCAGCACCATGGGCGCAGTCCTGCAGCCGGTATCATCGGACGAGTGGTCGTCGCGCCCGCACCGCAGCTCCTCTGTCTCGTCCGCCTCGTCGGGCAGTCTGTCGGACGGCAGCAGCAGCACGGCGGCCTCGACCCCGGACGGCGACGCCAGCAGGTCAGCGCACATCAGTCGGGCCTCCACCATCGACTCCCTGGGCACCCCTGACAACTGTGACACAACCATCACCGCCACGCCTACGGCGGTGGCCAACGCCATCGCCCAGCTCGACCCCCTGGCCAGGAACTACCCGGCGCCCGCGGCGACGGACGGGCTCGACCTCGACGAGATGCTGGCGCGCAAGCCGCAGAAGTGGACGCTCGGGCACTACTTCCACAAGTCGCGCGCAGCCGGCTACAACGACAACGGCGGCAACGCCTCGGACTCGTCGTCATCGCCGCCTCTGGACGACATTGCTGCCGGCCACCGCCGCAAGAGCGAGCTCGAGCGGGCCAAGAAGGAACTCCTCGTCGCTCAGGAGGAGATCCGGCAGCTCGCTGTTGGTCGTCTGTGAATGTGTTTGGGGAATCAGCTTCGAAGTTGTCCTTCTGTCTGCCGTGTTTTGTTGTGTTTGTGTTTGTGAAAGATCGGGGGTTTTTTTTTTCCTTTTTTGGAAAGGAGTTCTCACTTTTCATTGTTTCAACATCTCTGTCTTGTGAAACAACTAGACTAGAGGCGTCTTTTTTTTTTGTTGGATATACCCTAGAAGCAGGCTCAAGACAGCCGCGGCTGCGCTTGGCCGTCATACACAAGTTTCCTTTAGATTGTCGAGGCGCATGGATAAATACAGGACAGGAGGCAAGGACGATGATAAAAGTCGAGCCCCGAGACAGGCTTGTTAATATTGCTACATAATCATGCTCGGGGGCAGAGGCACCGGGTTGAGGTCAGAGGAGGGGTCTTGCTCGACTGACAACCTACGATATCAACACAAACAATCACATTCAGTATGCGATTTTGACTATCTCAAGAGGCGGCATGGCGATACTGGTGCCTGTGCTATCTCGTAATATTTATCGCGCATGAATAAACTCCTTCGCCCCGATTCCAAGGATCCTCAACCGGAGCTCCCTAGTCCGGCACTTACACGGCTTCCTCATGCACTAGTATATAGTGCATGCTGACAAGGCCTCCATAAAATAGTCCATCGTCAACTATACTTTTTTTTTACTGGATCAACTTGGCGAGGGTGAATCCGTAGACAACGGTAGCGATAAACGTCGTTAGGTTAAGCAGGGAAGAGATGCCGTGGAGCTTCCCGAATCGCTTGTTGAGGGCGAGCATCTCTTCGGAGTGGGGTGCCGGGTCCCAGCTCCGCTTCCCATCCTTCTTTTCTACAGCGAGCAAAAGCGAGGCCGAGTTAGCATCGAAACAAGACATCATACCCCACGAACATCGACCTTGTTCACTTGCTCAGTCTCATCTAAGCTTCTCCCATCTTACCCTGAGCCCGCCTCTCGGCTATGCAGCCGGTGGTGGCGGGGAGCAACACGACTAGGTTCAGCAAGCCCGTCGCGAACATGGCGCCCAGGGGCGCCAGGACGGCCCAGCGGCCGGCCTCGTGCAGGACGCCCGGCAGGCCGGCCGGGGTGGCCGCCAGCGCGCTGCTGGATGAGCCGGGCCATGTCACGGCCAGGGCAATGGGCAGGACCGTCTGCATCGAGAAGTAGATGGGGAACAGCTTCTGCTGTACGACCGAGAACTGCGGCCGGGGCAGGACCTTGAACATGGCTATCCCATTGACGAAGGACTGGCGGGGGGGGGGGGGGGGG
>NW_008804545.1:5726379-5736818 GCF_000145635.1 Gaeumannomyces tritici R3-111a-1
GGGGGGGGGGGCGACCTGGTTAGCGTGATCTAGGAGCGAAAGGGTACCAACTCATCCTTTTCTAGAAGTCCTTTTCTAGAAGTGACTTACATGAAAGAATGTCGTGCCCAGGAGCGTACCATATCTGTGGGCGTATTGGTTAGTACCGACGTACAATGTCTCGGACAGGCACGCCATGTGCTAGCCTGGTGGGAGGGGAGGTCCACGGCGAGACGCTGACATACGAGATGATATGGTACGGCGCCGGCGAGAAGATGATGGAGCGGTCCGACATGATGACGATGGAGCTGGTCTGACCCACTTTGGGGAGATCGCGACAAGGTTGGTTTGGGAAGACGGAAGATATTAGCGCAGCGTTCTTGCTCGGTCCCTCTTTCCGAAAGTTCTTCTAGCTTCAACTACAGACGATGCGGAATGAAGTTGTCATCTGGAAAGTTGTCCTTTGGAAACAAAACAACGGAAGCTCCGGAACGCTGAGCTGTTCGAAGATGGAGACACTTTGAATTGACGAAACCTTGACCACTGGGGTGCAGCAGGGGTAGGCGTAGATCCCTGTGCTCGAGTATCCGCTAGTCACGTGCTTTCGCGGAAGCTTCCTGTTTGTCCCAATCGCGCCGCTCGTGCATTTCCCCATGTTTAAGTGCTGCCTAAACATGGGCCACCAGTTGATTGATGACGGCATCTGCCTGCCCCTGACATAAAAGTCAACGGCAAAAAGGGAAGCCTGTTCGTTCTGGTCTTCCATATGTCATGTAAACACTGCACGCCGACTCGCCTTCGTACCAATTACCAGAGCCACCGTCGCAACCATGGCGGATAAGGAAGTGACCGTCTTCATCATCGACCTGGGCCAGTCCATGGGCGACTGCAATGGCGGGCGCGTCGAGCCCGACCTGGATTGGAGCATGCGCTATGTCTGGGACAAGCTCTGCACCATCGTGGCTGCCTCACGCAAGACGTGGCAGGTCGGCGTCGTGGGCCTGCGCACCGACGACACGAACAATATCCACCACAAGGGTCACGAGGACGGCTACGAAAACATCTCGGTCCTGCAGCCCGTCGGGCCCATGTCCATGACCTCGCTCAAGGAGCTGCGCGGGCAGATTGCACCCAGCAACACCAACTCCGGCGACGCCATCTCGGCAATCGTCGTCGCTATAGATCTAATTGACAATGCGGCCCCCCAGCGACTCAAATATAAACGCAAGATTGTGCTTGTCACCGACGGCCAGGGTCCGATGGACGAAGACTCGCTGGAGGACATCTGGGCGCGGATCAACCAGCTCAACATCGAGCTTACTGTAGTGGGGGTTGACTTTGACGACGCGGACTATGGCTCCAAGGAAGAGGATAAAACGCGGGTCAAGGTATGCCTTGTATCAAGGGTTGATCAGTTCAAAATGTGCCTACTAACCAGCCAGCGCATAGACGACAAACGAGAAACTCCTAAGGACCCTGACTGGCAATTGCAAGGATGCCGTTTTCGGTACCATGGCCGAGGCCGTGGAGGAGCTTCAAAACCCCAGGATCAAGACCACGAGGCCATACAAGACTTTCGATGGCCAGCTGACGCTTGGAGATCCCAAGGCGTACGGCAGTAGCGCCCTGAGCATCCGCGTCGAGCGCTACTTCAAGACCAAGGCCGCGCATGCTGTCTCCGCCAGCACCGTGGTGGTCAAGTCCGAGGATGCTACCCAGTCGACGCGGACGGTGCGCGGCGAGGAGGACGACAGCGTCCCGGCCGACGGCATGCTCACCGGGCTCCAGACAGCCAGAAACTACCAGATCAAGGACGAAAGCGCCCCCGGCGGCAAGCGGGATGTCAAGTTTGAAGGGTTGGCCAAGGGCTACGAGTACGGGCGGACGGCCGTCCACATCAGCGAGTCTGAGCACAACATCACCAAGCTCGAGACGACCAAGGAGTTTACCATTATTGGCTTCATTCCCAAAGAAAAGGTTGGCTTTGTCCCCTTCTCCCTTTGGTGGTATTACCCGCTGTGAATCGTACTTCACTCTTTAGTCGAGAGTGTTTCGTGGCCGCTAATCTAATCTTCAACCCGCAGTTTGAGCCATTCCTCAGCATGGGCGAGGCCTGCGTGACCCTTGCAGCAAAGTTCAGCGAGAAGGACGAGGTTGCGCTTTCGGCTCTCATCAACGCGCTCTACGACACAGAGTCGTATGCGGTTGCCCGACTGGTGACCAAGGACGGGAAAGACCCGCAGCTAGTGCTCTTGATGCCCGAAAGCGACGTCGAGTTCGAGTGTCTGTACGATGTGCCTCTGCCGTTCGCCGAGGATCTGAGACACTACCAGTTCCCACCCCTGGACAAGGTTGTCACGTTGAGCGGTCAAACAATGACGACGCATCGCCTGCTACCAAGCGACGCGCTGGAGCAAGCAATGAGCGACTACGTCGACGCTATGGATCTGTCCTCCTACAACACTGGTGACGACGATGAGTAGGTTCTATCTATCGAGCCCCGTTTCCGCCTCGCTGCTGACCTGTTTCGTTAGACCATCCGAATATGCGCCAATAGACGAAACATTCTCGCCCATGATCCACCGTGTCAACCAGGCAATCCGGCAACGCGTAGTCCATCCTGATAAGCCGATACAGCCGGCAACGGGCATACTGACACGCTACTCGATGCCGCCAGAAAAGCTTGTCGACGAAGCTGCCGATCAGATCAAAGAACTTATACGAATCGCCGATGTCAAGAAAGGTACGCCCTCCCCCCGAGATGAAGACTGATGAAAACCAGACACATGGATTTTGGGCACGTTCTTTGCATGCTAACCGTCACACACCATCCTGTCCAGTCCCGCCCAAAGTCAAAGGTAAACGCCAGCGTGAAACGGTTAAGCCAATGTCCGGGCTGGATGTGGACGCCCTGCTGGGCAAAGAAGGGCCCAAGAAGCGGGCAAAAATCACCGCGGAGAACTCGGTACCCGAGTTCAAGCAGATGCTGGCGGTGGCGGATGAAGTGTCCACGATCGAGGACGCGGCACGGCAGATGGGTGTCATCATACGGGATCTGATCCAGAACAGCATGGGGGACGCCAACTACGACCGAGCGACCGAGAACATGCGTGTTATGCGGGACGAGCTCGTGGGACTCGAGGAGCCCGAGCTTTACAACGACTTCGTACGCTCGCTAAAAAAGATGATCGCGACGGGCGACCTCTGTGGAGATAGGCGCGAGATGTGGTGGTACATCAAGCTGGGGAAGCTGGGGTTGGTGTCGACGAAGGAGTCAGAGGTCTCTACCGTGACGGAGGAGGAGGCTCTCGAGTTTACGCGGACCGGTGTGTAGGCCAGTTGTTGAAGAGATGGATATCTTCTTGTCTGTTCGCCCTGTGCTACGGCCTTGATATCGAGCTTATGTTCCCGAACAGTGACGTGAATGTATAAATGCGATGAAATCAAACGAACATGACTTGATGCATATAACTTGGATATGCCTCTATTCGACGAGTGGGTGGGCGTTTGCCCGCAATACAGCGCTTGTTTGCTTCGGCGTCCTAGTTACTACATGCAGCCTACAAACAAGCCACGGGAGGTGCTACAATGACTGGGTGGTCTGCGGGCATATGTTTTCGCGAGGCATCTACCGTACTAGCTTGTTCCACGACGGGCACAGCACAACTACCCATGTCGATACTCGTGGGCCGAAGAGTTTGGGTCACATTTCGACATCACTCGAGGTGCCACCTCGTCTCCTGCCACCGCTGGTTACCAAAAATAGGAGGGCCATACTACCTTGGCCCGGCGTGCTCCCCGAGCCCCTCCAAGTTTACTGTGACGGCCGGGCGCTCTTTCCACGGACTTGGACAGCACCCTTGGGTTGGCTCGTTTGTCGCTCCTTCCAGAAGGCGCTCCCAGATTACGCCCGTTAGCCTTGCAGGTAATAGCCCGCCTGACACCATCAGATCGGATGACTCTAGCTGAGGTCAACTAGAGGTGCCTACTTCAGCAAAACTCGATTATTTATTCATCCAACCCTCATCTCTCCCGACCAACAGCCTCTGTCGCAATGACCTCGACCAATACTGAGGAGAGCGTGCGTTGGCTCCGGCAAGCGTTCGGCAAGGACGCCGTAGCAGACCTAGACCTAGGAACTCTCTCGAAAGATAGCTCCAAAACCTCCAGCGCCTCAACCTCGGCTGAAACCATGGTTGGCCACGACCAAGCCGCGCGCCGCACTGGGCCCAGTAAGATCATGAAGGCCGTCGCCGGTCTCGGCAACAGGGACAGCTCATCCGACTCTGATGGACCGACCGCCAAGAATTCGGTGAGCAGCACATCAGCCGCCGCCGCCGCCAAGGCTCCGAGGGCTGGCTACCGCCACATGCTCAAGCGCGGCGACTTCAAACGCGCGCCCGAGGTCAACCTCAAGGCCGCCGGCGAGGTCCAGCGCAGCCAGATGTCGGAGCCGCTCAGGCTCGTCGCGAGGGAGATATCGCCCAGCGGCTGGGTCTTCACGCCGTGGGAGATTGTGCTCAAGTACCCGAGGCACTTCGTCGGTAACGCCAACCGTGGGCCCGCGTCGCCCTACTTCCAGGCACCCGCCGTGCTCGACAACCAGATCTGGGACTTCTTCTACATACAGCCGCTCGCGCTTGACGAGAAGCCCGTGCTCCTGGTCCCCGTCGCCAACGTGAACCACCTGCTCGACTACGTCAACGCCGCCCTGGGCATCCGCCTGACCGTGCCCGTGGGCGACAGCGCCGCCAAGTTCAACGTTCAGTTCGGCATCGGCAACACCCCGCGGCCCCGCTACCTCGGCCGCTCGGCCAGCTCAGCCGACTTTGACCGCCTCCGGGAGGAGCTCTCGTCGATGCGGCCCACGACCGAGCCGCTCGAGGGCGCGACCGGCCAGGCCATCGAGCTCTTCCGCGATCTCGTCGACGGCCTCTGTCGCTTCTCTGACAACAAGAACGGCGCGGCCAAGAAGAAGAAGAAGGCCCGCCAACGGGTTGCCGCACGCCAACAGTGGGGTCGGGCTACTAAGCGGGTGCAGCGCTACCTTGGCATTCGCCAGAAAACTAGGGGCAGGAACACTATACCCAGAGCTAAGGACAGCAGTGAGTACTCCATTGAAGGATAAATCCTACACATGATGGCAGATGTCTAACATATGCGAACCCAAGACACGGGCGGGACTCCGGATATTTCAGGTCTGACTCTGAAGCAGCAAAAGCCTGACATCAAGCTCGTGTGTGTGGACGTTGAGACATACGAGCGCAGCCATGACCTTGTCACCGAGATCGGTTTCGCTGAGCTCGACACTTCGAGACTCCGTGGCATCCCGCCCGGCGATGGTTGCCAAAACTGGTTCTCTCTGATCCAGGGATCCCACTACATCATCAAGGAGAACAGCTGGGCCAAGAACGGCATCCATGTCGAGGACAATCGGAGAAACTATAGCTTCGGTACCTCCAACGTCGTACCCCTGAGGACCATGCACAAGATTGTCGAGAAAACTCTTGGGCGGCGGGCCCTGAAGGCCGAGTACGAGCGATCCGATGAGGCGCAGCTTGCGTCTGTCGTGCTGGTCGGGCACGATATTGCAGCGGACATTGAGCACCTCCAGAAGATCGGATACGACGCCCGCAATGCTCCAAGGATCGTCGATGTCATCGACACGGCACAGATGCACCAGCATTGGAGGCGCGAGAAGAACCCGGCTAGTTTGGGACGCGTGCTGGCCGGTCTGGAGATCTCGCACCGCTACCTCCACAATGCTGGAAACGATGCAATGTACACTCTTCAGGCGTTGCTGGTGCTGGCCAGCAAGGCCCGCCAGGACAGTTTTGACCGAACAGCAGGCAAGAAGACGTAAGTGCCCGATGAGAAGAGATGGATTCATTGCGAGCTTCCGTCCAGTCCGAGTAAAGGACGCAGAAGTTTCTGTCCAAAACTAACACTGGTCATCCCGCAGGGCCAGAGACACTCAGTCGGTGGATGATAGTGACGGCGGCTGGAGCACAGGTGGCGAGCTGAGTGATGGAGGCGATGCTGTCGGCCTTGAAAGTGAACGCGATTGAGCAGTCGCGACACGGACACATCAGGCAGTCATCGCCAGCCCCCTCTGGTGCGACGAGACTGCGATAATCCATGGATATTGCGGCTGAAAAAAAAAAGACGATGAAAATCACCCACGAACACCCGAGTATTTTGAGCAGAGATGCATATTGGTATTCAGTTCGTAGAAGCTCATTGGTACCTGATAACAGACACTCTATAAAACCCAATCCCCTTACCCAACTCCGTACGCCTTTGCCATGAAAGTGTCGTTATATAAATATATTTTGTGTTGTACAACCATCCTGGTAACTCTCACAGATCGATACAAGCCCCCTGTGAGCACATGCTATGACGTCGTCTTCTCCAGCAGCTCCTTCGCCTCGTTGACCTTGGTGGCCAGGTATGGGCTGCCGCCGCGGTCGGGGTGGTTGAGAAGCATCAGGTTGCGGTGCGCCTTGCGGACCTTGTCCTTTGTGATGGTCTGCTCGCTGGAAGGGGGAAACAAGGAGATGGTCAGCCCCGGTTGATAAATGTACCCGCAAGCTCTCCGTTCCCTTCCCATGGGGGCTTACTTGAGCGAGAGGATCAGCGACGCCTCCTTCTTGGTCATCTTCTGCTCGAAGCCGCCCTTGTAGAAGGCCTTACCGAGGGCACCGACGCCGCCGCGGGACCTCCTGAAGGCGACGAGTCCTGCCCGGCCCTGCAAATGGGGGTTGTGGTTGGCGAATGTTAGCCGGTGTTCCCGAGCCTGACATGCAGCGGGACAACTCCCTCCTGCTCCGTCCGTCGTCCGCGGCCCGGGGAGGGGCAAAAGAGGGTCCGATCGTACAAGAAAGGCCGCAACGGCAGCTCCGCCGACGAGCGCGAACATGCTAGACATCTTTGGGGGGGGAGTGAGGGTGGGCTGGCGAGAGGTTCCCCGGTGTTGTTGGTTTCGGTACGCTCGGCGCGGGAGGGTGGTGAGCGGCTGGGCGCAATGCGAAGGAGTTCGGCGTGCGGGTTCGACCGGAGGGTGAGGCGACCCAAGTTTTTCGCGAATCGCAAGGCCATCGGCGCCGGGCAGGCGGGCCCGCCAAAAAAAAAGGAAGCTAGGAAATTCTTGATAAGATAAGAAAAGAAACGCACGGTCCGGGAAAATGCCACTTGGGCAAATCAGCGGGCGATTTGCAGAAGGCGGCCCCACCAAAAAAAAATCGGAGGGACTGCCCATTCTGGTGGGCTGGCTGGCAGAAAAAAAAGGAAGCAATCCCCATACTTTAGCCTCGCTGTTCGTGAAAGCAGGAGCGTAGAGGAAGCAAGCTCCAGGACCCTCTTGACAGCAAAGATGAGGTATGTCCTCCAAGTCCCTCCCGACAGCTGTGCAGATGCTTTCACTCTGCGAACGCTCCGGCTAATAGCAACTTTTGCCCCTTCCCTCCAGGATCGAGACGTGCTATTTCTGTTCGCGCCCAGCCTACCCGGGCAAGGGCATATCATTCGTCAGGAACGATGCGCGCGTATTCCGCTTTTGCAGGAGCAAATGCCACAAGAACGTGAGTTGAGCATCTTACCAGGACCCTCCCTCTCTCGGTGGCGGACTCGAGAGACGGCGACGGCCATGGCGGCCGGAGAAAAGAAAGGGCGCACACCGTCCTTTCGTTCCCTTGCATCGAAAAAAGCCGCCGAGGATACTACTGCCGCCAACACCTACTAACTCATACGTGGCAAAACCTCTAGTTCAAAATGAAGCGCAACCCCCGCAAGCTCAAGTGGACCAAGGCCTTCCGCAAGGCGGCCGGCAAGGAGATGACGGTGGACTCGACGCTGCAGCTGGCGGCGCGGCGCAACGTGCCGGTGCGGTACAACCGCGAGCTGGTGCAGAAGACGCTCAAGGCCATGGAGCGCATATCCGAGATCCGGTCGCGGCGCGAGCGCGTCTTCTACCGGCGCCGCATGGCCGGGCGGCGCGAGCGCGAGGTGGCGGCGGCGCGCAAGCTCGTGGCCGAGGGCGAGCACCTGCTCCCGCGCCTGCGCGGGTCCGAGAAGCGCCGCATCGCCGAGGAGAAGGGCATCCCCGTCGACGAGGTCGAGGCGCTCACGCTCGACCAGATGCTCGAGCTCAAGAGCGGCGGCAAGAAGCGCGCCGGCAAGGTGTTTGGCAGGGAGGTGCTGCGCCAGAGGGTCCGGGCCGACGGCGGCGTCGACACGGTGGTCGAGAGGACGACGGGGGTAGCCGGGGAGGACGAGGACGACGACGACGACGGGGGCGACAGCGACGAGGACGATGCGGACGGCATGGATACGGACTGATGAGACAGAGGAGGACGCCATGCCTGTTTCCTCCTTGTCTGGCTATTGGTTCCCGGCTTGGCACTCTCCGGCGTTTATCCCGACGGCCTTTTGTTTTATTTCTTTGACTTTAAGCGTAACACTCGAGAATTGGGCATCACCGGCGTTTTTCCTGGAGGGTAACAAAATATGGGTATAATGGCTTGTGGTATATAAATCATTTTGGCTCTGCCTCCAACTTCCCCCCACGGAATGAACGGTACCTAGCTTCACACACACAAGACGTCCCGTCCCGCAGATAAATCCTTGCTTCTGTTCACTCTACATCTCGTTCGCTCTGGTGGTACGTCTTGGGCGGGGGAGCCAGGCCGGCGTCGACGTCCTTGACTATTTTGGCCTGCAGTTGGTCCATAGTCGGCCGCTCCCAGGGCGGCACCGCGCCGCCGTCGCCGCCGTTGCCGTCGGACCAGTTCCCCGCGCCTCCCCTGCCGCCCAGGCCTCCGCTCCTGGGCTGGGCGAGGCTGGCGCCGACGAGCGCGTGGGCCTTGCGGGCCTCGGCCTCGCGCTCGGCCGAGTCGGCCGCGTCCCCGCCATCGTAAAAGTTGCCGGCGCCGCCCCGCCCCGCCCGGCTGTACGGGGCGGAACCACCGCTGGCGGCTGGGGGTTGTGCGAGCGACGAGGCCGTCTTTTGCGCTTCCAGGTCCTGCTGGGGCCGGAAACGGGGACGCGTTGGCGCGAGGGGAGGTTACCATTGGACTCTTGTTACATCTCAAAAAAAGATACATAGGGATGTATCACGTGGGCGGGCTTTTAAGATCTTCCTTCACCAATTAAGGAAAGAAAAGGGGGGGAGTGAGGTCATTTCATACTGTTGACGCCTTGCTCGCCTTGGCCACGTCCTCGACGTCCTTCTTGGAGTAAAAGTTCCCGGCACCCCCACGGCCTACTCGCTTGTAGACCTCGTCCGACATGTCGTCTGGGCGCTGTTCCTTGTTATCGTCGTTGGGCGTGGGATTTTCCGACCGAGACGGACGGTGGCCGTCGTGGTTTGGTTGATGAGGAGGAACAAAAAAGCGGAACATTTTTTTCTTCTTTTCTTTTTTATCTCTTTCGAGTCTCACTATTCAATGATGCTCTTTGCTAGCTCGCCCGATCGATATGCTTCGTGCGTGCGTTGGGCTCGCCTGCGAGCTTATCATGAGCGGGCTGTGGAATCACTACTAATTGAAGCCACACATCAGTGGGAAAAAAGCCCCTGGGCGAAAGTGCATGGCCCCCAGCGCCACCTCGCTTGCCTTCCCCGACAGACCCCCTTGAATCACAGTGCTTGACACTTGTCGCGAGGAGTCGTGGGTTTCGAAACAAGCATTTCGGTCATGAGGCGGCCGCCTCTAGTTCAACCCTACCTAGGGAATGCTTTGTATTTACCGCACCCCTTTCTCTTCTTTCTGGCTCTCTCGCGGGCCTGTTCCGGGCTGAATGGGTTGAATTCCAAGGCCCCGCCGTCCCATGGTTTCTGGGAGCTACCAATGCCTGCCGACCTGGCATTTGAGCTTGGACATACCAGACCCGTTTTCATATACCTCCAACACCGGCAATGGGCACGCGGTGCTGGTTCTGTGACTGCCGGTGGGCCGTTTCGATGCCCTGGATGGACTTGATCCTAGTCACCGGCAGACAGCAGCCCGGCGGGGCGGCTTCGTGTTTTCACCGAACGCTTCCAAACGAACAGCACAGCACAGGGCTCCATTTCTCCCTCTCCCTGTTCGGTAGGGCTTCAACCTGCCGTATGTTCCTGTGATACAGCACATGTCATGTGCCTATCCGGGCACTCCTCCTGCCCCCGTCTCTCCGATGTTCCACCCAACCACAAACAACGGGGCCCGGCAGGGCGGTTTCTCGCCGATCAGCCGCCCCCCGCCTAGCCTCTCTCTGCTCGGCTCCACGGGCGGGAGATGAGGTTGGTCGACACGGGTCACGCTTCCCGCCCCCGAAGAACTCAGAGAGAGAAAGAAAAAAAAGAAGAAAAAAGGGAGAAAAAATAATACCCGCGCACGTTCCCCGTCCCAAACCTCGGGAGAAAGCCATGAAAATCCGGCACCGGCCGCGCGGCTCTATTTTCTCCCTCCAGCCAAGGAGGTCTC
>NW_008804545.1:5737726-5820994 GCF_000145635.1 Gaeumannomyces tritici R3-111a-1
GTGGGAACTGTAGCACAGCACATCGACGCCCATCCAAGGTTCTAGACTCCAGCCCTTGTTTGTGTGCGCGCGCCGTGTGTGCCCCATCAGGTCATGAGCCTTGTGCTGTTGGCGCACACAACGGGGGCGGCGGACGACGGATGGGAATACCAAGCCCAATATCCATCCAGACCGGAGACAATGACGAGGGGGTAGAAACCGAACGAATGCTTTGGAAGGAAAAGGAGTTCAGGGTTTTCTCGGCCTCGTGGCTGTCGATTTTTCCTTTCTTGCACCAGATCGCTGAATTCTCCGGCCATCTTTGTCAGATCGAACATGGCTGTGCTAGCCAACCCTCCATGTGCCAACGCTAGACTGGGGCATTATTACTGTCATGATGCTCGTTTCCCGGGCGGGCTTTCGAGCTGGCCAAGTGGTGTGTTTTGATTACGTTTCTCTGGCCATCATTGTGTAAGCCAAAGCGGCCACGGCGGCTTGAGCCTGAACGGGCCGCCCTCGCCGCGCTCTATCGCGGGAAACAGCATTGAATCCTGGACGCTTGGCAACAATGAAAGAACGTGTCTTGTTTGGGTCGTGTAATCCTACCGGATGGAGCTGGGCAGGCAGATCATCTAGGTACCAGCCACAGCCAGCCAGGCCCGGTTCCTAAGTCAAGCGAAACACGACACGGCGCCTGCTTGATGAAATGAGGAAGCGTCAAGCGCCGGGCGTCCGAGGGCCCCGGGCTGCCTATTGGCTTATCGGGCGCAGGACAGAGTGACGAGAGGGGGGCCGGACATGTTTGTGTGTGTGTGTGTGTGTGTGTGGATATTGACGATGGTGTGCGTGGTGGTGACTGGCGCACTCAGTGGTGGCATGGGCATGGCATGGAATGGTGGCAGGAGCTGCGTATGCGTGCGTCTTCTTCTTCACACCCTCTCGCCCTTTTTCTGGCCTGCTGGCTCTTGTCTCGGAAAGGAAAGGACGGGAGAGGATCCAGCTGGCCATCCATGCTTGGTGCCTGCAGGTTACTGTGTGCCTACCTGTTCTTGGAGTTACCTAATGCACCGTATTCTACAGCGTGTGTATGCCAACCCACTGGCTGCGGTTTCTGCGGTCACGTTTCCTGCATTCCAAACCTTCTTTGGCCGCTTCGGTTTCTGCCCCGGCTCTGTTTTTGTTCCGGTTTCGGATCCTGTTTTGTGCATTTTATTATTATTACGGTATAGCACCGTCTGAATTGACAAGCAGAGCATTGGCCTCGCTGGAGGGCTCCAATCCCAAAATAAATGGTTGATTGCCCCTGGAAAGACACACACGCACCCGGCGGCGCCATCCTCCCTCATCTCGACTGCGAGACACAGGCGCCACCGTCCAGGAAGAATGCGGGTACCTTGTTTCCCTCCCAATCCGATGCCGATGGGGGCAGCGCGCGGCAGGGAACGGACACGAATCCCCATTGGTTGAAGAAAGAAGAAAAAAAAAAAACTCCTGTCTGCCCATGGCGTACCGCCATCGGGCATGTGCGAGTGCTGGATGTTTCCAGCCTTCCTTTACCACCTAGCCGGTCGACGACAGGGGGGCTATGCGTTGTGTGCTCGCTGAAGAGGGCAGCGATCTCCGCTCGATGCCTTACCTAGTTCCGGTGCCAGGCGTCGTCTTGCCTTCGGAACCTCGATTCCAGCCCGTTCGCAAAATGGATGTGTGTGTGTGGGAATCCCAAGGACAATAGAGGCTGCAGGGGGGCAAAGCTGGGCGACCCGCCCCCCACCGTCCCATCCGTGCCAACACACCAGTCGAGGGAGGAACCTTGCCCGAGCTAGGCAAAGCAAATCGAATAAGTAGCCGATATTGATTCTGTATTGGAGGGACAAGGGAGAGAGGGGCCAGGGGGCATGCGCCTACGTTTTGGTAAATACCTACGTGATTCCGATTCGATCCAGTTTGATTCGCATGGACAGCAGCTGCCGACCCCTCACCGCGTAGGATGTAGCTAATCCCACATCGCGGCAATCATCATCATGCTTGTCTCGCTGCTCTAGCGGAGACGGCTAATTTGGCCCAGTGTCTTGCCTGTTGACCGTGTACCCCAAAATGTGGCATCGCAGCGTCCCCTCGTGACACTCCTCTGGCCCAGCCAACCCCGTTTTCTTTGAGGGGAAAGCACACGCAGGGGGAAGGATGCGCATGTCGGTCGGTATACATGCTGCACTGTACGTCCATGGGCCAGGAGAAATCAAGCGAGGGTTGTCAAAGGCATACCAGACACACACTGCTCAGAGCCGTGTAACTGGTAGCTGCCCTGTGCCAGCGAGATTCCGCCCGTTGCGTCTAGTTTGGCCCCTCTCTAGGTATTGAGTCCTTCTTTTGGTGCACGCCGACAAATCTAATCGTGGCCCATGTACGGTGAAGACCGACGCGGCGTGCGGTTGGGTCGAGGGCCCCATCAGTCGCCCTCATTGTCAGGTGTGGGGGAGGGGGTAGGGCAGACAAAGAAAATGGAGGAGAGCCAGCCCCGAGTGATGCAACCATGTGGACGGACTGTCGGGCGGCGCCGTGCGCGGGTGAAGTGCGTAAAAAATGGTCATGGATGGAGGAGCCCTTTCTCCGAGAAAAAAGAAAACACATCAGGTGCCAGGCCGCCTGCGTACGCGGGCACACGCAAGCGCGCAGCCCGTTTTCGCCATGCTTTGCCCGCCTCGTTCTTTGTCTCTCTCGTCTTTTCGTTCGTCGCTTTTGCCTACATGCGCCTTTTCTGTGGCGGATGGAGGTGAGGTGAACACAGACGTGGGATAGGTGGAGTCTGCTGTGCTGAGAGGAAATAAATGGGTCACAGAGCCGTTCCTGGAGGCGGCATTGTGGCAGCGTACGAACGGCAGAGAGTGGGCAGAGAGCGAGGGCACATGGATGGGAAGGAGGGGAAAGAGGGGAAGCTGAGGAATGATAGAGCCAGATGAGGACGGTTCTCCATATTCCAGCGCGCTGGTAAGCTGACGAGAAAGACCCAGTGGCCAACTGGTTTGCACTGCTCGACGCATCACATCCCCCGTTACCTGTATTCAGTTCTCTGTAAGGAACTCACTTGTCACTGAAACTCACTTTGGCAGCGTTTTCCAGGCGCTTCAAACAAAAACAAAAAACAAAAATAAAAAGGCGGCCATTCCAAGGCCGAGCGAGAGCCCATGCAGGCAACTGTGGCTGAGCGACTTGTGGACACACACGCCCGCACGTCCGCCTGGCACCCCATCCATCCATCCCCGGCCGCTGGCCTGGTCCAACAGAGCGCCTGGGGTGCCCCTATCCACGCACGGTAGCCCGACCTGGCCGGGCTGGCCCCCCTCCCTGCTGCCCTGGGAGGGCGGCGGCGCTGTTCCGCTGCTCCTTGCCGCTGCTCTGCGTGGGATTCCATTCAAATTTGGGGGCGACCTCTCGCTGCTGCGGCCTTGCAATTTCTCCCTGTGGGAATGTCATTTTGGGACATGTCTGGTACGGGCAGGTAGGGTAGGCGGTAGGGCCCATGCGGTGAGGCTAGCACTTGTCGCCCTCGCAACTCGATCGTAGAAAAGGATAGGAAAATAAAACAAGCAGGCAGCAAATGGAGACGGCCAACTCTGCTCAGCGGAAAGAGACAGAGAGACAGACCTGGCTCGCCTTCTACCAAAAAGCCCGCAATTTGTCACCCTTCAGACAATTTGGACCTTTGGCCAAGGTTCGCTGGGAGCCTGGGCTTTGCCCACTTCTGGACACTCCCGCCTACTGGATTTGCCCGCGTCTCAGCTGTTTTTATATTTTAGCGATTATTCCTTTTTTTTTTTCGTCCACATCTCGCGAGCAGGGAAGCTTCGAGGTTCGGGCCCAGCTGATGACAAGTGGGAGAAGGGAGGTACCTCCCTCCCACACCTGCCACGGCCGCCACCCTCGGACTGGCCACATGGATCGAACTTCCAACTGGCTGCATTGAGCAAAGCCCTCAACTTGCAAAGCTGACTGGCTGCCCAAAAAATTCCCATAATATTATCCCTGCCCGCATTTGCTGCCACCACCCGATCTTCAACAAAAAAAAAAGAAAGAAGGAACACTCACATACCACACATACCACATCAGCGAACAACCACCCCACCGACGGACACGATTCCAGCAATTTTGCCCAGAGACATTTTGGCTTTTTGGATTCTTGCTCACTTTCCTCCTCCCATCACTCTGCTGCCCCTTTTCTCTGTCTTGCTCGCCGCCGCATTCGGCCCCTTGAAGACTCGTCAGCTTTGCCCACCCTCGCCCTGGCTTGTATCCCCTCGCGATTTGGACGCGAGGAGAGGCCTCTCGCTGTTATCTACTCAAGAAGACACGAGGGATATTCCCTCAGTCAGGTTTTGGCAATGGCCTCGTCAAAGGTAGAAGAAGGTTCCCGTCAACCGGCGAAAATGTGACTGTGCTGCGGGCCCGGAGCTGCCGTGGAGCCCGCCATTTTACCCATGTCCAAACGAGTTCGCGATGCACCAGGACGAGCAGTGCTAACACACCCGTGTTACTCGCTGCCCTGCCCAGGAAATGCAACAAACCTCCAGGCCATTGACGCATCGTCCCCCGATATCCTCACATTCGAACGTCGCCGGGCTCCCAGGTCGGCAATCGCACTCGAGAAACAACTCCCACTCGATACTGGGCAGCTCGCTCAATGCAACCCACCGTATAACACGCCGGAAGAGCATGACGAACACGGCCGCCAACGTCGCAGCCGTCGCGGCCGTCATGGGGGAGGTGGTGGCGGAGGGCATGGACAAGGCTATGGCGCTTCCAATCACTATAAACAGCGGCCGTCGGAACACTATGTCGAAATCGGGCATCTCGCGCGCCATGCTCGCCGCCAGCCTCCCGTCACAGCCGCCTGTCGCAGAAGCCGGAACTGTCAAGGCCGAAGGGAAGCCAGAAGGACAAGATAGTGCAATCGACGATGGGGCCTCGACAGACGGAGAGACAACCCTGCAGGATGGCAGGTTACGCCGAGCCAGTGATGGCCAGCCCCTTGCCAAAGAGGGCAACAGCAGGAAGATGAACCGCGTCGAGCTTCGCTGCGAAAAGTGTGGCAAGGGATACAAGCATAGCAGCTGCTTGACCAAGCATTTGTTTGTGCCCATCCCCTGTGCCTCCCCACACTTGGTGTTGCCACGGTCCGCCGCGCTGGTCGCGTTGAAATCTCGGCTGTCTCGGTGTCGGTCCGTTAAAAGTGTTGCGAATGCGCCGTATTGACTTTTTTTGTGTCGTCCGCCAGATGGGAGCATACCCCAGAATGGTCCCTTACCTCCAAGCTGCTCATCTCGAAGCACCAACAAGTCCAACTCCTCGAGGCCGCGTCCGTGCTGGTCACCATGAACAACGGCCTCAATGCCTCGGCATCGCCTCCGGACTCTACCCGGGACTTCTTCGCCAGTGACCAAGATTCGGCCTCGCCCACCGCTTCCGGGTACTCGGATACCCATAACGACCGGAGCTCGGCCGACACGACCCCTCCGCCGCACATGGACGCTATGAGCACGACTGATGGGTCCTACCGTAGCACGTCGAAGCGGGATAGCAGCGGAAGCGTCTTTTCTCGCTCGTACCAATCGGCCCCTTCTGCTAGCTCCCTCGCGAGCAGTGCCCCCAATGGCTTTGCTTTCAACTATGGCCATTTCCGCCAACTTAGCCACGAACACCGACCGACGTCGTCGGGGAAGAACGCAACAGGGCAGGATGATCAAGAGTTGGCCGCGGCTGTCGAGCTTCTGAGTTGCAGCTTCGGGAGCAACAATGGCACCCGCTCCATGCAGGTGCCTTATGACGCTCCGCCTGTCCCACCGGTTCCTTCCCAGTATCTGGACCAGGTTACCGGGAGCAGCTTCATGACTGCCGGGACAAGCTTCATCAGCAGCTTCCCCAGGGGCGCCCCCATGAGCTTCGAGCGTGGAGGCGGCAAGTGCGCGATGCCACGCCGCGACGGCGCCATCAAGACTGAAGAGAGTGGCGATAGCGTCATGGGAGACGATGACGACGATTATATGCGATCGCGCGCTCGGAGCGACGAGGACGAGGAAGGCGTGTTCGGTCGCATGGAAGAGTAGGGAGGTGGCGCCATATCGGCCTCGGTCCCGGTAAATCTCGGCTCTGAAGGAGGAGCAAGAGACTGCGTGGGCGAGGCGTGGCCCGGCCTGGCCCTGCTTTCCTTTGTAAGTCTATAGTGAATACTGTTTCGGAGGTGGTTCGCTCCGCCCCTGGCACTCAGCACCGAAGAGTAGAGCGCGGCGTCGTCCTTGGCTAAAGGATGGGGCACGCAGCCCTACGAGGTTAAAGTGAGGGTCGGATGAGAGCGTCGAGTGAACGCCCGAGACAGCCGTTTTTTTTCAATACAATCAAATATTGAGAGCATCGACGCGGCACACTGGTGCATGCATACGACTACCTGTCACAGGCTCTTCGGTGATGATCCCGAGTAGGCCATGTTATTTGACTCTTGCTGTTGTTGGTTGCTGGTTTGTTTCTGGAGCTCTGCGCAAAGGAGGGTTGGTGGTTTGATGGGAGGCGGGCATCCATTCATAGGATATTATGTGTGGAAGACATCAACCTAGAGGCCGGAGATGAATGCGCATGGCAGCAAGAAGAGTGCATGCAAGCCTAAGTAGGGAAAAAATGAAGATGTATGGCGTCAAAGAATCGCGATAGGGTAAGAGCGAGTAGGTAGAGCCTCAAAATGCAGGTGCAGGCCTACTTTCCGAACCAGGCACAAAACATGGAGGAAGTCATCCGATGTGCTCGGAGCGACAAGAACGAACATAGGCACGACGGTCATGTTCTAAGCTCGGCCAGCCATATGATACTTGGGTTTTCGAAAGTTTGGTGTCTGTGGTGAGGGAAGAAAGGGAAGACGCAAGAGAGAATCAGGGTCTAGGCGAAAAGAGGGAACAGAAGGAAGGCGGGAAGACGGACAACCTCCCCACCGGCAAGTGGATGTCGTTTTTTTTCCCTCCTCGCAGGACGGGAATCCACTCCGTTGTTTTTGATGCCGTCGATGGCGGGCGGGCGGGGTCTTTCGATTCTGCTAGGGGGAAAAATGCATTGTAAACAAGGAGCGAGCAGACATGCAGGTCGGAACCTTCCCTAAATGCAATTTAGCAGCTTGGAAAATAAAATACAGGAGATAGAGCATGATAGGGATGGGATCGGTGTTAGTTGGGAAATACGGATGCAACGAAAGGCGACGGCTAGGACAAAATCTTAGAACATTTCCCGGTGCCGTCTGCTCGCAACTGGTGGGTATTCATTGCGCTGAAGAGGAGTGTGTAACCCCACTAGGCGGGGCTTGATTGGCTGAGCAGGGTAGCTTGTGCACGGTTGCCTGGCCGAAAGACAACTCGAGCGCCTGAACCCGAAAAACGACGTCACTCCAGCCCGTTCAATCAAACTCGATGACGATCGCGACCGCGACGTCGCCTTCAACAACAGGCAAGCTGTTCGCCACACTTGTTCATCGCATAACATCGCATCACATCGCAATAGGCGCCGCAAAGTGCCCTGCGGCAGCACCAGCTCCCAGCCCCGATAGGGATCTACCGGTGCTTGGGCGCTCTCTTGGCGTTGGCCCATCGCGGAATTGACGAGCTGCGGCGCAAGGCAGACTTTGAACGGGGGGAGGGGGACAACACCAACCCCAGAACGGACAACAAGGTTGCCGCGCGTGAACAGCCGGCGGCTGTGGCCTCTCCACCAGTCATGGACGCCGCCGACAACGTCCGCCATATTTTGGGGGCCGAAGCAGCAACGCCGAAGCCGTCGCGGCTGCCGCACCTGCTGCGCTTCCCCATCGTCATCGTCCTCAGCCTCGGGTGGTCCGCCGTCGGCTACTCGCTCATCTCCCAGTGGACGACGAGCGACGATGTGGCGGCCTTCGGCAGGGTCATATCCCAGGGGGAGATTCTGCTGCTCCTCGCATGGCGCGTGTAAGCCAACCCTTCCTGCCTACGGGCTTCTTCAGCTCGGACGAACATGAACCCGCAGGCTTGCGGATACGTCGGCCAGAAGGTGGTGCTGACAACTTGGTAGGTCCGAACTCTGTATCGCGTGGTACGGAAACTACGATGGCTACGATCTAGCGGCCTTGAGCACCCTCGCCTACGGTCCTATTGTAAGTACTTGCTTAGACACCCGGATCCTCTCCACTTCTTTCGTGTGACCGTAATCATGTACTACATTTTGAAGATTCGCTAATCCGCGGACCAGGTCTTTCTTTTCTCGAGCTTTTACCGCGTCCGGCCCTGGACCCTCGCTGCCAGTCTTGCGGTCGATGTTCTCTCGAGCGTCGCCCCGTTCGCGCTGCTGCGGCCCTTGTCCCCGGCGCACGCGGCCGCGGCAACGGTTCCGAACCGGGAACTACTGCAGGATGGCCCGATCAAGACCTTCACTACTCTTTATGCAACGGCAATATATGCTGTAGTCCCGGCACTCAGCTACAACGCTTGGTTGCGAAGGTCGCTGTTGCTCAACTTTACGGGCATCCCGTCCATCGAACCCTCCTTGTCTCTGGGCGCCAACTTTTTTACCGGGGCGCTCTTACTTCTCTTTGGGTATTCTGCGCGCGTATTCGTCTTCGACGCGGCTGTTGCTACGGGCACTACCCCCGAGGACGCGGTCGTGGAGGCATTCGATCCCGTCAGCGCAACGCTTGGCGAGACTCTCTGGCAGAATGTGTGGGGATTCCGCACGCAGACAAAGGTTGCGATTCGTCGGACGCTTGTGGTTGTGCTGGTCAGCTTCATCCGCACAACCTCTCAGTGCACTCTCACCGTCCAAGGCGTCGAGGTTTGGGGAGCCGCAGCGTACGCATCGGTCTGGGCGGTTGCGTCCATCGTGGCTGGCACCGCTATGGGGTTGGTCATAGATTGAAGGAGGATGTGACTTCCAGCGTGGAAACAGTCTCCTACAGGTCCATTTACGCTTCTTACATTCTGGGAGCCTGGAGCAGAGCCAGGCACCTATAGTTGTCTACTTGACATATGGGTGTCATGAACACACGCCGGGCACCCGGGCACTCGGACACTCGGGAGATTTCCTACCTACCGAAATCTGCGTCGTTTGAGCTTTCAATCATAATTATTCTGATGCCTAAAAAGAGGCAGGTAGTCGGGCTCTTGCCTGATTTCTAAGCAGCACTTTCAGGCAG
The DNA here is from genome assembly GCF_000145635.1 of Gaeumannomyces tritici R3-111a-1. Classification (NCBI taxonomy): domain Eukaryota; kingdom Fungi; phylum Ascomycota; class Sordariomycetes; order Magnaporthales; family Magnaporthaceae; genus Gaeumannomyces; species Gaeumannomyces tritici. The sequence continues at coordinate 5,746,896 of NW_008804545.1, forward strand.
ACGCTTCGCTTGGGATCGCACCAGGCTTGGTTGCACAACGCCCGAACATGGCGCCAAACTCTGGCCGCATCGTCATATTTATTTCAATCTATCGTTTACACTATGGTAAATGTTTTGTGGATGGTAGGGCGCAGGCAGCAAGCCTCGTCTCTGCCGCAAAGGGACAGGGCGCATGGTAAGCTGAGCATTGAATGGTGTGATAGCCCCGGGGAAACTTGCCGCTGTAGTTCCTACAGCTTGTTCCTCTTGCGTCCTCTGCTAAGTTTTTTTTACCCGCTTCCAGGGAAAGCTTGGAACATCGCCTGTGGAGATGCTCGACGAGGGCTGGAGCGGCTGAACTCGCTAGCTGCTCTCAGCCCTACAATAATACCCGGCCTTGGTGGCGCCCCCAGCAGCTTGATTCAAACAAAGCGAATCAGGGATGATGGTCAGCCTGGTGCGCCCTGGCTGGGCATGCACCCTGTGGGTTCGGCTGAAGCGATTTCTGCCTTCCTGTCCACATCCGGAGATTTATCTCGGTAGCTTCGCAAACCGTCACATTGGCAAAACCACGAGATGGCCACGGTTCTGTTCCACATCCTGCTTGCCCAACGGCGGTGGCGCCCTCCCCCCCTGGCCCCGGCAAGATCGCGGGATCGGCGGCCTCAACTCACAAACCCGCACTCGCCGCACCTGATATTGACCGTGATGTGCATGTGTGGTGTGTGTGTGTGTGGATCCGGGAAAGGGCACCATGGGGCAGCGGGCACGTCCTAGGTGAACGGGACTCTTGACCATTCGTTCGCCCCATGTCCTATTCCTGGCCTCGAGCCTATACCGAGCTCTCCAGTCAACCACCCAAGTGCCCGCCTTAGGGCGTACCAGACCGTCTCCGCAGACCCCCCCCCTTCACAAAAACTCTCGCCGCAGCCCCGCGCATCACCCAATCAAAAACTTGCGGATGTAATAGACCCTCCGTGTGTGAGGTAGGTTCCCCCCTCCCATAGCCGCGGCGCGGCGCTGCCTGGGCTAGCCGCATGGTTGTCCGCGGCGCCAAGGAATCAGACGGCGGAAGCCTCCGCGAAGGGGAGACCTATCTCTCCCTGTTGCCCTGTACCGCGGCGTGACTCGACCTGTCACGTCATGTTACACGCTGCGCTGAGAGGCTGAAGTAGTATCGGGGGGGAGCTCCCGCCCGTAGCTCGCGTTGCCTGCTCCATGGGCGAGGGTGGGGGAGATCTACCTGGCGCCGGACAATCCTTCCTACCGAAAGATGGGCTTCCAAACTGGTTATCATACGCTCTGTACTGCTTGGTGCTATCGTTTTCCGCTTCATGTGTGGTAATATGAAAGGTACCGCTAGATACCTCCTCTAGCACTCAGCTGGTGGGGAAGGCTATGTCCTAGAGCGTGTCCATGGTCCCTTCTGTCAAGGGTGGGCTTTGTATAGTTGGGATAGGACTTGACCAGCGAGATTGATGGATTCTGCAGCAGCTACGGCCTGTGTGGCTGCCGCATCCTTTCATATAAAGCCCGGCGACCACCCAACTGTGGGTTGGATGGTAATATTAGAGGCATTCGTTATCACAGATTATCACAAGTTCGACAACTCTAACCCTCTCAGCAGTAGCATGCAGGCCCCGTCGCTCTCGACACACATCCTTATACTCTAGGAAATACGCATCATGTCCAAGTCCAAGGGAAAAGGGAGGTCCAAGAGAGGCGAGAAGCCCCTGACCTACACGTCAAGCACACAAGCAGAGTACCAAGACATGATGTCCACCTTCCCGCTGGAGACCCCAGGATACACGCCAGACACGTCCGTGGCGGCCGGGTCCTCATCGGCGGGGACGACGCCGCAGACGGCGTCGTCCCACGACGAGGGCGGCGTCATAAGAAACCCGGCCATCGAGTCCTCAGAGTCGATTGAGCTGTCTGGTCCCATGGAGGTTGACGGCTCCGTCAAGTCCGGGGGCTCGGTAGCCTTCTACGGTGACTTTTCAGTCCGCGAGAGGATCGAGGCCTACGGAGACATCGCCCTCCAGGGCAACATGACGTGCAAGTGAGCTGGACCTTTTGAGCGAATAAGGAGGTAGGCTGGATGATCTAATGCGTCATGATGATGCTGATAATCCCATCCCTCTCTCCAATAGTGACAGAGTAAAGACTATGGGAAGCATGAGGGTCACCGGAGATGCCCTCTTCAGGTCAGTATGAATACTACGTGGATTCTCGCGTGTGCCGAAGCAAGGAATATCTGACCAGAACAAAACGACACAAAATAGGAGCAAAGTTGAAGTGTACGGCACTCTGGAAATCGTCGGCAACGTCGAGATAGCCGACACCATCGAAGTATGGGGTGCTGTGAGCATCCATGGACATCTGTAAGGACAGACCCTTAGCGACATGTTGAGAACGTATTCCCGCGGACGGCCAATTTCAATCGTTGCTAACAAAATAACACAATCAAAGAAAATGCAGGACACTCGTTGCGTATTCATCGGTGACAACGGTCGGCGACGAGTCAAGCTACGAGGCTGAGGAAGGGGAAACGATTTGGGGTGCCAGGATGATTAAACGTTATCAGATCTAAGACCAAGGTGAGGGACCTGGCAGGAATACGGCGTTTACTTTTGTCTTTTTGTTTCCATAGGTTGTTTGTACAGATCTTGTAGATTTGCCTAGAGTCATGCGAAATAGACATACATTGAAGATTTCCCATGTCGGAATGAGCACCTGGAAGTAATTCATCTAGTGCAAGTGAGGTGGTTGTTTGGTGTGCTCCTGCCTCATCCTTCTCAGAGTCACAGACACGCAGGAGTCACATTGGAGGTGGGGCTAACCTCAAACGGACCCAGAGTGGACCTTGCTTGCCACAGTGGGGGTCCGTGCATTAGCTCTGCAGTGGGAGCCACCAATGACGGGAACGCGACAACGGGCTCGCGCAGTGGACGTCGTTGATCACGACCTCGCCTTGGCCATCACTTCGCACCTCGAACTTATCGAGCAACAAACCTCACCAGCCCCGCCACCGCTGCCTGCTTTGACACGGCGCATCCCGTCGTATCCTATCGTATATGGCGACGATTGCCATGATACACCTCGAACCTGCCACCCTTTAGGTTGCTACAATATGGCGGCTATCATGGCCACGCCCGCGCGCCAGGACGGGGAGCTTTCCCCCCGCCAGCATGCGCCGGCATCCATGGAGGATGCTATCAACTCGCTCGGCTCCATGAAGGACGGGCTGGGTCCCCTTGGAATGAATTCCCTCGACTTGCGCGCCGACCCCGATGCGCAGGCCACCATCACCGACTTCCTCGACTTTACCGAGTACCTCCCGGCCGACATGACGCGCTCGTTGACCTTGATCGGCAAGCTCGACCAGACCTATATCGACGCGTCCAATATCGTGCACAACCTGACGAAGAGCTGGGGCGAGCTCCCAAACACCCCCGCCGACGAGCGCCCACACCCGGTCCAGCTGAGGGCCGAGATATCCAAGAACCTCGGGCATGTTATGAGCTCGCGTACTTATGCCCATGCCGAGGCCGCGCGCATGGCCGAGAATGCCACCCGCCACTACAATCGCGCCAAAATCATCGTCGCAAAACTGCAGACGATGCTTGAGAACTACCCTACCGCAGAGGAGCAACAGAAGAGCCCCGTGCTGGCAGCCAAGACCGCGCAGGCCTCTCGTGCGAACAAGATGGGTGTACGTCTCGACGGCCGCAAGGGGCGCAGCGGGCGTTCTGTGCCTCGCATCACCGTCCCAGGAGAGGTCCTACCGCCATACGACCTCGATTTTGCAGCGTATGGCACGGACGAGGAGAGCAGCTCCGAGGACGAGGACGATGAGGATGACGAGGATGACGACGAGGCCACGGCTGCACCGTCGGCTCTGGCTTCTCAGCCGCGCGCCAAGGCCGTCAAGAACCCCAAGCCCCCAAAGACACCCAAGCCGCCCAAGGGCTCTGTCGCTGCGCAAGGCGTGTCGAGGCCGACCCAACCAGTCCCGCCAATGTCAAGCCTGAAGCCACCACCAGAAAACGCTGTGGTTGGCAGCGCAGATGCCCCGTGGCTTCAGCTTACCGCATGGGAGCTCGCTAGACTCAGGAAACGTATGAAGAAGAATGCGCAGTGGAGTCCTAGCGACACAATGATAGCACGGGAGCTGAAGGCCCTCGGTCGGGGGCCCGAAGCATACAACAAGGCGAAGCAGCTAGCGGAGGAGCAGGGAAAGCCCTTTGAGGCCACAATCCCAGCATCGATACCTGGTGCCGACGGAGTCGAGCATCCACCAATGGGTGCGCTCAGCCTGGATGCGGCGCTGGCCGCCGAGGACAAACAATCAAACAACCGCGGCCTGAAGCTAAACGTAGCCAAGAAGCTCAAGAAAGAGAATCTCGCCAAACTCGCCGCGGAGCTGGCGGAGGAGTCCGCGCGGAAGATGGAGCAGGAAGTGAATGCTTTGCTGTTTCCCACGCCTCAGAAGCAGCCGGAGAAGCCGGGCCCGGAACCTGCAAGTAGCAGAAATCCACGCAAGTACGGCGGCCGCAAACGGAAGCGCGATTCAGTAGCGGAGCCGGAGGATGAGAAGCCTGGCAGCGGCGGTGGCGGCGGCGGCGGCGGTCCTGCGCCTGGCCCTGCGGAAACCCCGTTGCAGAAGCGCACCAAGACCGAAACCCCCGTTCCTCTTCCGCAGCAGGCCCCCAGCCTTGCTAGTGCATCACAAGAAAGCCAACTACAGCCACCGCCCGTGCCCAACCCACAGTCCACCAGCCCGATCCCCATCCCTGTCTTGGCGCAGGAACAGCTTTCTGTGACTTCAGCACAGACGTTGTCAAACTCACCACCGGCTTCGGCAGTGACTGTCACCACTATCGTGCCAGTTAAGCCCCCCGCAGACTTGGTGGTGCCGCCCCAGTCTCCCAAGAAGTCTACCACGCCCATCTTGCCGCCAGTCAGAGAAACGCGTAAGAGCAGCCAAGCGGTCAAGAAAGAGCAGGAGCAGGAGCAACAGCAACCACAGCAGCAGCAACCACAGCAGCAGCAGCAGCAGCAGCAACAACAGCTTCAGCTGCAGCAAAAAGAAATCATGCTGCCCGTAGTGGTTGCGGCCTCCAGCAAGCCTGCCGGGTCGAGTTCTAGGGCAGGCACGCCGAGCGCCCTGGGAAGCAGCCGGCCTAGCTCACGAGAGAAGGCTGGAAGCTCGGAGCCCCCACAGTCTCTGGCCTCGGACCGGCCACGACGAACTAGTACCGCGCGTAACACGCCAGCGCCTGAACAGCGGCAGCACGGGAAACCGCAACGGCCTAAGCGCCCGGCACCCGGAGTCATCAGCCGGACTATTTCGGGCGGCAGCAGCGCGGTGGGGAAACGCAAGGCGCCCACAAAGAAGAAGTCGACGCGAGTAGCTTCCTTGTCTCATATCAGGAAGTGCGGAGGCGATGCCGAAGGTGGTGAAGTTGAGGTGGACGATGAAGGCAACGCGATCGACCCTGAAGAGGAGAGGTATTGTCTCTGCAACAGAGTCAGTTTTGGCACGATGATTCAATGTGAGAACGTAGAGGTAAGTTCGATATCTTTCCTCTTGGACTACTCAGATCCCGACATTGCTCCCCAACTGACACATGCCATTCGTTTTAGAACTGCAAACACGAGTGGTTCCATTTGGAGTGTGTGGATATGGACATCCTCCCGGCTAGGACGACCAAGTGGTACTGTCCAGCCTGCAGAAAGCTGCTCAATATCGGAGAGAAGGGTGAAGTCAGTGCCCGTGGCGTTAGAGCATGATGGCTCCCTCAATAACAATTCGATGCGCTCCAGGGCTTTATGCCGGCAGACCCGATATAATCATCGGGCAGGATAGTCTGCACCCAGCCAGCCTACTACCTGCGTTCTGTCGTTGGGCAAGCTATGTGCTTTCTTCTTATGTCTTTTTTTTATTATCTCTTATCATTTTCTAGGGCGAGTTGCAAAAGTTCAATGATGTGCCAATACGTTTAGCCAAGGATGGGATGGTTTCTCGGGATGTTACTTTTATCCTCTTTTTCTTCATGTTCTCCTTGTTTTTGCCAGTCTACAAAGTTCAAAGACGGCCTTGTAGCACTGGCGAACCTTTAGATTAATCTGAAGTCCAACTTTCCGTGCGATACGTGACAAGCTCACCGGGGAAAGGCTCAGCAGTGCCTATGTAAGGTACCTAACTAGGCATGTAGGTACATGCCTATTTTGGTAGATTGGATGTTGCTTCGCAAGGCGGCAGCCCGTTCCCGATGCCCTGGCCATGAAACACCACAGCGCAACTCTATTCGCGGTGCCCGTGAAAACGTCACGCTTGGCTCCAATCGTCTTGGGTGTCGCTGCTCGGCACGTAAGTATATATCGTCATTAGTTCCCCACGACCAATGGGACAGGCGAAGCCCCTACATGTTGCAGGTGCCTGTCCAACGTGGCTCCAGTCAACGCTGCGCACCCACCCACCTCCTCCTCCCGATCACGTCCACCCCCTCAATACGATTGTCCTCACAACGCCATCCTCACAACGCCATCCGCTATGACGTCGAACTACTCCCCCGTCCTGCCCGTGGACTACAAGGACGACCATGGCATCAAAGAGTTCATTGCTGAATTCTTCAAGATTTCGGACGACCCAGAGCAGAACGAAGCATGGGTTGATTACTACCGTGACAGCGGAACCTTTGTCTTCAACAACAAGATCTCAAAGGGTCGAGAGGGTCAGCAGCGGATCCGTTAAAGGATACCTCACACTCCAAAGTTGTCATTTTGCCCTCTTTTGGCGCTGGATGCGATGAGCTGACAGACTGTTTCCCCCACCGTGTGTGTCCCTTCCTCCCTTGGCAGACATCCGAAATGCCCGAAGTGCCATGTGGGATCAAGTTGCGACGAGGAAGCACGTGGTCGAGAAGGCGGTGCCGGCCAGGTTCCCGTGCCCCAAAGGCGAGGACTGCCTAGATCTGACGCTCTTTGGTACGGTGCACCAGACGCTTAAGAGCGGCGACACCGTGTCGGTCGATTGGGTCTCCCACGGCCGGCTGAAGCGGGAGGGAGGCAACGGGTGGCAAATCGCATATTATCGGGTGTACGCCTTGATGTAAGTCGGTTCGCCTATTTTGGGGGAGTACAGTAGTCGCTTCCTCTTGGTTGTTGTGTAGGCGGTTACCAGGGTGGTGGCAACGGAGTCAGGCGGGTACCTACAGCTACAGGTTGGGGGAGATCTCCAACAAGAAGGCGTGCATAAAAGACGGTCTGGCGGCATCAGTGGGGGAGAGGTTGTCTATTCCATTTGCGTTGGGGTGCGTGGGTGCTGAAGTTGGCGCGGTGGGCACTGCGGGTCCTCGACCGAGACGGCAAAGCCAGCTGGGGAGGCCAGCTGGAGGACAGCCCCAAGACGCAGCAAGTTGCGTCACCTGTTGCTCCAGTGGGGTCATCAAAGGTGATCAGGTGCCGTATCTATTCGTTAGGGACGGATTACAAGGTGCAAGGAAGGGGGCCCGCTATCCACGGCCTCCGTCTCCCTAGGACCAAGGTCTCGACCAAACCGTAGCCAGGGCGTTGGCTAGAAAAAGGGGCCGGAAGGGGTCAGCGAATCTCGCTCGTTCAAGACATGGCTCGAAGTGGTGTCAGCCACACAACGTGACTTGGTCAGCGACGGCCAGTGAGAAAGGAGAAAAAGAAGAAGGAAGAATATCATAGAAGAGCGCAGACATACTGCCAACTCGAGCACTGCACAGTTGACCTCCATGACTGGCAGCGGCGACAGCGGGTGGCCGATATGGAGCCCCAGCACGGGCACCTGCAATTCCAGCCCCGGACCTGCGACATCAATTGCCGTGCTGCGTTGCAGCAATTGGCACCCGCACTGTACCATGGGGGAACCCAGCCGACTGGGGTTGTGGACATGGAGGTCCGGCGCACTGCATTGCCCAAGGCCAGGCCAGAACATGGGAAGCTGAACAACTCACCTTGAACCACCCATGTATTACAGGAGGCCTTTTTACGCAGAGTTATGCCTCGTTGCTTCCGGTTGGACACCGCCTGCGTGGCTGCTGCATCCAAGGCCTGGCTGCCAAAAGCCAAGCTGGCTGCTGCATCCAAGGCCTGGCTGCTAAAAGCCAAGCCACGAAGCAGGAGAGGCCACGGGGGGCTGCGTGACTGACTGGACCCCTCCCTCGATGCGTAATCCAGCTGTCTCACCACCTCACCTATCTGCCCGGGCCCCATGCTCCACTCACCTTATCTGTTCGCGGGGTTCGGGTCAGCCACTCATCCACCCACGCTCCCCAGTACATTACTGGTACTTGCACACCGACCCAGTCACCGGCCCCAGCGCTAGTCCATCCAGGTATGTCGGGTATTGATCCTCCAGCTAGGCCGCTTCCATCCCAGGCACAACGCGGTACTTGGAGGGGTGGTACCTTCCCAAAGAGGTGGAATGCAGGCAGCATTGGACAAAGGCGGATGCCCGGGGGGCCTGCAGCTTGGGCCTGACAAGCGTGGGACGCGGGATGTCTGTTTCTGTCCTGGCAGATCCGTCGGTCGCTACGACCTCCGACCTTCCTCGCACCGCCCGCCGTCATCTGCCTGTTGCATCATCACTGAAGTGTCATACCGATAACCGTCCCGTTCTGCCTTCGCATCACGAGCATCCCTTCTCCGCGCATAGTATCTTGTCGTCTGCCCATTCGTATCTGCATTCCCTTTCTTTGCCCTTTTTCTCCTGTCATAGACTTGTGTTTGCTTGCATCCAAAACACCAGATCCCCGACGGGCAGTGCCTCCTTGGAATTCCACTCCTTTGTTGCTTCCCGCCCCCCCCGAGATAGGGACTGAATACCCACCCACCCGTAATACGCGCCATTTCCCGCGCCCGGCTGTTTCCTCCCACCTCGGCCCCTCTCTCACTCTCGAGTACGTCGCGAAACGAAACCAACGGGAACTTGATCGTCCAGCGACTTGTCGATATACACCCCAGCCCGCCGTTTGCCGGGCCTCGAACCATATCCCTGCACACTTCGGCCGCCTTGTCGCCGCGGTGACTCTTCCCCGACTGCCTAGCCCCTCCACCTCCCTCGACTGCCCCGGACTCGCCTGAAAGCGCACTCCGTCTGTGCAAGTCCCGGAACCGAACCCGGCGGCTAGGTGCAGGAGACTGCCCTTGGCCAGCTCTGCCAGGCAAAGGCGACTATATGCCTAGTACGTAGGCCGCTTTCCCCCGCTGTGCGCCCCGCGCTCTCGTGACACCGTCTCGCCTGCCATACAACCGACTCTCGCCTGAAAGGGCTATACTTGGACGCCTCCACGTCTGTCTACATCGGCAGGCAGTTGCTATCCGTGTAGTTCTTTGGCTAACCACGCACCCCATGCGAACAGAAAAGTCGAAGAAAGATGTCAAAGAGAGCGGTGCAATCGCCGCCGCGGTGTCAAGGCATGCTGCTGGCCAGTTCTCGTACGTTTCACCATATGGCCGTTGGGGAGAGGGTAGTGGCCACGCTTCCTTTCGTTGGGAGGGCGCCTTATCCTGTCGCATCGTGCAGCGCGTCTCGTTTTTCGACTGCCTACGTCTTCTAATATTGTTTGGATCAGCAATAGTGGCCTCAGCGTACCCAGAGGCTTTTCCTCAGACTCTTCGTCCTCCTCAGTGCAGTCGCCAGAGATGAAGCCTGTCGCGACTCCGTCGTCAAATGGCAACCCGACCTCGCCCATCCTGGACGCCATCACGAGCGCTTCATTCGGGACAAACATCACCGCTCCGAGCGTGGCCAACGAGTGGATGGCTTCGAGGGGCACGCCTGGAATGGCGGGCTCGCCGGGGAATCTCATAAGCCTCATGGGCGAGTCGCCGCCTACTCAGCCGTCGTCCTACGAGGATCCGCGGTCAATGCCCTATGGATGGGCGTCTCCGCGACCGTATATGAACAGCCAGCGTCCATCGCCATCTCCTCCGTCATCGGTGGGCCGACGGCCGCTGAGCTATCATATGGATGCTCAGTACCAGTCATCCGACCCCCACGCAAAGCCGGCTTCTGCAGCTGTTCGCAGAAGCTCTCTGCACTCTCACTACGCCCAGTCTCGCGGCAGCCCCAACCCTCCTTTGCCACACGAGCCGCAGCCGCACTTCTACGGCGTTCCAGACCTAGGATTCGATATCCTGCCGCAGGGCCTGAAGGCCGGCGATCGAGGTTTCCACTTTGCATTTGACAAGATTCCAAGTGCGGGGCTGGATCGCACCCCCGGCAAGGATAATGTCATTGTCGCTGGGTATGAGGGCGGCCTGGAAGTATTCTCGGTTGGCAAGCGTGGTCTGGAGCCGCTCGTCGGTTTGAATGGCCTGCGGGGCGGCGTTCATCACGCTGCAATCTTGCCCTGGACGTCCTATGGCGACAACCGTGACGTCTTTCCGCTTGTAGCGGTCGTCGTGCATGGGCCGGTGCTGCAGCCCCCTGCTCCGGACGCAAGCCCCGAGACCACGGACGAGGCGACTTCCGACGAACGCCACCAACCCACAGCGAAGGGCGGCAGCGCCACCGTCGAGTTTTACCAAACCTCGGTGGAAGTATACTCGCTGAGATCCAGTAGGTGGGTGGCTACACTGCTCGAAGCACCCAAGGTCCCTGTCAGCACCCCCATCACAAGCGCCACCTTCAGGCCGCCACCGCCGTCAGGGGCCTTCCAGATCAAGGCAGATGGGGGTACCATCGTCGTTTCGTCTGGCGTGACCGGGGAGTGCTGGGTCTACCGGCAAACCTTTGCGGGGCCGCAGGAGGGAGGCATCGCTTTCAAATGTGCTGGCAAGCTTTGGACCGCTCTCCAGCAGCCAGTGAAAGGTGACACTCAGCAGGAGGCGGAGAGAAATCGAGTGTCGACGCTGAGACCAAACGCCAGATCTCCCATAATTTCGCTACGGGGTCGATGGATCGCCTACTGCCCCGCGGCACCTTCGTCGCATATATCTTTGCGGGCTGCTGTGACAGTTCCTCTGCATGGAAAGGCCCCGGGTGTGGCAACAGTAACCCCTCCACCGCTGCCTTCAGTCTCTTCCGAGATCGACCTGCCCATATCCGATAGCTTGGTAAACAAGATTATGCGGGATGCGACGCAGGAATTCATCCAGGGCGCCAAATGGGTCGGTCAGCAGGGCTGGCAGGCCTTCAATACCTACTGGAACGGCCCGACTAACTCGCGGGTCGCGGCCCGCTCGCCCCCTCTCGGCTCGCAGCCGTGGGTGAGCGGCGGCTACGGAAATCGCCAGGAGGCATCTCAGTTTCCACCCACCCACGGCGCCATGACCCCGGTTGTCTCGAAAGAGCCCGGTATTGTCTCCATTGTGGACGCTGGGACGCTGGGCCTCTCGACGGCGCTTCATCCCATCGCCTCTTTCTCTCCTCCCTTCGGATGTAGCTTCCTGAGCTTCAATCCGAGCGGGCTCGCGCTATTCACGGCAAGCAGCAAGGGAGATGTGCAGACGGTGTGGGATCTGATGCGCATCCAATACGCTAAGAGCTCCCCGCTGCAGGCGTCGGCGGTGGTGGCTGTCCAAAACGGCTCGAGGGTGCGACAGGTTGCTCAGTTCTCACGGCTAACCGTGGCACGTATTGTCGACGTCTCGTGGACAAAGCCTCATGGGGAACGTGCGGCCATGATCACGGAACGGGGCACTGTGCATCTCCTGGACATGCCGTCGAGCGCATTTACTTGGCCACCCCCGCGCCGGCGGGTGCCACCGCAGGATCCGGCTGTGTCCCCGTCTGAGGCAAAGCATCCGGCTGTCTCCATGGCGTCCTCGGCCTTCACCACGGCTCTGGGCGTGGCTCGTCCCTTGATGGCCCGGCCCCGAAGGAGCAGCAGCAATGTTCCTCAGTTGACCAGCTCGAGCATTGTTGATCATGCCAGCCACGGCGGGAAGGCTATTGTTGCCACTATCAGTCACTCTCTTGGGAAGACGGGCAGCGCGATCAACCAGCTCCGACACACCGGCGAGAACCGGGCCTCCTTGCCCCTGACGATTCTTCCACCGGCCGGGGCTTGTGCTGCTTGGATAGCTGGGCGGAGGAACCATCAGCTTCATGTTCTCGGTGATGGACTGGTGCGGGCGTTTCCAAACCGCACACGAAAGAAGCCGTCAGTATCGGATCGGAGCCGCACACCATGGTTAACACGGTACAGAGACTACAAGGTTCCCGGCTTACCAGAGGACACGATCGCAGATGCTGTCAAGCGCTTTCTCGATCTCGATGGCTATCTCAACCTGACGGAACGGACCATGGACACCAACAATAACACGATGATTCTTGATACTAGGCGCCGGGCGCCACAGCACGACGCCAGTGCCGAGTCGGCGATTCCACAAGCCGAGATCGAGTCCAGCGCTCCGTACCAGCCATTCCATACCGACAGGCGGGTCGCCCTTTACAATTACTCCGAGCTCAAAGGCACTCATGAGTCAACAGAGGACCGACTGTCTGCCTTTCTGGCGAATGCCATCCTCGAAGAGACGCCGGCTGCGCCATCGTCTTCAAGGAAGAAGCACAGGCACCCTCGAGCCAAGACGGGCAAGACGAGGGCGGCCAGCGATGGTGGCTGGGTGTTCGGTCAGGTGCTGGACACGGTCAGGCTCGAGACGGGTCACCTGCAAGTTTCGGACGGAGAGTCGTTCAACACCAGCTCCAACGGGACTAGGGCTCTGCCTCCGTCGGCTATCGAGAGGGTGTTGCAGCACGTGGGCGAGAACGATGAGCAGATTGTTATCACGACTCGGCGCCGGAGAGGAGGTGGTAACCGGGCGGCTGATGATGATGACGACGGTTTCTTCGAAGATGACTGTGAGGTGCTTGATTTTGCTGATCAGAGAGTTTAGACTCTGATGTGGCGACACTGCACATGTCAGGCCTGTCTCGACGGCCTTCCCTCCTCCCCACTCTGGGTTTCCTTCATTCCTTCATTCCTTCCTTTGCTCTTTTTCTTCTGCCACGCCACCAAAGCATGAGGATAACCGGACGGTCTCAAGTTGAATTGATTGTCAGAGCAAGTTGCGAGGATACATGTTTGGGGGTACTCCATGCTTTTTGCGTGTTACATTTAGTTGGAGACGTGCTCTCCGCCACGTTCGCTTCTTGCATTCGCCTTCAGCCCTTTGCGCAGTAGCTGGAGACTGGGAAAGTGTCTGAGCTTGCTGCAAGAGCGACTGTCGCAGTCCCATAGGTAGAGGGTTGGGGGTACTCGGTCAGTAGGTAGCTAGCAGCCAGCGCAAGAACAGGCCAAATAATATGCCTACTGCAAGATACAGGTCTCAACACCCGTGTCAAACCGGCAAGGAGATGGTCTAAGTAAACTCCATTCTCCAGAGTCTTTCAATGGTCCACAGGATGCGTGTCTGATGTCAAACGAGGTACCGATCAATGATACCACAACCTTGGGTTATCCTACAAAGCGATTTCTGAACGCGAAGTGTTCGTGACAGATGCACTGGAGCGAAAGGCTCGCTGATTTATGTGCACCCTCCTCTAACCCCAGCCATGATACAATCGAGATGTATGTTGGTAATCTCCATAGGTTTTCGCCCATCCGAGATATCGCCGGAGTAGGAGGCTGCACGTAGCTCCCACCGCTCAAGCCTTCTTCTTTATCGCCGCAGCCTTGGCCTTGGCGGCCTTTTTCCTGTTGCTGCGGATCATGACGACGCTGAGGAACGAGCCGACGACGGCGGAGCCCAGGAGGATCAGGATGACGGGTATGCGGATGGCCCAGACACGCGGAGGGAAGACGTTCTGGAGCGGGTGGTCCGAGTCGACAAAGGGCTGCGAGGAGGGGTTTCGTGACTTAGCGGACGGGATCATCGTCACGGACCGGTCGGGCGTCGAGGGAGGGAGCGAAAGGCTTGGTCGCGAGCACCCAAAGCTTACCATGATCAGGGTCCACACGCTATAGTAGAGGAAGACGACGGACGCGGCCACGAGCATGGCGAGACCGACGAGTTTGTCGAGCTGTTGGCGAGAGAGGGGGGCGGCGGCACATGGCAAGGCGCGCGTTGGTTAGCGACGTCTTGGAAAGGGCGCGGCGCATGGGAAAGGGGAAGGGTTTACCATTGTCGCAACTGGAAGATTTTTGGTCGTGTTACGTTTGAGCTGGTCTACGGAGAAAAGGAGCGTGTTGCGGGATAAATGAAGGACAGTGGACGAGCTCTCGCGACGGAGGACGAGCGAAGCAGACTTGGCGTCGTGGCCACGTTGGGTGCTTTTTTTGGCGATGGGATTTGAGGTGCTAGTTCGAGGTAGGGGGTAACTACGGAGAGCGTCAGGGGTGTGGCGCGCTGGGCCCGTTGTGGGGCGGGGCGTCCTTTCAGCTGCCGGGAAGACCCTGGCGAGTCGAAGACCCACAAGGGAGAGTTGTGTCGTGAGCGCGCACCAGCCACCTGATAATGGTCAGTTGTGGCGCCCGATACAAATAATTTCGGGAAACTGGGACTGAGCCTCGCCAAAGCTTCTGTAAGGTCTCGCGATCACGCAGGTAAAAAGGTAACCAACACAGGTCGCGTTTGGTCTGACGTCAAAAACCAAAACGACCTTCGCACCAGACATCGAGATCGCATCGACTATCGGAAGATTTTTCGATAACCGCCCACGCGTGCATCGAGTTCGCCAACGGCAGGATGGGGTCGCCCGGGTCAGGCGCGTCGTCGCCGAGAGCGCGTTCGCCGGCTTCGAAGCCCCTCCCGCTGGACGACGAGCGGTCGCCAAAACCTGTCGACACGAAACAGCCACGGGGTGGGCGCGATGATGAGGGGCGAGGAGAAAGGCGGGCGGGCGGCGGCGGCGGCGGCAGAGGAAGGGGAGCAGGGCGGCACGAGCGCGGCAAGCGAGAGGGCGGCGGTGGCGACAAGTACCGGCCGGCGCGGCGCGAGCGGACGCCGCCGCCGGTGGCGACGGAGGAGCAAAAGCAGGCGGCGGCCAAGGCCGAGTACGAGCGGCTGCTGACGGCGCGGTCGGGGGGCACGTACGTGCCGCCGGCCAAGCTGCGGGCGCTGCAGGCGCAGATCACTGACAAGTCGTCGACGGCGTACCAGCGCATGGCGTGGGACGCGCTCAAGAAGAGCATCAACGGGCTCATCAACAAGGTCAACGTCAGCAACATCAAGCCGCTCGTGCCCGAGCTCTTCAACGAGAACCTCGTGCGCGGCCGCGGGCTCTTCTGCCAGAGCGCCGTCAAGGCCCAGGCCGCGTCGCTGCCCTTCACGCCCATCTACGCCGCCCTCGTCGCCGTCGTCAACACCAAGCTGCCCCAGGTCGGCGAGTTGCTGCTGCGCCGCCTGGTCCTGCGCTTCCGCAAGGCCTTCCGCCGCAACGACAAGGCCGTCTGCCTCTCGGCCACCACCTTTGTCGCCCACCTCGTCAACCAGCAGGTCGCGCACGAGATGGTGGCCGCCCAGATGCTGCTCCTGCTGCTCAACAAGCCCACCGACGACAGCGTCGAGATCGCCGTCGGCCTGACCCGCGAGGTCGGCCAGTTCCTCGAGGAGATGAACGCGCCTATCGCGAACGTCGTCTTTGACCGCTTCCGCGACATCCTGCACGAGGCCGACATCGCCAAGCGTACCCAGTACATGATCGAGGTGCTCTTCCAGACCCGAAAGGACCAGTTCAAGGACAACCCGGCCGTGCGCGAGGAGCTCGACCTGGTCGAGGAGTCGGACCAGATTAAGCACTTTGTCGAGCTGGACGGCGAACTCGAGGCCGAGGACACCCTCAACATTTTCCGCGCCGACCCGGACTATGAGGCGAACGAGGAGAAGTACAAGAAGCTCAAGGCCGAGATCCTTGGCGAGGGCTCCGACGACGAGGACGACAGCGACGACGAAGATGACGACTCGAGCGAGGACGAGGCCGAGACGACCGAGCAAAAGGCAGTCGATATCCAGGACCGGAGCAACGCCGACCTGGTCGCACTGCGGAGAACAATTTGTATGTGTGCCGGCCGCGCTAGGGTTTGACGTCGAAGGACCGTTGCTGACCAGCTCACCCCCGCAGATCTGACCCTGATGTCCAGCATGGATCCCGAAGAAGCTGTGCACAAGCTGATGAAGCTCAATCTGTAAGTGGTGGCAACAAGCCAGCCCGCGCCCCTGCGCCAAAAGACGAGGCCGGCTAACACATGGCACACAGACCCGCTGGCCAGGAGCCTGAGCTGCCATCGCTCATTGTCGAGTCGTGCGCGCAGGAGCGGACCTACTCCAAGTTTTACGGAGCCATCGGCGAGCGGCTGGCCAAGATCAACCGGCTCTGGACCGACCTCTTCGAGCGCTCATTCGAACACTACTACACCAACATCCACCGCTACGAGACCAACAGGCTGCGCAATATCGCCCGCTTCTTCGGTCATGTCTTTAGCACCGACGCCATCGGCTGGCACTGCATGTCGGTCGTGCACCTCAACGAGGAGGAAACCACGTCGGCAAGCCGTATCTTTATCAAGATCCTGTTCCAGGAGATCTCAGAAGCTATGGGCATGCCTAAGCTGGTGGCGCGCACCAAGGAGGAGCAGCTCCGGCCTTACATGGAGGGCCTCTTCCCCCGCGACTCGGCCCGCAACGTCCGCTTCTCCATCAACTACTTCACCAGCATCGGCATGGGCGTCCTGACGGAAGAATCGCGCGAGTTCCTGCAGAACATGCCCAAGCCGGCCCTGCCCGCGGCTCGCGCCGCCGCCGACCACTCGGACTCGGAGTCGTCGTCGGGCTACTCGTCCTACACGGGATCCTCGTACTCGTCGCGCTCCCGCTCGAGGTCCCGCCGGTCGCGTTCCTACTCACGCTCGAAGTCTCGATCTCCTGCGCCACGTCGCGGGAAGGCCGTGGCCAAGAGGCCGTCCCCATCGCGGTCGAGATCCCGCTCCCGCTCCATCTCCAGGTCTCGGAGCCCCGCACCTCGTCGAGGCCGCTCGTACAGCCGTGATCGGTCCGCATCGGCCGGCCGATCCCGCTCCCGCTCCCACTCGCGGTCGCGATCGAGATCCTATTCGCGATCGCGGTCCCGCAGCCCGCAGCGCCGCGACGCGCCCCAACATCAGCAGCAGCAGCAGCAGCAGCCGCCGCCGCAACAACAAAACCAAGCACAGCCGGCCCAACAGCGCGGCCGCCAGCGCTCCTACACGCCCAGCGACCGCAGCTTGAGCCGGAGTCGCAGCCGCAGCTACAGCAGGAGTCCCCGCGGCCGGTCCTATACCAGGTCCCCGGAGCCCGCAAAGGCGCGCGGCGGGCCAACGGTAGCAACGCGAAGGCCTGTTTCGGCGGACAGCAAGCGGTCGCTATCCAGGTCGAGGTCCCGGTCCCGGTCCAGGTCGAGGTCGCCTGTGGCCCCGCGCCGGCGGCGAGGTTCCTCTTATAGTCGCAGCCGCAGCCCTATCAGGGACAGAGGTGGTGGTAGTGGCGGTGGCGGCGGCTCAGAAGGGAACGCGGACAAGGGCAGCGGACGTGATGCGCGAACCAAGGCGGCGCCGAGGCGCGGACGGAGCTACTCCCGCTCCGTGAGCCGATCCAGAGCCAGGTCCAGATCCGGCACGGCGTCGCCGTCGCCGGGCCCGTCCAGGCGGCGGAGGAGGGCGTCGTCCAGCGTCAGCGACACGCCGAGGAAGAGACGTCGGGAGAGCTGAGCCAATGCGGGGATAGGCTCGGGCTGCGGAAGGGATAAAGGCTCAGGTCCCGAGAATGGGGGGACCCACGTCGCAGTGTCCGAGGGGAGGCTCGGATGTTTCAAAGGCCGCCCGGGAATTAGACTGTTTGTAATATAGTATCATATCAGGTCGAAAAGGGACCCCGACGGAGAGGGAGGTGTACAGGAATGAACCCGTAATGGCGAAGACGAATATCCAGACGAAAATTCTTTGAGTTGTGCCTTGTTCTTTTCTGCCATGTAAGATTTCTGCAAACATTATCTCACGTTTTCCATCATCCCCATCTCCGACCCTCGGAATACTTATTTTGCAAATGTGACTTGAGAAGATCTTTGCGGTTTTTTTTATATATATATGTTCATTGCATCTAGAGAATTGTAGGTAGCCATGCAGTCCTATCCAGAAACCAAGTCGTTTGTCGGATAGTCGGTCTGTTTCTCCAGCTCGGCCACCTTGGCTTCCGTCGCAGCCACCCCAGGGGCCGCCTCGGCCGCCGCCGCCGCCGCCGCTGGCTTGTGGCCGTTCCTTTGTACCGGGGCTTTCGGCGGCGGCTTCGCCTTCTTGAGGGTGATGGCCCCCTTGGCCGCGGCCTCGGCGGGCAGCGGGCGCACGATGGGCTGGACGACCCACCACGGGCGCCTGCACCGCCTCACCGTCTCCAGCGAGCTCTCCACGACCTCGGCCGCCGCCGCCGCCGCCGCTTCGTCTCCCTCGTCCTCCGTCTCAGTCGCCTGCACCGTCAGCTCCTTTGGCAGCTGCTTGACCTTGACGGCCGGCAGCGGCTCGTCCTCGAAGCTGCGGCCGCCCGTGCGCTCGTACTCGAGCAGGCCCCCGGCCACGCGGCGCTCGACCATGTCGAGCACGCGCTCGAGGTAGGGGAGGTAGCCCGGCCCCAGGCGGGCGCGGGCCAGGAGGTCGCGCACGTCGGTGTGCCGCGAGACGAAGTGCCGCAGCAGGTGGAAGAGGTGGCCCTTGACGGCGATGTAGTTGGGCGAGGGTACCTTGTCCTTCTTGCCGATGGCCTCGGGGTCGGCCCCGCCGCCCTTTTTGTCATTGTTGGCCTTGTTCCGCTTGCGCTTCTTGCGCGCCGGGCCCTCCTCTTCCTCTTCCCCCTCGCCAGCCTCGCCAGCCTCGCCATTTTGATCCCCATTCTTCGCCGTAGTTGATGCTGTTGTTGTTGTTATTGTTGTTATTGTTGTTTCCGTCGCGGCCGTGGGGTCAGGTGGCGGCTGCGCGAGCCAGGCCTCATCGTCGCCCGGCACAAACAGCGGCCTCCGGCTTGGCGGCTCCTCGCCCTCGACGTAGCGGTGCAGGATGTCGAGGTAGCGGCGCAGGACGGCGTCGACACGGAACCCGCCGACGCCGCCGCCGACGCCGCGCCAGTACTCACCCCGGGTGAACATCTCGCCGGCCTCCTCCCCCTCGGACGGCTCGGCCGCAAAGATGGACGGGTCGCTGAGGTTGCCCTCGGCCGACATGACGCCGTCGGCGCCCGTGGCGGCCAGGCAGGCCTCGACGTCGCCGCGCTGCAGCACGTTGCCGTTGGCAAACAGCACCGTGTCGGGCGGCAGCTCGTCGCGCAGGCGGCGGATGGCGGCCCAGTCGGCGACCCCCGTCAGGTGGCCCTTTTGCTCGCGGCGGCGGCCGTGGACGGTGAGGATGCTAGCGCCGGCGTCGAGCACGTTGCGCGCGTACGCGAGCGTGGCCTCGGGCGTGTCGAGGATGCGGATCTTGGCCGTCACGGGCACGGGCAGCTCCTCGTGCAGCGTCCGGATGAGGCGGTGGATCAGCGCCTGGTCCTCCTGCAGGAAGGCGCCGTACCGGCCCTTCTTGGCGATGCCCTGGGGGCAGCCGAGGTTGAGGTCGACGGCGTCGCAGTGGGGCGCCACGCGCCTGGCCGCGTCGAGCAGCGCCGCCGGCTCGTTTGCGCAGAACTGCACGAAGAGGGGCCGGTCGATGGCCGGGTTCCCGTCCAGCCACGGCGTCGGCGGCTCCGCGTCGGCGCCGGGGCGCGTCGCCTGGAAGTGCGAGTCCCGGTAGGCCTGGGTCTCGCCGAAGAGCCGGGCGTGCAGCATGGGCGTGTAGGCGAGGAGGTTCGACTGCTCGGATTTAGGCATGAAGGATCGCGTGAGCATGCGCCAGGCCTGTGGAGGGACCGCACGGTTGCTACAGTCAGCTATCTGAGTGGGCGCAATGGTAGGGAGTTTCGGGACAGCCTTGATAAAACCAGGCGTACAAATTCGGACTGGTCCACCATGGGCGCAACAATGTACTTGGGGCTCCCGATGCTCTCATAGAATGCCCTCCCGTGCAGCTTCTTGGGCCGCGGGGTCGCCGGCCCAGGTGCGGCCGTCTCGAGCCCAGACATGACGGCGCGCGTGGTGGCTATCGTCCTCCTCGTGGTCGGGCTCGGGGCGGCGATGCGCCCCAGTTTCAGGCGGCGCAGAAGAAGCGCCACCGCGACAGCTCGGGGACGAGTCGGCCTAGCACACCTGGCGGCTGTGGGATGTCAAGGAGGAGCTATCGGCCTCGACGTCTTGTAGCAGTTGTCGACGGGCTGTCTCGTAAAGCGCGTAACGTAGAGCGTAGAGCAGTTCGAGCCACCAAAGAAGAAAAAAATCTAGCTCGGCTGCAAGGCTGACAGACGCTCCTGCTGCTGATTGGCGCAAGACTCAAAAGAAGCAACCCGGCTGGACCCCTCGACGGGAGGCTGCAGGAATGACGTCGCCAGGCAAGACTCCACTTGCGCTGGAAATTTAGTCTTGCACCGTGGCCATGCACTGTCCACTCACGTATCCGCCCTGCGAAATCCCGCACGCTAAACAAAACTTCAGATAGGCGGGTATCACAGCATCGAGGGGCCAGGTCTCGGGTTCGTCCTGTCCGCGCCTGTTGCCGTGGTGTGCTATCATGAACCCGAAGAGGCGCGGCCACCGACGCGGGCGGGCTGCATGCCCAGCCCACACGAAACAATATAGACACGCAGAAGCAAAAAGAAAAACAAAGGAAGATAAAAACGCGGTCGGTTCATCCGTCCAGGTAGGTTCCGAGATGTTACTCTACATCCATGCCATCCTCCTCAAGGCGGGGGCGAGATAGAAGAAAAAGGGGGGATGAGGGGCACGGAAGCAGCGCGCTGCAGGAGACGGGCACGTGTTGTTCGATGCAACACGCCGCATCTGGAACCGTTTGGTCTGCGAGCTCGGCCTGCATGTATGATGATAATAAGTGCATAACGGCGGAGCAAAATGTCCCCATGAGCTGGTAGGTGTGTGGGTGATTGAAGAACCCCGAGAGAGACAAGATAGTGTGTGTGTGTGTGTGTGTGGGAACGGGACCGGCGGGACAGCAAAAGCATCGAGGCGGCAGGCAAATTAACAAGGTAAACGATCCACGCCCCGACTGGCCGACACCGACAAAGCGGCCGGGGTGGTCTCCAGATAGGGGCGGCGGCGGCGGCGGGCCATGTTACATTTCGTCGTGCATGTGCAGCCTACTAGCATAACGCGGGATCCCCCATCCGCGCTCCTGATTCGCCCGGCTGCTCTTTTCTTTTCTTTTGCCTCGACTTCTTCCCTCTCTCCCACCCTCTCGCTCTCTCGCTCTCTCTTCCCCCCCTCCCGGGGCAAACCCGCGCGCGGGGCTCCTCGCCCCTTTCGCTCCTTTTGGGCCCAGGTGGCGCCTTTGCGGCTACCGACATTGTGTCCCAAAAATCCCACCCATGGGCCGCCCTGCGGTTTGTCTGCGCATGCCCGCCCGCCTCATGTCTACAACATAGTAGGGATAGTACCTGCCTACCCACATAACTAGGCACCAGGTACGGGGTACTTTGTCCTTTTGCCCGCCACCCTCCATCACAACACGCTCCCGACCTTGCTTCTCCTCACTTCTGCTCCTTCTTCTCGTATTGTGCCCTCATACACGGGGCTTTTATTGTCCATCTTGCAGCTGTTAGCACCTTGGCATCTCCCTCCCTTCCCGGCAGCTTATCGACCACCACACACGTGAACACACGAAAAGAAACGGTTCTAGCCTACCGTCGCATCAGGGCTACATGCCCACCGCCTGGGATCGGCCATGCGTAACATTCAAAGTCTGGGCGAGCAGGGAGTGATCTCTCTTTTCATCGCTAACCGAGTTAGGTAGACATAGACGATGGACCATAAGGAACTTGAATAACAATGATAGCGATGAAAGCTAGCCGCCGGAAAAAAAATCTTCCAAAAAACATTTCAACAGCTGCTTGACCTTCAATACGCGCGCCTGTGTGCGAGAGTGTATGCATGTGTGCTTACTTCCTTGTCTGTTTCCGCCTGGTCTCAACGGCACGCACCGACGCTGGGAAAATGGACAAAGCAAAAAGTGAGAGGCAGAGACAAGGAAAGAACACTGAAAAACTCAAAACCATGAAGACAGTCAGATAAAAAAAAGACCACACTAATATGCCCAGTGTTCGGTATGACAGTCGAACGCTCCACTGTGCCCATGAGACTAAGGGGTAAGAAACGAGATAGAAAAGGGAGGCCAGCGAGCAAAACAAGAAAGTGGAGGCAAAAGAATGTCAGGTTTCCCGAGTCGTTGGAGTCGTTGGGCCATAAAAGCCCATCGCCCACCCCCCTTTCAGCTCGTGCGTGTTGGCTGGTTGGCGTCGGTGGGTTTCGGTTTTTGATTTTCTTGCGAGCAAAACAAGAGACAGAGAAGAAGGAAAAAATGAAAGGTAAGCAAGGAGACAGAGACAGATGAAAATACAATGCGCATTTCTGCCTCGAGTAAACACCGTCCAAACTTTTGCTCCCGACAAAGCCCCAAGTCGACCTTGGCCCGTGTATGTGCATATGCAGAGGCCATACAGTTCGTCCACCCGCTCTCGTGCCGGTGGTTTGTCGTGTATCAAAGTTCTAGGCGAAGAACCAAGCGAGGGAAGTGCAGTAAGTGGAAAGAACGCCGTGACACCATACGATGCTGTCCAGAAACAAACGCCATGAGAATGTAAGACATGTGCAATACACCACAGGGGCTGCCGCGAAACGATCCCTGCCCGAAACGAAACAGGCTGCCGAATTAATATGCCATGTCTTGCTGTGCGGTGACATTAGAAAAAGTGCGTGTATATCTTCGAGTTCTCGTGCACCTCCATCTCCTGTAAACGTGGCGTTGCCCGGGTCAGCGAAATTCGTCAACGACAGGGCTTGCGCCCATTGCCATGGTCGGTGCATGTCTTACCATCTTGAACGAGTTAAGCTCCTCCTTGATCTGCTGAGCGAGCATCGGCGTCAGGCGGTTGCACGTAGCAATCTCGCCACGACGGTCGTACTCCTGGCTGGGCCATGTATCGTGGAAAACAATGCGAGGGCTAAAGGTCGCGTTCCGCCTCATGGTGCCCGTGGGCGTTGACCCCTGAGGAGTGGCAGGGGCACTCTTAGTGTCCTGACGCAGTCGGAGAGCCGTCATGAAGTAGTCCTCGCTGCCGATCGCCACCGAGCCGGTGCGCTTGTGGCCCTGAACGTCGTCGTTTGGCGTGCTCGGGGCACTCGAGTTCGGCGAGTCGCTCATTGCCGGGGCACCGCGCAGGCTGCCGTTGGGGTTGCCCCTCGACGGACTGGGAGACGCGCCGCGGCCTGCAGAATTGTTAGCATCAGCAACGTAGCTCGGCATCCAGCGCTGGACATTAACGCTCAATATGCGAGATGGGGGCGCAACTCACGCTTCAGGATGCCCTTCCTAACCGCGGCTAGAACCTCGGCACGCTCCCTGTCCCCGCCAACGATGCTCTTCCGAACGCCAGAGTTGTCGGTGCCGGAGCTTCCGAGACGGTCCGAGACGAGGCTCGATGTCTTGGATGCGTCGATCGAATTCCTCTCCAGCCTAGGAAAGCCTGTGCCACCTCCGTTCTGTGAATGCGGATCGGCGTTCACATTGACACGCTCACGCTCGGCCTCGACAGTGATCATGGATACAGCAGCCTGGCTGGCTTCTGGCGCCTGTGCATCGGCCGACGGGGCACCGATGATTGACTTGGGGCGGAAGAGGCCCACGAGCGAGCGACCGCCCTTCTTCATTCCACGACCCATCTTTCGAATCATAATCGAAGCAGACGATGCCGTGGACGAGATGGACAGGTTATCGGTGGATCCAGCAAAAATCTTGGCTCCAGCGTAAATGCTGTTGCCAATGCCAGCCTCCTCCTGCTGCTGAGCAATGCGGGCCTGTTCCGCATCATAGGCCGCGTCGGGCGCAGGGTCCTTTTGCAGCTTCGAAGGGTTGTCGGTTCCGGCCAGTTCACGAATTGTCTCGGGATTCGACGCTTTCCTAAGCTCTGCCGCGCTGCCGAAGGAGAAGGCACGGCGGAGGCGAGAAGTTTTGCTCTTGGGCTTGCCAGTTTTTTGACTGATGGCTGCCAGATGCTGGGCTGCTGGACTTGCGCCCTGCCCAGGCGCCTGGGGCGAAGTTCCAAGCTTGGAAGATGCATTGGCGGCCGTCGCGTCCGACTCGGAATCCATCGTGATCGGCTTCGACAGAGGCGACGGATTGGGGACCGTCTTGGACGCATCGGTGGAGGAGCCGCGCGGAGGGATTGTGACCAGGCGGAGATTGTCAGAGGCGCCCCTGTTGGCAGCAGACGCATCGGAAGCAGACATGGACCCAGCGGGGTTGGCAGTGGGGGCGTTGGAGCCGGGGGTGGTCGACTAGAAAAGGAAGGACGATCCCTGTTGTAAGCAAGCTGTTCTGTACCACTGAAATTGGGAGGGTGGTGTGCATCAATGCGTGAGGAACAGTGGGGGGGGGGGGGGGGGACAAGGCGGCCAAAAAAAAAAGGGCCGCAGATTGTGATTGGGCAATGCATGTTTCGGCCAGAGTCAGCCTCTCACGCCGGGAAACTAACCGAAGATGGGCGGGGAGCACTGCGATTAGATGCCAGGCTTTCGGCGCTGCCATTCTCAATGCGAGTGCCGTTCTCGGCCTCACCCGAGACGTTGGCGGGAGCCACGACCCGGCCAGTCTTTGATTCGCGGTCCGCAGCCTTGCGGCTTTTTGTCGGCTCTTCGGCCTTCCTGGGCTCCTGCGGGGCGGCAAACCTGGAGAAATCGCTCGAGTCGAGGGCGGGCATGCTTCGGCGCCGGAGCCGCTTTGCCTCGTCCTCGTTGATTTGACGGCGGTGCGTCTGCGAATCGTCGGTCGGAGCCACAGGATTGACGCTGTAAAGGCTCGTGGGTCTGCTGGTGCCGGAAGACGGGGTCCTGTTCCTCACCATGTTGGGCCGCTGGTCCTGAGTGTAGAGATGATTGACGTTGGCCATGCCAGATCCCGAAGGCTGCGCAGAGGTCTGTAGCCGCGGCAGCGGCGGAGCAGTGACACCTTCCATCGTGCGAGGCACCGGCCTCCTGTACCGCTCAGGAGAAACGCGAATCGGAGTGGCCTGGGTGAAGGTGACCTGGGTTGCCATGGCGGTAGCAGCACCGGTCAGATGGACCGACTGCGGACGAGGCGCTGTGGGATGTCTCCGTCCACCAACGGCAGGGAGGCTAGAGTCGTCCCTCGAGCCGCTGGCGTTGTAGCCAGCGGAGATGCCCTGTGAGAGATTTGTCATCGAGGCACTGGCGGGGTAGCGTGGCCGTCCGTTCGCGGCATCAAAGCCCTGCATAGTGGGAACGGCAGGAGACGATGCGGTCCTGTACGATGCCGCATTTTGCTGCCGAGGAGCGCTCGGGTGGTAGTTCGGCGTGCTCGTGAAGGCATACGGCTGGATGGGCCCAGAGCTTGTGCGGTAGGCTTGCTGGCCCCCGATAGGCCCAGAGTTCCCGTAGAAGCTGTTCCTCTGGCCCTGGTTTCCTCCATACGGTTGGTTCTGTGGCTGGCCTTGGGGAAGCATCCCGGAAGAGGATGACGGTCGGGTCTGAAGCATGGTGATGGTTCCTGACTGCTGAGGGTACGATTGCACCAGGGCAGCCATATCGAGGGGGCAGATATCGTATCAATGGCTTCGTCGCTCAGCGTCAAGGTCCGCACCAGGCTTCAGATAATGAATGGCAATCCGGTATCCGGTTGGACGTCGGGTTCGATGCGAAAGAGGATGTTGGGATTACGGGGATGGTCGGGTCGAGAAAGGACCGCGAGTTTGAAACGAAACAGACGAAATCTGGTGAGATAGGAATGCCGTTAGTAAATAAAGTACGGATCAAATGTCCCAGGCGAGCAGCGAGCGGACACGAGGACTTTCGCGGCGGCGTCTGTCAAATCTGGTTCCAGCTTCCGAGAAAGCAACCACGCGGGAGCAGGCTGGAAAACGTGGAAGAAGCAGAGAAAGACGAGCGCAAAAAGAGGACGTGAACACCAAGGTAGGCGGAGTCGATTCGGGAGTGACTTGCCAGATATAAACGACAGTGACGACTGGGAAATCGAGCGAAGAGAAGATTAAAAAAAAAAAAACCAAAGGGCGATGCAGAGCAAAGGATGGCGGAAGGCACAGCAGTCAAGGCCGAAGGAACGACGGCAAGAAACAGAGGCGAGTAAAACGAGCGTGAAGAGCAAAAAGAAAACGGAAGGACGCCTGCGGCCGCTGCTGTTGGATGCTTGTTTTGGGATGGTGAAGTAACGAGCGGTAGGGAACGGCTCACTTTCACCACGAACGATGTCCCCAGCAGTGGTTGATCTGTATCGTGATGTGAAGGAAGAATGTCAGACAAAGAGTGTGCCACACACTCGAGCTGAAGCCAGTGCGTCTCCGTGGTGACAGAGCGTCGGCCTCGGGGTGAGGATTCCGTAGGGCGGGCCTGGCTTGTGCTGTGCAAGAAGGACGAGGTGTCTGGAGGCACAACGAGCGAGCAAAGGGCACCTGGGTAAGTGGCCAGGGCTTTTCCTTGGTCTCTCCGCCCTCATTACAAGTCTCTGGTGGAGAGGAAGGATCGGGAGACCAGGCTAGAGATGTCGCATCACGGGGGAAGTGGCTTTCGGTTCCAGGCCACGGATTGAGGCAGGCAGACAGGCATACGGGCAGGCAGGACCAGCAGGCGAGCAGAGCGACAGAGAGTGGCAATACGTACGGTCTTTTTTTGGCGCTGGCAGGTGGCCGGGCCAGGTCGAGATCGAGTCGGATAGGCAACAAGGCCTGGCGACGGCTGTGTTTAGGACGAACAAGGCCACCGCGACGGACGACGCTACAATGCGGTGGGCACGGAAGGGCGATGCAGCAGACAGGAAGGTCGGACCACGCAACCACGACGACGACAGCAAAGACGGGGAGACGGACGAAGGGAATGGCAACGACGACGACAGAAATTGGAAATTATTACAGGAACGATTGGGGGATTGGGGGATGGGGAGGGAACCGGGGGGGAGGGCAGGGCAAGGGCAGGACAGGACAGAGGTAGCGAGGGAAAGGGGGCAAGGACGAGGGCAGAAAGGAAGGAAAAGCGAGGAAGCTAGGGGTTTGGCTGCAAGAGGAAGTCGGGACGAGGGTTTTTTTTTTTGGGGCGCGATGTTCGCCTCTGGGGTGCTCTCACGGAATTTCTTGCATCTCAAAATGAAGGGTCCCCGTCTTGGACGTGCTGGAAACCGCTGCTGCTGCTGCCGGGCGACTGCTGCTTGCTGCTAAGCCCACTTCAACTGGGCTTGGCCCACCAGGTCGGCACAGGCCACCTGGACCAGGGGCAGGCAAAAGGGACGCAGGACAGCGCGCCGCCCCCCACCTCAGCGACCCCGAAAAAAGAAAGAAAAAATACCAGCAGTGCAGCAAGCTTGGTGTGCCCAGAAAAGAACGGGCGTGCAGCCAACGGCAAGGTACCTGGCGCTGGAGCATGCAGGCTGCGCCAGCAGCACGACGTGCCGTGCTAGCTCGCGGACCGTCCACCACCTGGACTGACTCCCACCCATAAACCTACCTGCTCCTGCCAGAATATTTTGTCCATGATGCATCATCCCAGCTGGCCCTGACTTGACAGCCCATTGATTGTCAGTGGCCTGCTGCCTTTTGACGTTTTGGGTTTCTCATCGCGCACCAGGGCGGCCGACGGCAAGCCAGCCCATCCTCGTCACCGATACGGAGCGTTTTCTTCCTTGCCCCTGGTCATGGATTTCGATTCAGCAACACCCTTTTCGTTGTGCTGCAGCGCACCAGCAGCTTGCTCGGTGCCTTTCGCCGGCGGGTGGGCTACAGCTGCTGCTGTTAGTGCGGCTGTACCTCGACCGCCAGCCACTGCAGCTCCCGCGGGCGGGGAGGTACAAGGCCTCTACATAACACCACCGCTAAAATGGCGGGCGTGCTTGGCTCAACTCCACCGCATCATACCCATACCCAACTGGGGCTCCGTAAGTGATTCCTGCTCCCTCCCTCGGCCCCATCTCGCATCTGGCAAAGCCCACATCCAAGGGTTCCCCAGGGCCAGATGATGCCTGTCGGCAGGCGTGGCGGGCTCTCACCATTGGCTGCGGCTGGGGACACATCTCGCGCTAGGCCGAAGGGGTGGCCGTGGCCCGATTTGAAAGGGAATAAATCAATGATCTGTTTGTTGTTTCCGGGGAGGGGCGTGGTTGTTGTGTTTTTTTCTTTTTCTCCTTTTTTTTTTTCTTGCTGCCTTTGGTCCATGTCTTTTCTGCCAGGCGCGCGATCAATGCGATGACAGCACACGGACTAGTACTAGTATGGTTGTGCACAAAGCATGGGAAGCGGCCACACGCACCCACGTCTGTCCGTACTTTTGTTATTTTGATCCAGAGGCGTTGGTGAAGCTTGTTTATTTTATTTTTCCCACGCACAAAATAAAAACAAAAAGTAAACAAACACACGCCACCTGAGGCGGTTCAAAATAGAACGCGGCATCCAGCGTTTGGGGGTGAAGGGTTTTGGGCGATTCGCGATTTGGATCTGCCTCTGAATTCTAACGAGCCAGCACGGTGCATGTTTGGTTCTTGCCCGGGTTGGATTGATGCCATCATTTCCGCGCTCACATCATTCCCAAGTCCGGCGGTGGGGGTGTGGTTGCGTCTCCTGCCTGGACAGGGCGCCTGGCGCGATTGGCTGGCAGTCCTCGAACTCAACCTGGCTTGACTCTGTGGAATCTCGTTCCAGAAGCACCTGAAGCTGAAGCAGACACGCGCTCACGCATGGCGGAGGACGCCGCCACGCTCCATCTCTGTCCATTTTTTTTTTGTTCCCTCTCTTGTTTTATCGGTCAAGCGGGAGCCGCCATGTGCCGTGGGATTGCCGGTTTTCCGGTCCATCATGACAAAAAGGCTGAGGTGGACGTGACGGTCGGCGTGTCAGTCCTGGTGAGAGCGTCCGAGCCCCCTCCCCTCTCCCAGAGAAAAATGTGGGCTCGACGGACAGGCAAAAAATATCTTTATTCCCGAGGCTTCCAACACCTAGGTTCGACTCGTATAATGGACGTCGATTGTGTTCTGTCATGCCCGTCCCCTGTCGCCGTGCTTGTCCTAGCCGGCCCCCCACGAGAGGGAGAGTGCCACCACCTGAAAAGAATAACGTGCACCCACAACCACCGCAAAAAATACCAAACCAAACCAAACCAACTCAATCAATTGCAGTGCCTCAACACCACAACAAGAATGATTTAAATACTGGAAAAATAGCAAAAGGGGAGGGGAAATGGCAGCCTATTAAATTGCATATAAAAATAAGTTTGTGCGATGAATTGTTGTGGAGAAATAGCCTCGAAGTAAAGGCCCATTGGTTGTGAGTGCGCGTTATTCTTTTCATGCGGTGAGTGCCCACTCTCGCAGGGAGCCGCCAAGGGTGCTTGGCTCCGGTCGAGTGCAACGTGCAAATATTATCAGGGTCCCGATTTCCAAGGTCAGACTGCAAATCGTCTGTTTTGACGGTGAGATGATGACGGCCGACCTGCCCCGACGCAGCGGTGATGCCCCGACAACTACCGCCCGTGGTGGCTCCCCCGAGCCTCACGACGAAGAGAACGAACGCCCCGTTGGGTTTGGAGAAGAGACATGGGTGGCCCCAGCGGTTGGGCAGGGCCATGTCGACGTTGTATCGCTCTGTGAAATGCCACTTTCCATCGGCCACCCGAGTCCCGTCCGGATCCTACGTGCCCTGGCCCGTCCCAGTCGCAACCCTGTCCTGACACAAGCCGAACCACCTAATACCTACAAGCTCCACCCGGCAACAGAAGTTATGCAGTTGGCGAAGACAGAGAGGGTGTGACCCAATCAACCTGATCCGTATGCTTTTTCTATTGTATCGAGCCACGCTTGCCATAGGAATAAATGCTGTACGCCTACCCACCGAGGTAGGCGACGGGTTGCTTTTATATCATGATGGGTGTTTGTTAATAACCGCCTCTGACTTGGGCTCTGCCTTGGTTCCCCCCTTGTTATTTACAGCCGAAAGCGGCAGGAGGTAAACAAAGGCTCGTGCGACGTCCACCATGCAGCCATCCCTCGCGTCGTCGGGCATATACCCAAAGCAAGAAGTTCAAGTCTATCGGCATTCCCGTAGCAGATTGGAAAACCCTGCATGTAAACCTGTCTGTTGTCTCTCTGGCATGAATGGAAGTTGCCCAGTGCCTACCAACCTACCTTGGCTACCTCTACGGGATCAAAGGTCAAGCTCAGAAGAAAGACACGGCCGGACGGAAGAGCAAGAGTACGTGGGCTGCGTCGCTTCTCGTTCATTCTCGCGCCTTGCCCCTCCCTCCCTCCTGCAAGGTGCATTCATGGCATGCAAGCTGGTGGACGCATCCTGCAGCTGCAGGCGAGCAGAAGGTGCCGGGTTGGCCAGTAGAGGCCGCGGTCCGCCCGGCGCCGTCTCGTTTCAGATTCAAACCTCGGCGGGTAGGGCCAATTGGGGGCGCTGGCTCTCCCGCATCTCTGCCATCTGCATGTTGGCTTTGCTGGTGCAGAACGTCGCCCGGTAAGAAAAGGCCCCACGGCCCCTAATGTACATGCTCGCCTCCGTGCTGATACCTACTTTTGCCGTGCCGTCCAATCGGTCGCCATCTGTGTTTGCATGCCTTGCGGTCTGCCGGCTCTTTTCTTTTCTTTTCTTTTCTTTTCTTTTCTTTTCTTTTCTTTTCTTTTCTTTTCTTTTCTTTTCCTGTCCTTTCGCCTTCTCTCCTCGCAACCGCAGCCGCAGCCGTAGCCGCAGCCGCAGCCGCAGACAGACATTCATGGATGATGACACGCGGACACACATGTGCTAGTTTAGTGCCCCCCATTGAAGGCGTGTTTGAACCCTCCGATATGCAAACAGCAGGAAAGATGGAGGAGAACGACGAAGAACCGGGGACGGACCCGTCGGTCGGAGAAAACAGCAGCAACGTCATCTACATTCCGATTCGCCCACCCCCTGGCGTGTCCTCCCCCCCTGGTTCCCCCGACAAATATGTGGTGTGTGCGTGTTCAGTTGGGCAGATGGTCGCTCGCCTAGAAAGACTCCTGGCCTGAACGAACGAACTACTGCCTGGCCGCCGTCCACTGCACGTTTGAAACAATCCTCCCGCGTGTTGATGCCGATCACCTGTGTGTGTCCCGTCTGGCCTTCCTCCTGTCATACCAACTGCAAAGAGGGCCTGGGTCGGACGAAGGAACGCTGGCAGACGGATTCTTTGCGTATCGATCATAGCCCGAACTGAACTTGACGTAGGTGCGCGTCCCTCAAAACACCAGTGACGTTATTGGGGGACTTGCTCGGGCCGGACGTTGGCTTGTTTGGTCTTGCTCTGGAGGCGTCTTACGTTCCTTTGCCTCGCACCGTATGCTGAGGTGGTTGAGTCGAATGGTCCAGCCTCACCAAAGGAGCGTGTGGCATGTGTCCTCACCGCCGGCGGAGCCGCGCAATGTTATTCCCCCTCGTTTGTTCATCCCCTTCGGGGCTGACGTATACGCCGGTGTCTCCCCAAAAAGAACACCGCGGGCATCCGTCAAAACGTCGGCCGTTGTTGGGAACGGCGAGCCTGTTCCAAGCAAGCGCCCCCCTTTTTTTTTTCTTGGCCTAACAGTAACAACTAGGTACATAGCCCCTACCTAGTTATGTAGATAGCGGCCTTGGAGGGGAACCGTTCCATCGCTCGTGCGACGTCAGCTGTCGTTCGCTCGGGCCCCGACGCGGTCCTGCCGGCGACGCCGGCTCGTGTGCAAAGGCCGCAAACAATTCGGACAGCAAATTCTTTCCCCAGGCTCACGTCTGGCGGGAAACGCCGGTGCGTTCGCGTTGACCTTGGGGGCTAGGTAGACAAGTCTGGGGAAATGCCCTCATCTCATCAAAGCGATTCGGGCGCCCTCCCCCTTTTTGGGATAGGATTTATTTCGCCTGTTCATCCCAAAATGGAAGACTATCGCCCGGGCGCGCGCACTATATCCGAACATGGAAATTGCGGGAGAGCGACAGATCTGACCACCTTTAAATCACGCTTTAGTGATTTTTGGTGTGCTCGACGACACCTTTCTCGTCTGGTGCTAACTTTGTTAGAACTGAAGCCCTTGGGCATCACATCATGGATGAACAAGGTATATGGCTATTCCAGAACTCTCAACCGGACCGGGGTTCTCCTGTCGAACATGTGCATCAGCGACCATTTGTGGTCCATTCAGCAAGGCAT
Source organism: Gaeumannomyces tritici R3-111a-1 (assembly GCF_000145635.1). Lineage (NCBI taxonomy): Eukaryota > Fungi > Ascomycota > Sordariomycetes > Magnaporthales > Magnaporthaceae > Gaeumannomyces > Gaeumannomyces tritici. The sequence continues at coordinate 5,779,126 of NW_008804545.1, forward strand.
TGTGCGTCTGTAACACAAACATCATGCCGGGCAAGCTAAAGGTAATTACAAGCCGAGTTGCGGACAGGGCAAGGCAGGGGGTATGTGGTCAAGGCACGACCAGCTCTGCCTGCCTCGCATGTGCTGCTGTCTGTGTGAACAACAAGCAAACAAATACAGCACAAGCACAGCCTCAGCTAGCAAGCAATGGGAGCAAGCAACAAGGCGAGGCGGTGAGGGCCGCAGCTGGGCTTGCGACAGGGCTTGGCGCTGCCACAGGTTGCTCAGACGTCGCGCGATTGGGGCCCATACCATCCATCCAGCAGGGCGCGGGCACGGCGGGCTGCTGGTCGGCGGCTAGACCAGGCGACTCCCTGTCTGTTTTTTTCTTTCTTTCTCATAATTCACTTTTTTTGGACCGCTTGGGCCGAGTCCATGCGGCAATGACGTCCCATGGCTCCTTTTTTTTTTTCTCCTGTTGGGTTTGTGCTTTGTCAGTCTTGCAGAACCATGTCCGTGCTTACGGTGCCGAAAAGACGAGGCGGCCACGGCAGCTCTTGTTAATCCCGACCGAGCCCGGTGTGCGCCCGCGCACCGCCCAGGGCCGAGGGCTGGTGGTCAGTGAGACGGAGGGACAGCAGCAGATGTTTATTTCTTCCTCTTCTTTTCTTTCTTCTTTCCCTCGGTACCCGCCGTGTGCGGCGCAACACGAGCCCTCGGCCTTGTTTGTGGCCCCTCTCCATGGCGGTCCGGCGGGTGGATAGAATAGGCATCTCCCAAGAGGGCGCGTGTGTGATTTGGCTTGGTTTCAGACACATTGATACCCCCCCTTGGCCTATTTGGCTTCCGGGGCGCCGTTCCACCTCGTCCTACAAGGGCGCCCGTCGCCGTGACGCGGAGCCCGGCAAGGTCCGAACCCGGGATCCCTGACATGCGAGGGTGCGCCGGCCGAGGGTGTAGGGGCTGGCGGCAGTTGCCTGGCACCCACTAAAACTAAAAATCAAGACCGCGAAAAAGAGGCTCCTGTTTCAAAGTCAATTAACACCACTAGAAAAAATAGTCAGCATTTAAAAAATTCGGGTTTATAGTAAGGGATTGGATTGGAATTAAAATAATTAGCAATGGCCTGGGTCCGTGCTTTTTTGGGCGTGTTATGGTGCTTTGGCATACTGCAATCGAATTGATTGAATTTGTTTTAATGTTTTTTGCTATAGAGTTTGGGTAGGGAAAAGTATTTGGCAGTCTTGATTTTGTTTTCAGTGAGTGCCTGGGTCCATGGCACGGAAGCCGGGAGTGTCGGCTTTGGGTCACGGCATCTGCCACTACACCCAAGACTCCCAAGCCTGGATAGTTGGACGGCCCATCTGGTTGTGATGTTTTGAGTAGCAGAGACAGGTAGAGACAGGTAGAGACAGGGGAGCTGAGGCACAGACTCGAGCATATGCAAGGCTGGTCGGGTCGTACAGCAGCTGTCGTGCCTCCCGAGAGGGCCTTGTGCTGGTGGCGGTCAAAGTCTAGACCCCCGCAGATCACAGCACTGGCGGTATACCATGTTTGCTATGCATAGTATAAATGCCTCTGACATTTTCCCTATCCAATCGCTGCCCGTTGAACAGCCTGATTTCAAGCAAGCATTTCGAGCAAGCTAAACGGGGCTGGGAGGGGAGACGCCAGCTTGGCCACCTGGACCTGGGTCGACTAAAGCGAGACATTATCGGGGTCGGATGGGTCATATTCGCCGTCATCAGCGAGGCCGATACGATCATGTGTGTGGGGACTGGGGCGGTTTGTTGTGGGGGTCTGGTCATGCTGCGCAGGAATACGAGGGAAAAAAGGAAGGGAGAGGGAAAAGGAAACGAGGCGAATGAGGGATAGCCGCCGATATGGTTCCTACATGTTCCCCCAGCTCCCTGCTGCACCATCGCTGGTGCTATTCATAGCACTCGCCCTGTTTAGAGCAGCCGAGGTCCAACGGCGGCCCGCACCCGGGACCATACACGGTGGATCGTGGACACCGGATACCGGCCGGCAAAAGCGGATGCTGAGTCTCGGGACGGAACGGCTGTCCGGCTTGTCTGTCGGGCATGCCAGCACGGCACACACCGGGCCTCTTGAAATGGCCCCGCTTGTCCTTGTGCCGCCGCCCCTCTGAGCAGCACGCCCACGGAATCCTTTCGGGGCTTTGCTGACCCGATCGATCAGAAAGGGGCTAAACACCGGCGAATCAGCGCTGACAGCTCAGCTCGCCTAGCCGGCTGAACAGCGCCGCACCCAGGATCGACGAAGCAGGGGCCTCTGATGAGCGTAGGGTAAATGTCGAATCTGCAGCATCCCCGTCTCTCCGGCGGGATGCCAGCCTGCCAATATCGCCAGCCATGGTCGGCGTCCCTCGGAGCCGCGGCTGTGGTCTTTGCCTGAAGCGCCGCGTCAAGTGCGACGAGGCCCGGCCCGCCTGCGCAAACTGCTCCAGATATGGCCAGGCGTGCCCTGGGTACGAGAAGCCCCTTAAGTTCGTCGCCAGCAAACACGCCGTCCGCCCCCGCCGGGGCCAGCAGCAGCAGCAGCAGCCGTCGGAAACCCAACACCAAAACGGGGCCGCGCCCGTGGCTGACGCCGAGGCGGGCGCATCCGGCGCCGGCGTCGTGGCGGGTCCGCCCACGGTCGCCGCCCGTGTCCGCCCGCGACCGCAGCTCCAGCCCGTCGCCGTCCTCCTCCCGGACCTGGGCGTCGACCGGGCACAGTTCGTGTCGACGCTGATGGACAGCATCTTGCGGGACCAGCCCGACGCCGAGCTCTCCTTCTTCCGGCCCTGGTTCCGGGCCGTGCCGGAGCGCCTGGGCGCCAAGGTGACGCTCGACAGCGCCATGTGCGCCCTGGCCCTGCACCTCCTGGGCAAGAGCAGGGCCGACGCCGGCCTGGTCTCGCGGTCCCGCGTCCTGTACGGCCGGTCCATCCGCGCGCTCCAGCACGCCCTCAACCACCCCTCGGAGTGGAGAACGGCCGACACGCTCTGCGCCGCCACGCTTCTCTGCTTTTACGAGGTTCGTGCGTGCGGGGAGGCTCCGTCCGCCTCCGCGGTATCGCCTGACACCCCCTCATCCACCGTCCTGACACCGCCCTGACCTCGTCTCTGTTTCCGGCAGCTTTTTGCTGGTACCTCTAGCCATGCGGCGTGGATGGCCCATGCCAGGGGCGTCATTCGCGTCGTACAGCTCCGCGGCCCGGACGCCTACATGACGAACCGCTTCGATAAGATTTTGCTGCTGGCCTTTCGTGCAATCATCATAATGAACGCCATGTTCTCCATTCAAGACTGCTTCCTTGCGCAGAAGCCATGGCAGAGAGTGCTGCGTACGTAGCCATGTCGTTTCTTGAACACAACCCGCATGAACCTGAAACTAAATATCTGATAGAGCACCTAGGCGCCGACCTCGAGATACATACCCTCCCCCCAGAGCTCGTCCCGGGGGTAAACATCTATTTCCGGAACCTCGCCAGGATCCCGTCCTTTGTGCGTCGCCTCCTCACCATGCGCATAGCCAAGGACCACGGGATCCCGCCCAGCCCGGCCCAGGTCGCCGCCCTCCGCCGCGACGCCGAGGCGCAGCTGCTCGAGGAGCTCGCCTGGGCGGCCTCGGTCGGGGACGCGCTGCTCCCGCCGGCCAGGGAGGTGCCGTCGCGGGACCCGGCCTCCCCCTTCGCCACCGTCCTGCGCCACGAGAGCCGGTGGGCCGGGAGCCTGCAGATGAACCACTGGGCGACGCGGCTGATCCTGCAGGCGACCGTCAACGAGTGTGGCGGCCGCGGCGCCGAGGACTTCAGGCCGCTCAACCGTCTTCTCGCCCATCGCATCTTCCGCTCCGTCGAGCTCGTCGGTCAGGGTCTCATGGGCCCTCTGAGGTGCTCGTACCCGCTCCGGATCGCCTACGAGTTCTCCACGCCGGAGCTGCGGCCGTGGATCCAGCGTGTCGTCGCTGGGTTCGAGACCAGGTACGCGGCCACCAGTATCAAGGACTATCCCGAGGAGATGCAAGAGAGGTTTGCGTGAAAGAGCCGAGCGGATTGGTTTGGATGTATTAAAGTCTATGTATGGGCTGTACAGCCCTGCGGTATTATCTTGTCGGCCGACGACCTGCGCTGCCAGAGATGCTTGGTTTATGGTGGCGCTTTTTACCTGCTGAGTCTATCCAGGACGAACTGAAGCGCTTGATGGCCGTATACCTTGCCGTACATTTGGTGGTACGCCGTGCTGTTCCCCTTGGCACAGAAAGGGTCAGGGTCGTCGCAGTAGGACTGAATCCTGTCTGCAAACGTTGGGCAAGTGAAGTTGGCAGCCCGAGCGGCGAACTGATGTCGGACAAATGAGGATACGTGTTAGTTTCTTTTTCAACTGCTCTATACCGCTTCCTGCATCGAAAAAAATGAGAAAACTACAGGACAGGACAAGATAAAAAAAAAAAAGGAAAAACATACCCCTGGCTCGGTGGCGTTCCCCCTGTTGAACGCGATCCCCTCGTTGTGCCGCGGGCTGCCCATCATGACGGCGGCGGCCACCACGGCGGCCACGGCCGGCTGCAAGAGCCCCCCGACGCCGACGCCCGCGGGCAGGCTGGCGCCGTCGGGCCCGCCGCACAGCACGTCGTCGACGACCTGCCCCCCCTGCGAGTAGCCGTGCAGCACCACCCTCGTGCCCGGGCACTGCGAGCTAAAGGTGGTCAGGCGCGCCAGCAGGGCCGCGATGCCGGCCGCCACGCTCTGGGCGTACAGCGCGCCGCCCGCCGCCGGGTAGTCGACCGCCTCGGCCGTCGCGCCCGGGATCGCGCCCAGCACCAGGCCGACCAGGTCGTCGGCCGTGCCGAACCCGGGCGGCGCCGTCGTCTCGCGCGCCGCCATGACGTGCGCCGGCGGGCACGCCATCTTGACGGCGCCTAGGGTGAATATGCCCGGCGGCGGGGGTTGCTGGGCGGTCGCGAGGGTGGCCCAGAGGGCTGCGAGGGCGCCGAGGAGGGCTGTTGTTTTGGTGGTGGTAGGTGGTGATGGCTTCATTTTTTGGTCTCTTTTTGGGTGCAAGGTATATAACATAGAGGGGTGCTTTTTTTTCAAACTTGTTCCCACCGGACTCAGTGAAGCTCCTAGACAGCATATGGGAGAGATGAAGTGTCCGGACAGTGACACCCATCTGTTTTTGTAGAAGCCGAGACCCCAACCAGTGCCCTGTGGCTAAAGCGCTGAAGCATACCGGGCCGCCGGCCACATCAATTATCCACCACGCGATCCATCGCCATGATCTGCGGGCCCTTCCGGCTGAATTGCGGGCTGCCGCCGAATTACGCCTTTGAGGCCGTCGCGGGTCGGGACTGCTGACCACAACACACCCAGAGTTTCACCCCTGATGATCGACGGTTCCAGCCCATGTGCCACTGACGCCCATCGTTGATGCATCATTGATCCCACGCGGCACTCCCGGCCCGATGGGAGAAAGAAGGAGACAGAAGAGAAGCGTGCGGTCTTTCAGTTTAGTGCGGCGATGGATCTTCGATTTCCCGTTTCGGGCTCCGTTGGAAGGGGATGCGCTTTCCTGTCTCTTTCGTCACTTACAAGTGGTCTGGCAGGCTCGACCTCGTTCCCCTAGCTTTGAATTTTGGATCGCGTGTTGATGACGATAGTGGATGTACGATCTCGAACCTTGTCAAAGCCATGGCGACGTGCCTGATTGTCGATCTACCTGTTCGTGCTCTTCACCCCATTTCAAACCCCATGCGCACTCCTGCCGCAGCTTACGTCAAAACAGACCACCTACCCTGGCCCTTCATCCTCCCTTCGGAATCAATCTCTCAGCGTCGTCCCACCGTCTCTCTGGCATAGTTCTAGTAGACATGGCGCTTCCACAAAACCCGCTCCGCCTTCTTTTCAACCTTTTCGTCATCTCGGTGCTGCTCGCGGCCGCAACGGCGAGGCCATCAGCCGACGGCGGCCCTCGGATCGTGAGCCGACGGCAGCTGGTCATCGACCCGCCCACCATGGCCTGCGGGCCCTGCACACAGGAGGGTGTCAAATGGTGCACCCGGTGCTCCATGGCCCACGAGATGCGCTGCGCCGACGAGTTCTCGGTCCCGTGCGAGCCGGCTACCGACCATGGCACGCCTCGGCCGGAGGACCGAGGATGGACTTCACAGACATAGAGGGGCTAGGGCTAGGACTATGGACAGTGCTCTGGAGTGTGCTGTAAGGGGTTGTAGAAACTTCTTCCGCGTCCCTTGAAAGTTAAAATATCCCACGAGGTCCGAGGAAGAGATATCGAGGTGGAAGAAGCGGTCCTTGAACAAGCGGCACCTATCTAGCCGGTCCTCTCTAAACATCGTCAACCATGTATATCAACAAGAAACGACGACTTTGACGCTGTTCCCAGGGAATAGAGTGGCCCCGCGCCTTGTGCAGCCTCGCCCCCAACTCCCGAAGTGCTGAAGCTATATCAACAAGCCTCGTCCTAGGACTCCCACCGAGCGACCGATTACGACCGAGTTTACCCAAGTCGACCGTCGGGTGCCCCCAACCTTATCCCGAGCCCGCGAACTTTGTCCCCCCCGTCCTCCCGAGGTCGACGGTTCGAGTCCCGGCTGCGACACGAAAAGATGCCCAAAAAATGGGCAAAGTGAATTCAGAGGGGGCGGGTACCCATGGGCGGTTGGGAGGGGGGTGCCTGCCCTCCAGGGGGGTCCAGGGGGTACGGAGGCTAGTTAGGTGGTAGATGGGCGCTTAGCTAGCATGCCGTAGCGTGATGTGTGACCTGGGGAGGATGCAGTGTAGGCCTCGTGCTGTAGAGTCCGTCCATGTCCACCCACCCACCCACCCACACCTGTAGAGTCCACACTGTAACTCGAAGTAAAACCCTCCAGTGAGGGTTTTCGTAGCTGTTCACCCCCATCCGGGGTTGGGCGGTGAGCTTTTTGTCATATTTATATTCTTTGTAAAATATAAGTTTGCTAGACCTTGTTGCCTCAGTTTTCATATTGTAAAATCCCTTCTTTTAGCTTGTCTTGGCAGCAGCTTCGATTTGGCACCTTTGGCACATACACCAACCTCCGAGACTGCCACTAGCCCATTCGCGCCGTTGCTGAACTGACATATCGACATCGCAATAGTGGTTCAACACCTCCTCGCCGGCTTTTATACCAGCAGGTTGTCGACGGACAGTAGCAGCAGCCCCCTGGGCGTCCTTGTCGTCGCCATCGCTTTGCCTTTTAACCCAAGCCACGCGTTGCTCCCGAGCCTTCAAGCACATCTTGCCGCCCCACTCCCAGGTGACGTTTGGGTCGCAGTCGTGGTTGGCGAGGCACCAAAAGGGGTGGACGGCAGCGACGTCGGGCCTGCCGTCGCGCGTGCTCTTGCGCGCCGACGCCGTGCCACGGAACTTGGCGTAGCACGTGTTGAGCACCCAGACGTCGTGCCGCGCCAGCGTCGCGTAGACGTCGACGTCCATGCGCTCCAGCACGTGCAGCGGCGCCTCGACGTTGAACTTGAAGGAGAAGGGGAGGGTGCAGCCGGGGCGGGTGTGGAAAGACAGGTCCCCAGACCCGTCGTCGTCGCCGTCGTCGCCGTCTTCCCTGTCCCGCAGCGCCGGCGGATTCGAGGCAAAGTCGCCCCAGATGTACTTGATCTCGCGCACGTCGAGCGGGTGGAGATCCTGGTGCGCGGCCATGGCGAGCAGGCGCGCGAGCAGGAGGAGGTAGAGCGAGTGGTCCACGTCGGCGGCCTCGGGGTCCTTGGAGATGGAGTCGACGCCCAGGTCGCAGACGGCTGGGTGGTAGAGCTCCATGGCGCGGTCGAAGCAGTCCTGGCTGCAAAACACGGCGTCGCTGCAGTCCGGGCACTCGACCGCCGCGCCCTCGGAGCCGAGCTCTGGCAGCTCCTCCCCGCAGGCGTCGCAGACGGGCTCCTGCAGCCGGTTGTTGGCCGTGAGCGCCGAGAACTCGCGCAGGACGACCTCCCCAGGGGCCATGTCTTGGGCTGCGAACACGCCGAGTTGTTTGCAGGTCGTTGATGTTGGGGTGGCGGTTGCCGACTGCTGGTCCTGCTGCTGGCCACCGTCAAACAGGATGGGCAGCTCCGATGCCTTGACCACACACTTGGGTGCCATCTTGGCGAGCTCAGCATTGAGAAAGGCAAGGGACTCTTCCGAGAATCGGTCGGGTTCGTGCGTATTCCAGGGGTAAACCTCTCGGCGAGCGAGGCCACTGTCCGGCAGGTCTTCGGTATCGTACGAGTCCCGCTTTAGCCTCGAACGGGCTGCTGCATCGACTCTGCGTCTTAGGCCAAGAAGCTCCTTCTCGCCTGGGAAGGATGCTAGGCCCCTTTCGCAGAAGATGTGTGCACTCTTCAGGCAGCCGCATAAAAGCAGACTTAGGGACAGAAGGTGAAAGCAGCGGAGCAGGGCCGCTGCAACGAGCTCAGCGTGCTTCGTGGCATCATCGGTTAGCTCGGGTTTGGCGGTCATCTGAGGAACATGTCGCAGCATCTCTGGGAGGTTGTTGTTAGAGTACTCTTCCAGGCTCTCGACGGCTTGCTCATGGTACTCGAAGCCTTCGTTGATGACCTCGTCTGTCAGAAGGAGAGCCCGGTAGGCATCGCCGCAGGCAAGATCAGGGTATTCCAGACTCGAATACACGGCGCTGCGCTGGAGATACAGGACCAAGTCATAAGGGGAGGCCTCGATGGCTTCGGTCAACTCTTGACGTCGCTCCAGGAGTCCGGCCAAGCGCGAGCCCGGGGGATTTTTCGAGCCGTTTGACATCACCACAGTCGGGTATGTAAGCAGCTGGTGAGGTTTCTTTCATGTACTTTATGCCCAAAGTACAGGCATGAGATGCTCAGGTTGCCTGTTCCTCTCGACTGGTGTGGGTCTGGCTTAGAGCGAGGTGTGAGACCGGGCAATCACCCCGTTGATTCCTTGAATATCAAGTTTGAATGGTAGGTAGGGGGGGCTTTCTTTTGGCAAGAGCTTCAAGTTCAAAATATAGATTTGACAAGAAGTCCGCCGAAGGGGTGATGTTTCTAGTCCCAACTTGGACGGTTGTGTGAGTGTGGAAAATTTTGATGCGGGGGGATTTAGCAGACAGGGCTGTGAGCACAGAAGCAGCCCGAATAGGGGCTGATGTGCTCTTGCTCGGTTGGTGTTCAGGCTGCCGACTGTGGATTCACGTGCGCGCTCCCATTCACATAAAAGGCGCCCTTCTCGTAGTTCCTGCTTTGAATTCTCTCTGCTCCAAATTCTCACTCTTTCTCTTCTGCAGTCATCAAATCGTGCTGACTTTCTCTGGGCGTTTCCTCACTCGTTGGTCAGAGACTGTGCGTGGATTCGATACTCATACTGTCTTTGCTACATTGCCGTCGTTTGGCAAATCGCTTGGCCTGCCCTTTGATTTGATTCCTGTAGCCAACATCAACGCCTTGGCGGATCCGACCCTCCCTGCTAAATCCACCTTGATCCATCTCCAACAATCGTAAACCTTGGAGCTACCATCCTCTTTGTACACACAGATTACTTTGCCTTTAGTCACCTGCGTCAAACGGACAGATCACCCCTAAAAATGTCGCAAACTCAGAGTCTCCCTCAGTTCCTGTCGGGCGATGCGACGGCGATAGCTGAGTTTCTCGACAAGTTTGACGTGCGTGGTGTTCAAGAGGATGAATAAAATAGAGGGCAACGAAGTCTTTCTCCGAGTAATATGGAGTGCTCACATGAACTATCATCTAGACATTTCTACTTGACTGTGACGGTACGGACGCCATGTCGAAACTGTCATCACATATCCTTGTGCTGACTGTATAACAGGTGTCCTCTGGTCCGGCGATCACGTCTTTGAGGGCGTGCCCGAGACCATTGCTATGCTGAGAGCTAAAAGTCAGTAACGGTTCATAGCCTCTTCTGTTTGCGCAGCCCCTGAGGAGCTACAGACTCATAGATAAACAGACAAGAGAACTGTGTTCGTGACCAACAACTCGACCAAGTCACGGGCCGAGTACCAAAAAAAGCTGGCATCCAAGGGCATCGATTGCGAGGTCGACGACATCTTCGGCTCTGCCTACTCGGCCGCCATCTACATCTCGCGCATTCTCAAGCTGCCAGGCCCCAAGAACAAGGTCTTCGTCATCGGCGAGAAGGGCATCGAGGACGAGCTCAAGTCCGAGGGCGTTTCCTACATCGGCGGCACCGACCCGGCCTACCGTCGCGACATCGAGGAGGCCGACTGGAAGGGCCTGGCCGACGGCTCGGCGCTGGACCCGGACGTCGGCGTCGTGCTGGCCGGGCTCGACTTCCACATCAACTACCTCAAGCTGTCGCACGGCTACCAGTACCTCCGGCGCGGCGCCGTCTTCATCGCGTCCAACACGGACAGCACGCTGCCGCTCAGCCACAGCTTCTTCCCCGGCGCCGGCTCCATTCTGATCCCGCTCGTCAACATGATCGGCCGGCCGCCCCTGGCCCTCGGCAAGCCCAGCCAGGCCATGATGGACGCGGTGGAGGGCAAGTTCAAGCTGGACCGCGCCCGCACCTGCATGATCGGCGACCGCCTCGACACCGACATCAAGTTTGGCATCGAGGGCCGCCTCGGCGGCACCCTGGCCGTCCTGACGGGCGTCAACGGGAAGGGCGACTGGGAGAAGGAGGATGCTGTCGCACGCCCCTCGTTTTACGTAGACGCTCTGAGCGATCTTCGTGGGCCCTAAGGGCGGGCGCTGGTTTGATGCATATGCACACTGGAGACGGGTGGAGTGATTCGCTAGGCAAGACGCGATTGGGATTCTATAACATCTAGACTAGAGTGGGTAAGAGTGTGGTGGAGGAATCACCACCACTCAGGCAATAGAGTTTCACCGGCACCGCCGAGTGCTATAAACACTGTTGTACTGATCCTTCGCCACGAGCCGGTCAACAGCCTGCCACAGCCCTCACCTCGCCTCCATTCCCAGTACTGCTGAGCTGCTGAGCAGCGGGGGAAGAGATGGAGACGCCGAGGCAAAGAAGGGAGGGCTGGCAAGTCAGCCGGAGCTCCCGGTCTCGGAGATGGGCAAATTCACCTTCAATGCTACTCCAAGTACCGATAAGTCATTGCTGCTGTAAGTAAGCGGGTCGTTGGCCCGCTTACTCGAAAGCTGCCCCGCCACCCGTTGATGAACCCCTCATGACATATCCAGTGACGACATTGCGAGAATCTTCGCGTCGCTGGAACCAAAATTCCACATTGTCCGAAATAAAGCCTCAAACCACCCCGCCCTTCATATGCCTATAACTATATCTTGTCCCTCTGCACATTCCTTTCGAGGGAGGTGTTGGCTTTGCCTTGCTGCGCTTGACATGGAGTAGTGACGACTAAAGATGTCACCAGCTCATATGTGCCTACCACTCACTACCATGCAGACGGACGGCTACAATAATTCACTTCAGCTACCCGGTACCTGGCTGATGGGGGTTCGGCCGCTAAGAAATTGCCGGAGCATTTGATCCTGTCTCACCTTGAGCGTTTGGACTTGGGTTGAGCGAAAAACCCAACCCAGGGCAGAGGGATATGCAGGCTGCGCCGCGGGCGCCAACTCAATTACACACATCGACATCACCGAGAAGGAGCACACTACCCACTCGCCCCCTCAATAATCAACAAGCCGCACTTCTCGCTGCTCCCCATATATCAATGGTAGATACCTGCCGTAGGTACATGGTACCTAGGTATAGACGGACAGACTAGTCGGGTGGTACCACGGCCCGTTATCGCTTACCCGTCCAACAGCACCCGCGGCGATAAGCAGAGACGGGGGTGGACAAAACCGACGTGTGGTTCCATTTTCATCCCACCACGTTTTTGCCCTGCATGACCGCGCTCAAATCCACAACTCGACGCCTCGAAAATCCCTCTTTCCCACTCTCTCCGCCTCCAGAGCATCCGGAAACGGCTTTGGAAGGGATCCGTCTTTTTGGTTCTGCAGCTACCTTGGCCCACGACTTCCCCATTCTTTCAACCTCGACTGCGAGGCGTGGTGGAGCTGCTCGTAAGCTAAAATCGGACACTGAAAGCAAGCACGTTCCGCAGGAATTTGGCGGCCGACCCCTCCAACCTCCAACCCACATCGCTTCCTGTTACGACACTGCCTGGGTAGGTAGGCATACCGACCTCACCTTCGCTGCGCACACCAACCAACCTCGCCCTACCCAGACGCCCAAGACACGCGCAAACACCCCCGCAACAGCCTCGCCGCGTGCCCCCCGCCACAATGGGCAAGCAGGCCAACCTATACTCCTTCCCGACCGCCGAGGCGCTCGCGCCCGCGCTCCGGTCATACGTCATCCAGTGCCAGGACGCGGGCATAACGCGGCACGACGTCTTCAAGGTGGCCGTCTCGGGCGGCTCGCTCCCCAAGTCGCTGGCCCAGGCGCTGCTGGACCCCAAGGGCGCCGGCCAAGTGCGCTGGGACAAGTGGGAGATCTTCTTCGCCGACGAGCGCGCCGTGCCGCTCGACCACGACGACTCCAACTACGGGCTCGTCAAGAAGGAGCTGCTCGACCGCATCCCCGCCAGCCAGCCGCAGCCCACGGTCCACGCCATCGACCCGGCCCTGCTCGGCGACACGCAGGAGCTGGCCGACAGCTACGAGCAGGTGCTGGTGCGCAGCTTCGCCAGCCGCGACAGCGTCAAGCTGCCCATCTTCGACCTGCTCCTGCTCGGCTGCGGGCCCGACGGCCACACGTGCAGCCTCTTCCCCGGCCACGAGCTGTTGCGCGAGACGAGCGCCTGGGTCGCCCCCATCGAGGACAGCCCCAAGCCGCCCCCGAAGCGCATCACCCTTACCCTTCCCGTCGTCACCCACAGCGTCCGCGTGGCATTTGTCGCCACGGGCGCCGGCAAGAGGGACATCATGAAGCAGATCTTTGACGGCGACGCCGGCCTGCCCTGCGCCCTCGTCAACCACGGCGCCGGCGACCGCTGCTCGTGGTTCGTAGACAACTCGGCCGTCGAGGGCGTGTCCTACCCCAAGAGGAACTTTAACCTGTGATTGATGGGAGCAGGAGATTGTCGGGTCGAACCACGAACAAGATAAAAATCCAGAAAATCACCCACCCTGACAAGAAACCCAGGCGCATGCTCCTCTCCCTCTGTCGGAAGAAGAAAAGGGGCCGGGGGCTTCGCCCCAGGGCACGAGATATGAAACTGGAATGGCCATGAACGAAGAAGCCGACCCGAATCTGCAAATTTTGGCAAAGTTCGCAAAGTACGGAAAATAAATCACAGGAAAAGGTCAGAAAATGAGGTTGACTCTCAGGAGTCACAAGAGCATTCCATCAATGGCGCTAGCGAGCAAGGAAGGGTGTGGTCACTCGACCACCCAGTCTCCTCGGCAAGCCCAAACCAACTACCCGCCCTGCCTGGGAGGTGAGATATAATGAGACTTGCTTTGTTGAAAGCACGGACAACTACCTCTCGACTGTCTCCTTGCGCGGCCATATTTCTTCACTCTTTGATTTTGTTCTGGCCCATCCCTCCACGACATTTACGCTGCTGCTTTTCATTTTGTTGTAGTCATTTCCTATTCCCCTCAACCTCTTGTTTTTTTTTTCTACTTCTGGTAAAAAAAAAGAAAAAGAAAGAGAGAGCGGCGGTTGCTCGAGCATTCTCGCATTCGGTTGCGAAACGGAGTGAGCTTACCTTAGATATCCCAGTCCATGTATGTAACGACTGCTTCCACTCAAGCATTGACTGTTCACAGAAGGGCTGTACCCCTTCCTAGATCCCACAAATAGTCTTAAAAAAGACGCATTTCCCATTGCACATTCCGAGACTTTGTAGCATCCCTCGCGTGGCTAGACGGTGTCAAATAATTACTTTCAGAGTACAATGCGCTATTCCGTGAGTGCGAACACCTCGAATCCTCAAGCTGTGTACTTCCCCCATACTTCAACACTGGATCCATTACTTGGCCATCCTCTTCTCGCGAATGTAAAAGGCTGCGGCAAAGGCCAGCCCGACCGGGACAGCGTTCCCGCCAAACACGGCCGAGACGGCGATCCGGTAGCAGTCGCGGACTATGGCGGCGAGCTCCGGCCCGAGCTCCTTGATGAAGTCGAGGCTCTCCCGGACGCGCTCCCCGATCCGCGCGGCCTCGTCGCCGTCGCCGAGCCTGGCGGCCAGCTGCATGCGGAGGACCTGCTGCAGGAGGGCCGACATGAGGCTCACGCCGATGGCGGAGCCGAGGGATCGAAACAGGTACGAGCAGGCGATCACCACGGCCGTGTCCCCTTGGGCCGCGTTTGAGATGAGCGCGACCAGGGTTGTGGTGAGGGCTGCGGTTTTGAGGAGGGGGTAACGTCAACAAACCTGTCCTTGGACAACGGCTCCAAAACAAACAGTGGATGAAGACAGAAGCATCTTTCGACATACCAGCGCCTACACCAAACGACATCAGCGACAGGCCGACGGTCGTGCCGGCCTTTGAATCCGTCAGCAGGCCCGAGAATAGAACCAGGGTTATGCAGCTGGACAGCATCACGGCGTGCGACGCCACAGTCAGCCAGTAGTACCGCCCCGTCCTCTTGATGAGGAAGCCTGCGCCGAGGGAGCCGCACACGCCCGATATGGAGCCCGGGATGAACTGAATCCCGGCCTGGACGGCAGTCATGCTGAAGTAGGTTTGGTATAGTAGCGGCAGGAAGAACCACTGTTTTCATGCCGGTAGTATTAGCATTGTCAGAAAGGGGCTTCCAAACCTCAGCGGCCAGAGTGAGGAGTGAGAAGGGGAGGTATCAATCTTGAGAAAATAAAACTTACCACCGCCATCTGTCCCGCGCTCCCGAAAAAGTTACAGGCGTAGCACGCAAAAAGAGATCGATCAAAGATGATGTGGCCAGGAGCAAAAGGATGAGAGGCAACCCTGACCTCGACCAAGATGAATGCTGCAAACAGGACGGGGGTGGCAGCAAGCGCAGCCACGGTGGAGGTCTCGCCCCAGCCTTGATTGGGACCGCTGTCGAGCGCCAGCAGCAGGCAGAAGACGGCGGCGATGAGGCAGGCGGCGCCGAGGAAGTCGACCTTGGCGAGCTTCTCCCGCCAGTGCGAATGGTCCACCCTCGGGAGCTTCAGGACGACGTAGACGGCAATAAAGGCCACGAGGCATATGGGAGTCTGTCCGATGAAGGACCTGATTGTTGGTTTGGGGGACCGAGGTTAGCTCTCAAGCCGGAAGGGGGGCTTGGCGGGTTGTAGGACGCCGGGGCGGGCAGCAGACTCACCACCTCCAACCGACGGAATCTGCAAGCAGCCCGCCCAAGGGCGCACCGGTCGAGGTGCCAAGTGCAAATATGATGTTGATGTAGCCCTGCCAGAGGCCTCGCTCCCGGAGGGGGACCAGGTCGGTGAGCAGGATGCTGACGACGCTGTTCATGCCACCGCCACCGATGCCTCCGATGGCCCTGGCGATGATCATCTCTGGCGGGTGAGGGGTGGCGGTAAGCTAGGCGTCAAGTTCGGGGGCTACAAGAAGTCACGAGAAAGTAGGTAGGCGGGCGAGAGGAATGCTCACGGTTCATGTCCTGGGCCAGCCCGCAGCCCAGGCAGCCCAGGCCGAAGACGAGGTACGAGAAGAGCAGGCACTCCTTGCGGCCAAAGATGTCGGAGAGCTTGCCGTACAGGGGCTGGAAGCTCGTGAGGGTCAGGAAGTAGGCGGTGGCGATCCAGCTGGTGCTGTTGAGGGCCTCGAGGTCGCTACCAATCCTGGCGTAGGTGGCGACGGCCAGGAGTTGGTCCAGGGCGCACAGGTAGACGCCGATGCCGATGGCGGGGATCAGGACCTTCATGTTGAGACCATGCATGGCGGCGGCGGCGGCCCGTGACTCGGCACCACCCTCGGCGCCGGCTCCACCTCCGCCACCGCCTCCGATGGCGGGGCCCGGGAGGCCGGTGTCCTCGGCCGTGCTGACCACCCGCTCGAGAGCGCCGCCATCGTCCAGCAGGTCCGGATCTGAGGCGGCGTAGGCCCCGGGGGATGCCGCCTCTGGGTCTTGGCACGTACCGCCGTTCGGGTCACCGCCGAGGAGCGGGCTCCGTTCGGTGGCATCGCCTGGGTCAACGATTTCACCCGGCATCGTGGCTGGGGGAAGTCCTTTGGCGCAGAAATAAGTACCACAGTGAATTGATTAATAAAGCAGCGCGAGGAGCACCAATCGATAATGCGGACAAGGAGAAATCATGAAAGTCATTCTTGGGCGAATAACACGGGATGGAGACGGTCTGCGGTGGGGGCTGGGGATTGAAGGGATGAGGTCATGCCCAGAACATTGACATTGGGTGGATCCGCTGACGGGAGTTCCTCTTTGGGAGTTCCTCTTTGAGACTGGCTCCAATGACCAGCGCTGGCGAGGCACACCGAGGCACACCGAGGCACAAGGCGACAGATAGTCGAGGGTCCTGGACAGGGCTTCAAGACTCTGATCACGAAGGGGGAAACCACATAGAAGATTGTCGCAGCCCTTGACGGTTACCATTGATTACATGGCGAGATTGGACAGCATATGCCATGATTTAACATCGTGATACGACGCTGAAGTAAATCTTCTAGAATGATTGAACATAAAGAAGCACTGCGAGGATATGAATCGAGGCATCCACCGTGTCCCGGACAGGCCGGGCCTGGGTGCCCGCCGCCGTCGACAGCACAGCGAGGCTAGCCGCATGGCCACGGTGTCGTCCGCTCCCTTGGCGCGCTCTCCGAGTTGCCAAGGGAATACGAAGCATGAAGCGTTGGTGAATGGCGGGAGCAGATAGTGCAGCCTCGGGCCCTAGCACTGACAGACGGCGCAGAGAATGGACGTAATCAAAAGGTCAATGCGGCTGGTGTTGATAGCAGCAGTCGGGTCGGACGAGCAGACGCCGAAATGCCATGCGAAGAATAAAAGTGCGACCAACTAGTTCGACACGAGGTTTAGCTATCGGGAACCTATCGGGAATGTGGCACGGTGACTCCTCTGCCTTGGTTGCAGGACAGAGGCTTCTTCTTTGCGCGTAAAGTGTTGCGATTCTGGAATCATGATGTTGACGAACAGCGCCGGGAAAAGGAAGATGGAAAAAGACCTAAACCCTTAATTTCAGATTAGGCCTCGCCACTTGGCCTAGAAAGTCTGGCTGAGGCTTGACGAGAAAAAACACCCTTGTGGCCTTCGCCCCTTATGGGTCCCAGGTCTATTCCTGATGGATGCGACCAGACGAGACCCTGCGCAGATCAGAGAGCTGCGACCGCTTAAGCGAACCCAATTGTGTCAATGACGCACTGCCCGGGCCCCCGGGAAGGCACAGGAAGGGGGTGTCAATCGAGGACGACTGCTCAATGCCGGCACGCTAGGTGCCCTGATGGGTGGCAGACACATTGGATGCAACGTGGAAGAAAAAAGAAAAAGAGAAGGCGAGAGTGTTGGGAGACGGCAGAGAGATGCCATTTTCTATGCCAGCGCATGGCTGGCTGTTTTTGGCTGACGTCGGGCTTTTTCAGTGTTTATCTCTGCATTCCCCGATTTGAGACAGGCACACGGTAGCAGCATAGAAATTGGCCCTCCTGACGGAATAGGCCTAGCACGCAGCGACGCGGCCTCGCCACGGTCGCCTACGCACGCCGAAGCGGCCTCCCTCTGGCTCGCCGATAATTGGAGGAGCTGGTGGGTTTCACCATTCCAAGGGGGCGTGGATGGATGGAGCCGGGGGAGCCACTATTGGCCCCCGATCAGGCCGCCGTCGCTGCATGCACGCGGCAGGGCTAGCGGTGGTAGTGTGGTTGGTGATGCAGCCAGTGGCAGCCCACCGAGCCAGCAGCCAGCAGCCAGCAGCCAGCAGAAAACGGATGGAGCCCTCCCTCTCCCAGCACGCTGGCGCAGCCGAGAGATGCATCCATCATCTTGACATGCTCCCCACACACACCCTCTCGACGTGCCCCAATTCTTTCCCTGCTTGCCGTCGAACCTCCATGGGCCGAGATTGCATTTGTTGATAACAATTAACAATTTTACCAGGCCGCATCCCTCGACCGCAAATATATCGACGACACGCCAAGACCGCGTCTTGCAATAGCTGGACGCAATAACGAACGAGTGAGTGCGCGCGCATGTTGTAGAGTGTCTGGTCCGCTCTTTCTTGTTCCAAGCCCTCTTGTTCCAAGTTTCGCCCCCTCTCTCCACCCGCTGGTTTGGTTGGCCCCTTTGGATCACCTCCGTTTTACCGCATCCAGAAAACCATCCCATCGGCCCCTTGCCTGACGCACGCCAGTGCCACGCAACCTTGCATTGGGCCGGGAAGTGCAGCAAACTGGGGCCAAGAAGCAGGAGAAGGAGACGGAGGAGGAGGAAAGAAGCAAAACGCCCACAGTATTGTACCACGGGCACGAATTCGCAGGCACCGCCGTTATGGACTCCCTCCAGCCCCCGAGGAAGGGCAGGTCGCGCTTCTCCAAGGCCCTACCCGCGCCCCCGCCACTCGAGAGCTTCAGCAGCAGCTTCGACGACCTGCAGCACATGTTCCGTCCGCGCACCGCGGCCTCGACCACCACAACCAGCCTGGCCAACGCCGTGCCTACGCCTCCGCCCGAGGCCAGCCAACCGCCTCCTCCTCCTCTTGACTCGCCTCTGCAGCGACAGCTGCTGGTGTCCCCCAAAAACCCGGGCCCTTCGCTGCCCATGACCATACCCCGGCGCCCCGTCGCCCTGCCGAGCTCCCCGGCACCCCTTCCCAGCACCCCCAGGCCCTCTCCGAAACCACCCACAACCACGGCTCCTCCAGCACGGACTCCAGTGGGGAAGTTGTCGTCACCGTCCTTGCCAGCGCCGCCGCGCGCCGCGCCTCTTGATGATGAGCCTCCCTCGCCTACAAACTCCATCCTCAGCCTTTTGTCCGCGTACTCGGGGTCGTCGTCAGGATCTGCTGCGCAGAGATCATCCGAAGCAACCGTAAGCACAGCGGCATCGTCTTCATTCGTCCCCCAATCGCCGCCAGGCGCCAAGAAGGCCCTCTCCCCATTCACGCTCCCGCCACTCGACTTCAGCGAGCCGTCCAGCTCAGAGAGCATGGCTAGCTTCGGCCAGCCGCCCACACCGCCCATGAAGGACACTGAGCTATCACTCCCACCGCCGCCTCCCAAGGACAAGGACGTGGCTCGCTCGGGCTGGTTCTCCAGCTTCTCGTCCCAGAAACCCACGCCCACGCCCGCGCCCACTGCCACAGCCACTGCCGCGCAGCCACAATCGCAGGAGGAGCCAGAGCTCTGGAGGAGAAGGTTGGAAAAGACGGACAAGCACATCGAGGTGTCGGAGCTCAAGTTGGGAAGCAGCCACGGCTCGACTGCAACCTCTGCCGAAGTTCCCGTGCCGCCACCCAAGGAGCAAAGGCCCGAGCCGCCCAACAAATCACAGTTCCTGCAGACGGGCACCAGCACGAGTTCGCTTGCCGCCGACCCGAACTCTAAACGGCTGCCGCCAAAAAGCCCGGCCGGCGGCCTGCCGGGAAGGAACATCCGTCCGAATCCCACTGCTGAAACCTTAACCCAAAACGACGACATCACCACTATGGGTTCTGCCCTATCAAAAGCTGAGGCGAAGATGAAGCAACGCCGCCCGGGTGACGGGGAACAGCCGGCCGTCAATGGCAGCGCCGACGTGGCGAGGCCTAGACCAGACGACGGCACGAGTCGCTGGCAACAGCCGCAGTCGCAACCGCCATCGAACCTGCCCGCCGCCGCTGCCGCCGCCAAGTCCCCGGTCGTCACCCAGCACCCATCCACCATACGCCGCCTGCCCACCCCGGACTACGAGCAGCACGACATCAGAAGCCCTATCGTTGAGCAGATCGTGTCACCCGTTTCGCCCGTATCTCCCGCATCATCTCCGGACCTGGCCCCCCAGCAGCCCGTGCCCAGGAAACCGCTCCCATCCACCATCATCCCGACTGAGGCCCCGGCCCTGCAGCGGGAAGACGTCCCGTCGCCCATCAACACCGCCCCGCCGGCCCCAGGTAGCGCCGGCCCCGGCAGGATGGGCGGCAACTTCTCGTCCTTCCCCAAGTCGCCCGACGCCCGGCTCAAGCCCAAGCCGTCAAATGCCACGCTCGTCGAGCGGCCTGCGCCGCCGTCGGTGGCTGCCGCTCCCCCGGCACCAGTCACCGGTCTGGGGCTGCTGCAGCCCCTACAGCCACACTACAAGAGCATGCTGTCACCGACCGTCGACACCACTCCGGTTAACGGCAATCAAAGTCAGTTCCCAGCCAGGACTTCATCCCGAGGCGCCGAGCTGCCGACATCTCCGATACTGCGCCACCCGGCAGAACAGCCCGCTCTTGCCCTGGATACCGAATCCGTTTCCGAGTCCATCACCGCGGCCTACTTTTCTGCACCCAGCAGCCCATCCACCGTAAAAGCGCAGCCGCCGCCGCCGCCTTCGCAGCAGCAGCAGCAACAACAACAACAACAACAACAACAGCCGCAGCAGCAGCAATACCACCAGCCGCCGCCCGGCTCCCGGTCCTCGGACAGCTCGAGCTACAAGGAGCTGGCGCAGACGGACGACTTCAACCCCGCGGCGGCGCGGTTCCCCTCCATGGCGGCCGCCATGGGCTCGGCCCCGGCCGCGGGCACCGTCTTCCAGATGCGCGGGCTCAAGCCGTCGCACTGGGGCTGCGTGCACAAGCACCGCTTCATGGCCCCGACGCCAAACAGCAACTACCCGCTCGCGTGCCAGACGTGCGCGCGCGAGGACGCCGAGGACCGCTTCCGCTGCCGCTTCTGCTGGCTCCGCGTCTGCGCGCCCTGCAAGGACGTCCTGGCCCAGAACAAGGGCGACCTCGCCGCCCTCATGGCCCGCGTCAAGGAGGCCGGTGGCCAGCCCGCCCCCGCGCCCGCACACAGGAACGGCAGCGCCTTTGCCAACGGCATGCCGGCCTCGCCCGTCGTCGTCTCCCCAATGTCCCCGCAGGCGGTGTACTGAGGGCATTATTATGTTCTCCCGAGAGCCCTGGAGCTTTCGTGTTTTTCTGTACCTTGAAACCTTGTTTTCTCTGTCTTGTTTTTTTTTCTTTCGTTCTCTCTGTAGTCCTCTCCCTACGGGGAGTTGTCCCGAGCTGACAATGTAACGCCCGCGGCGTGGAAAACATCAGGTCTCGAAGGGGGAAGGCGCACGTACGCATTTTGTGATACCTACAATGGGCAGGCAGATGAGGAGGCGGTGGGCCAAAAAAGGATTTGGGGATTTGGTGAGGACAGCAACACGAACAATGGTTTTGTTTTTCATCTCGGCTGCTTCGGTTTTACATTCTGGATGGGGGGTAGGTGTTAAAAGAGGTTTGGGGTTTGGCTTTTATTTTTCTGCTGCTCCGCCATCATTTTTCTTCCGTACTTTGTGGATTGGCATAAGCATTTCGGGGTTGGCGTCTCCAACCGTTCAGAAATCATTTTACTTTGTTCTCACCTCTCTGTCGGCGACGTCTCAAGAGCAAGTCAGTGCTTGTAGAAGGCTGATGTCTTGGCTTCCACCCGATGCTAACTGATATTGGCGGGATGGCCTCCGCACTCGGAGCCGCCGTCCTGCCCCTGCCTCGAATTCCGATTCACCTATATATGCCTCCCGCAAGGTTCACCAGAGGGGCACAGATCTGCCGCATGTATTCCTGGTTCGAATTCGCGGCCGTGCCGGCGAGCCTCTCAACGGCTTCCCGGAGCAAGCGGCCGTTCATGGGTGCGTAGGCCATGCCCTCCGACTCGCTCCCCATCGCCGTCACCTGTCTCAGCAGCTCGCTGCAGGCGCCATCCAGAAGGCGAATGGAGCACTCCAGCTCGGACGCCCGGGATGCCAATCTCTACATCGACTGTGATTGCGCGCCGCACTTGAGAGCGAAATCGTGCATGTTGGCCTCGACGGCGGCAAAAGTCTTTCGCCTCGGACGCGAAGCCCTTGCACTCCTCCTGGCTTTGACTTGTCATGCAGACGAGCTTGCTTCTCTGCTGCTTCATGTTGCTCCGCCTCTCCCTGAGCTCACTGGTATGGCGAATTTCTTCTTGGCTTGTGTCTAGATGCTTATTATAGCACATTTCCTGTTTCGGCCGGCTGAGGGTCTGGTCCACCCCGAGTCGGTTACATACCTACTAGGCGCGGCACCCAGCGGAAGCACATTTGTCAGCCAGCGCACACGGCGCCTTGGCCGGGCTATAATCCGCTTTGCTGCAGCAAACGTGAAGTTCCCCACTCACCATTATCCCGCCGCATACTTTTTGGCTCATGGCCAACCAACCACGCTGCCCCTCCACGCCAATACCTGGCGCCTGCCACCTTACCTACTGTGTAAAATCGAGCCCCTGAATATCTCCTCCCACCGTCCGTCCACCAGCAAGCAGCCTTGCACCATGTCCGCTGGCCAACAACAGCAGCATCTTCCGCCCGACAACGGCGAGTTCTGGCTCTTTGGCTACGGGTTCGTCTTCTCCTTCTTGCTGGCACACACACACACACACACACGATGTTTCCCCACGTCCCCTCCCCTCCCCTCCCCTCACCTCCCCTTGACTACGCCAAAAACCCAACAGGTTCCGAGGAAAATCTCCCTAACCTATGTGTGACGTATACAGAAGCCTGATATGGAAACCGCCGCCACACTTTGGTAATTACAGATACACAACGCACCGGATGGGCTTTATAAAAGGCAACACAAGTAGCCCGCCCCCAGCTGACTGACCGGCGCATGGCCGGGCAAAACCAGATCGGCGGATTCCCGGCTTCGTCACGGGCTACGTCCGGCGCTTCTGGCAGGTAAGGTCTTGATGCCGTCAATAATTCTCCCAACATGGCTGTTTGGACCGCATGCTTTGCCAGCAGCAAGACCCCTCCCGTCTCTTCTTGCACCCGGCCCGGGCTCCTTCTCTCGTGTTCTAACATCCCTTCTAGGCGAGGTACGGCCATCTATCAGCTCTTTTTGCGTCCCCCGGACCCATAACCTACCAATGTATCTTTGCTTGAAAAGCCCCTCCAGGGAGCATTATAAACATCGTAGAGCGCTTCCATTTCGCAATCAACTTGTCGGCATTAACTCACACCTATCGCACAGCCAAGACCACAGGGGGACGCCCGACAAGCCCGGCCGCGTCGTCACCCTCCTCGAGCGGTCGCACTGGGAGACCCTGACGGACCACCACGACACGGCGCCTGACCGGGTCTGGGGCACCGCCTACCGCATCGAGGCCGACAGAGTCGACGAGGTCAAGGAGTACCTCGACATACGCGAGATCAACGGCTACACCATCCACTACACGCCCTTCCACCCGGCCGACGGCACCCCCGGCCCCATCCGGACCCTGGTGTACATTGGCACCCCCGACAACGACCAATTCGTCGGCCCGCAGGACGTCCAGGCCCTGGCCGAGCACATCTCGCGCTCGCACGGCCCTTCCGGCCCGAACGTCGACTACCTGCTGTCGCTACACGAAGTACTCGAGGGGTTGAGCCCAGAGAGCGGCGACGAGCACGTCACCGACCTGGCCCAGCGCGTCCGCTTGTTGGCTAACCGCACGCTCACCGGCGACGCTCCTCACGAGTTTGAGCTAGCAAAGAGCATAAAAGAGCAAGAAGAGACAGAGAAGTAGTGCAATAAAATGCAAGCGGGGATGTAGAGAAATCAATCCGAAGAAGGAAATAGAATAGACAGACTTTCCATAACCCGACGTCTCGCTCACGGTGCTGACGGCAACTCTTTGTCGTCGCGAGGCTCCCCAAATCCCTTCAAGTCTCCTACATAACATTCCCTTCTCTCAAAACCCGGCCCCCCCTCCCCCCATTCGTCTTTTGAACCCAATCTCCCACCATTCTTTGCCGGACTCCAAACGAGGAAAGCAGAAAACAATGCTCGATTGAAGAGTAGAAAGGGGCAACCGGCTCCGTGGAACACCAATAAAGTACGTTGCGAGACCCGAGAGTAAAAGGCACACAAAGAGGTGACACATGGGAGGGCTGATACATAGGCCCACCGTAAATGGGAAGGGAAACCAAATAGCCATGAGATGTAGGTATCATGGAAGAAACCACCAAGGCAAACGCAGCAAAGCAAGTTAAGAAAAAACCACGCATGACAGCTTCCCCTCACAGAAAGTAACGACTCAGATAACATCCGAAGGACAGTTGGTCTCGTTCGTGTTGTCCGGCTTGCCTGTTGCGGTCAAGGCACCGGCGGACGGGTATCGTATCGCACTACACCGCGAGCAAGAAGATAGGCGAAAAAAAAACACTTTTTTTTATCAGAACACACGCTCCCTCTCTCTCCCGCTCCCTAGCGGGCCAATCGGGTGTGATATTGGACGGATATCGATCGAACATGCGCGGCGGCTTGTGGCCCGGCCCGGCCCGGCCCGGCCCATTGAAGGAAGAATGCGGCCGCCGTCAACCAACACTCCTGGTCGCGCTCCTGGCCAGAATCTTGCGAGTCATCAGTAGCTGGGGCCACCTGGAGGCGGGTTCTGCGGTGAAACCTGCTGGTGATGGGGTTGCTGTCCAGGCTGGAGGGGCATCTGCGACGGGTCTCCATAGACATATGGGTTCGGGGCTCCGCCTTGCCATCCTTTGTTCGGCATTAGCTCCCCCGTACTGCCTACACATGGCATTCATAGCGAATCAACTCACCTTGGGCAGGCGGGGCGCCGTAGCCAGGTACCTGCGGCGGATATCCACCGCGGCCGTATGCTTGAGCGTACATAGGCTGGGCCGGCATCTGGTACTGCTGAGGATGGACCCCATAGGACATCTGCGGAATCTGTGGCGACGCGCCGTAGCCTCCGCCTCTTCCATAGGCTGGGCTTCCTCGGCCGCCGTAACCGCTTCTAGGGCCTGTATCTGAGGCCTTGTCGACGCGAATGGTTCGCCCGTCGAATCTAGGAGGGAGTGCGAGAGTTAGAGAACCGGTTGTGTGGGGCGAGGCTGCCACCATGGAAGTAGACAGCCTCATAAGGATAGTCCTGAAAGGTTCCCCATACTCGACGTTGTTCATCGCACTGATGGCTCTCTGCGCATCATCCTCGTTGGTGTATCGCACAAAGCCAAACCCGCGGCTGCGGCCCGTGTCTCTGTCCTTAACAACCACCTACAATAGTTTCCCAAGATTAGTCTGGAACCGGAGTGGAAGCTGGCTAGGGATCTTCACGCACGGCTTCTTCCACAGCACCGAATTCCTCGAACTTCTGACGGAGGGTGCCCTCCTCCGTGTGCCATGCAAGGCCTCTGGGCCGAATGTAAGTAAAGATGCATCTCCCCTGAAGATCGGCGCAGTCTGACCGCGAGCTTGGAGTCTTACCCGATGAAGAGTTTAGACATTGTTGATGGTGACAAGACGTGAACAGATCCACGAAAGTAGCCGCCCCCAAGTCTGTGTATTCTCTTGTTTCAGCGATGTGCTGTCTCTTCTTTTCGGATGTACACCGAGTCAGCCTTACGCCAAAAAAAAAAAAAATAGACGAGGCCTCAGTCACCTCCCCTGCCCATCCGTCCGGCCGCGTGGCAAGCCAGCGTCGGAGATAGACAGGACGGCACTCTGGAGGGAAATGCCCCCATAGGAAGGTAATATAGCCGCGTGGGGGAAGACTGGGGAAGAAAATGTCATGTGGAAGGTATGCTTGATATTGAGGCAGCTCGATGGCCGCAGCCCAGCGCTTCGGCTAAAGCAAGCGCGAGAGAAGGGAGCGGAGAAAAGGGGCCGCAAAATGTGGGGTTCGTGCACTTCCACTAGAATCAGGGCTTGCGGGGGATGGAAAAGGGCTCTGATGGTTGACAGCTGTGCGTGCTGGCTTGGATTCGGGATGGAGAGGGCTGGTGGCGGGGCTCGATGGAGGTAGGGCTGTTTGCGCTGTTCGTTTGCCGTTTCGATAGAGGGATTTATGCTCGAAGCAGCAGGCAAGCATGCAGGTGGACAGGCGGGTACCAAACTCGAACGACCTGAAAGGCTGTAAGGGGCCAGTGTAGCCCCGAGCCGGCACCGAGTGTCTGCGCCGGAAGCGAGCGTCAAAGTGTTCCAACCGCAACTCCAAAGTGCAGCTCTCCTGGCCCAGGAGCCGGTGTGCTTCCAGGAGATGGCCGTGGATGAAATGGATAGATTGTGCTGGCTTGCGGTGGTGCATGGAAGAGATGGTCAAGGAGATTTGTTGCTCACATTTTCAAGCAGGTCGCGTGTCCCCCCTTTCTCAAAACAGGCTTAGGCGAGAGTTGACGAGCAAAGAGGCGCGCAAGGAAATGTATAGTCGTCTGTCGAGTGTGTCAGAAGAAGGCAAACGCGGAAGAGGCTCGAAGGCGAGATGGAGGGCAGGCAGCTTGCTAAAGTGTGAAAAGGTTTGCGGCCCTGGATCCCAAGCCCAGAAACCTCGGGGCAGCAGGCAAGCACCCCGACTGGAGCAGCTGCCGGGCCAGCGGGGTAGGTGTGCACCTCACCTATGACGGTAGAGGGAAGGGGCGGCCGAGGATCGCTGCAGACGGAAAGAAGTGGGTGTGGGCGGGCTCCAGCCAGGCAAAGCTGTCTGGTCCTGCTTGGGCCGCGTGGTATCTGGGTCTGCCTACCAAACCGAGGTACATACCAGGTACCTAGGTATAGGATTTGAGAGAGCTCGAAAGGTACCAGACCACACAAGCCCGGCGTCGGTGAGCGTGTGTATGCGTGCGTCTGTGCCCGCACCGCCAGCTCAGGGCGTGACGACTGGTGGTTCTGTCGATGGAGGACTGCGGATGTTTGTCTGCTAGTTCTTGCAGTCAACAAAAGCGAGGAGAGCAGGACCTAGCAGTTTGGCTACCGCGAGTCGGTCGGTGTTGGTGGTAGGAAGCTTAGGAGGTGCAGATGACCGGTTGCTTTACGTGGCCAGCAGTGTCACGGTACCTGCGCGCACTCTGCTTTGTATGTGGATGTGGTATAGACGGACTAGAGGTTATGTGAGGGTGCCAGAGCCAGGGCAGGATGGTACCCAAATCCAAAAGTTGGCGCTAGGGGTCCGCCGTCTAGGTTGCTAGCTCTGGTGCGTGCCCGATTATGTACCGACTCAATGCCTGCAGTCAGACACCAGATGGAACAGGGCGGTGGCCAAGTTGGGAGAGCTTAATGACAGGTCAAAGGGACGAGAGACGGTCGATGCGGTGGGCCTGGCACATTCGGTTTTATATATATCCCCTTTCCTCTCTACCCGCCCAGGACCCTGGGGTCTGGGATGGGATACCCCCTCCGGCAATGGTCGGTGGCATGGCCAGACTGTATGTAGTCGGAGGGGAGACATCTTGGCCGCCTCCCCCATCCCGTTGAGCACCGCTGCAAAGAGAAACGAACGCGCCCCCGCGTTTGTGGCCGGGGCAAGCCGCCGTCTCCATCCTGGCTCGCTGCCTGCATAGAGCTCCATAGGTCGGGCGCACGAAAGGAAGAGCTTGTGGGGCCCTACCGACATCCATGCCCACCCATCCGGGAAAGACCTGTCCATAGCAGATACTCAAATGGCAGGACTGGGTACCTGATAGGTCCCTACCTGTCTGCATGCCTCGTGTCGATGCTTTCTAAAGGATTACTACCTGGGTAGGTAGTGAGTGGTACCCATCCATTTACGCCCACGCACGACCACGGACTGGAATGTGGCCGACGACTGGCCTCCCACCCTCCGACGCCCGCCCTAAGGCGAGTAGGCGGGCCGGCCAGACGAGAAACATGGCTGGTGTCGGCCTGCCGTGATGTGACGGACGTGCTGGCTGGCTAGCTGGCTGGCGAGCTGGCTGCCCGGTTGGTTGCTCTTCTTGCTGGTTGGTGATGAGGGGTGGCATCTGGTAGATTGGGCTGGCGCGGGTCTTAGTCGACACCCACGCACGGCGCTAGTGGTCAGCAGCCGGGATACGTCACTGGCGAGCTTCTTGGGGCCTTGCCCAAAACGGCGTGGTGGAGGTCCACCCGATGTTTCGACCAGCATGATTGTGGCAGCAGGGTTGACCCCCAAACAAGCATCAAACAGGCGAAGAAAACGCAACGGCCCTGCCCACGGCTGCCCCACACCGGGCCGGGTCCCCAGCTAGGTGCCAGGCCATACAGAATGCAGCGACAACCGCGCTTCTCGAGAGCGCGAGAAGACCCTCCCGTTCACGCTCCGGCAATACACAACTGCATGTCGCGCCGAAAAAAGGATAGGTGGGCGCGAGAGCCGTACAGTAGCTCAGGAGCTACTGTGACTCTTCCTTGGCATCAGGGGCTTCATATCTGGTTGGCATCCACTTCTCTAGCGGCCTTTTCACGTGAGTGATGGCGACCCGTGAGGCTGGAGGACAGGAACCGGGCGTCTACATCCATACTATCCCATCTTATTCCTTGCCCTTCTTGCCTCGTTGGTGCAGGAGTGTGACTGGATTTAGATAGGCAAGTGGTACCTACCTAGGACCTCTCTAGGACCAGACCGGGCGCAGTGCGTTTCCGACCGCTCTTTGACCGCTCTACGAAACTATCCGCAAATCCTTCCGGAAAGTGCATGGCCGGGTCAAGTGCGCGATATCGTACAAGGCTGCGGTAGATGGTGGGTGCAGGCACGGAAGTTTGCGTGTTGCACCACGGTTCCTGTCTTTGTCATCCCTTATGCCTTACCTGTTGATAAAATGGTGGGTAATAGATCTACCATATCTAGCATATTTTGGGCCCGACCTGATCCGACGTCGAGCATCTGAACATTTCCGGGGCTTTGCGGTCCACGGTTCGTCAACCATGCTCTCATATTTCCTGCACCAAAGCAGCAATGCAGCCAACTCTGTGCACCTGTGGCATGGGAAGGGGCCCCCTTTTTACCGACATTGGCAAAAATGCCCAAGGCAGGTCTCTCATGCGACTTCACCAGATGGACAGTCGCAAGAGGCAAGACGAAGCAATAGTGCAGCACCCACGTGGATAGCAGGAAGTCTGGAGCCCCTGACCCACGTTTTCGTCGCCGAGTGTTTACTCGATGTTTCTTTTATTCTCTCGCTTACGTTCAGGAGCATTGCAATGCTTTCGAATGGGGCTACATCAGTTGTGATTGGTTACACAAGGGTCATACGTATCGGACTCAGTCGTCCTTGGCTTAAGATTATAGCCGGCCAAAGGTTAGGTACGGAGGTGTCAGGCAAAAGTTTTCGCCGTGGGGCAGGTCGCTCCGGAGGCGAGGCAGGGGGCCGGGGTATGCCACGACCAATAGCCAACGCATAGAAGTTCATAAATGAACATATTTTTACAGCACTAGACTTGTAATTGATTTTGAAAAATGTATAAGCTAGGCCTTATTTGGTAGGAGCTGAACACGCCCTGCCCTGGTCGATACATGCCCCACGGCGAAAACTTTTGCCTGACACCTCCGTAGTACCATCAACCAACTGCCGCCGCCCGTCCATCGCGAAGCGAGTTGACAACACCCCGACCTGGGTGGCTCTCGCTTGACCGTTAGGGTTCCACTTGGAGCGAGACAGTGGGATACGTGGGGCACAATGCATGCCTGGCCAGGGACCCATGGGCGAGACCAGGAAGGAGCAGCGGGGCCGCAATGGAACGCTCGATGGGGTCCTTGTTGGGTTCTGTATTCAATGAAATGCAACGGGATGGAGATCGGCTGGGGCGTCAGTGGCATCACATCAATTGCGGCAATAGGGCCGATGAGTCTATGCCTCCAGTGGCGGTCCTGACAGTTCCGGTCGCCTGCATTTTGGCGAAATGCACTCTCACCTCTGGCCTTTGAGTAGCGGCCTCACCCCGACCCGGATGGCCCAGGTATCAAGCGACAAGCGACCCCGGTCTCATCGGCCGATAGCATCTTGTATCCCCCGCCAGTGAACAGGTGGGACAGAACTCAACGACTTCTAATACAACCAGAGATCGGCGGGATGCCTGCACAGCGCCCGAGGTTGCCACCCCCATCCAGCTGGCCGCAACCGCTCCACCACGTCACAGCCAGAGCTGAAACCCGGGGCATCAACGGGACCGAGATGTGATGAATACGTTGTGATATCTATGTGCGGCGCCCCCCCCTTCGTCGATGGTGCTCTCGTTCAAGGCGTCTAGTCTGTAAGGTAAGGGGGCCAGCAGCCGCAGATTACCTATAAGCGGAAGGCGGAAACGCATCAAAGACAGGCCAAGAAAAAGAAAAGAGTGTTGGGGAACCGTTCGGAGAATTAAAACGGCGGCGAGCCGCCCCTTGCTGCCACAGACGGTCCGGCTCCACAGGAGCCAAAGGAGGCAGAGCCGCAACAAACCATCTATGC
Source organism: Gaeumannomyces tritici R3-111a-1 (assembly GCF_000145635.1). Lineage (NCBI taxonomy): Eukaryota > Fungi > Ascomycota > Sordariomycetes > Magnaporthales > Magnaporthaceae > Gaeumannomyces > Gaeumannomyces tritici. Next base: position 5,809,382 of record NW_008804545.1, read on the forward strand.
AACCTTGACAACCGTAACCGCCCACCTTGATTTTCAAATCGACCCTGGCTCATCTCCATCGACAAGGAAACGACCAAACCCGCCGCCAGCCACCGGGTCGTCCATTTGTCATCTCCCCTTTGCTGGGCGGCGTGCTTTCATTCCTCTATTGGTACTTAGGCAGGCAGGCTCTGTCCTCTGGACTCGCCTCCGCCAACCTTCTTCGCATGCCGCCACTATCATGTGATCAAGGACATGACACGGCACTGAACATGGTTACTTCTTAGCCACTACTACCCCACAATAATGCCAGAGCCAGACCGAGCGCATCCATCATGTCCTGCGTCATCGGAACCGCCACGGCTCGATATCACGGATGCGGCCCGATTCGGTACTCCGGGACAGACGTGCTGAACCACCTACTCGTATTCGGCCAAAAAGAAATCACACCTGGGAATTGCCCCTGCGTCCCGAGCTCGTTACCTAAAGCGCGAGTTTCGCTTAAAACGATGGATCTGGAACTCGACCAATGCCGGGTCAGCGGACGAATGGCCATGGCACAAGCCGCCTCCCCCACCCCAACTCCATGCCGCCTAGCAAGCCATCGCGAGCTCTGCGCAGAAAACGCGGGGGCATAAAGCTGCCCCCCCAAGGCTCCTGAACGGCCACCACCGACAGAAATGGATCCGCCTCGGGGCCTCGCTGATCTGATTTCTGATAGCCGCCATGCATTGAAACATGGTCGGCGCCTCAAACAAATTAGTAAGTACGTACATATCATGTACCCAGAGCTATTCTGAGACATGCTCGCCAATGCACTGGTGAACTGCGGGGTACTTGCAGATCCCGGATGCAAGCAACCAGAGGTTTTGGTGGAGTCGAGTGCCTGTCCATCGGGTTTCCTCAGCGGACGCTCGGTATCCCCAAAGCGATCTTGTTTTCTACGACGCTGGGTGGGATCACTAGCGCATGCAATGTTTTTTTTCCTGCAAAAGCTTTTGTCTCACCGGCATAGCAACAAGCTGCAGAAACAAACAACAAGCAGGCCGAGTGAGAACTAGTGACTCTCCAGGCGGTGTTTATGTCGGTACCTCGGTAGGTCGGTACATGTACCCACTTGCTAGGCCCATATCTCAACACCCTTTCCAAGTTTCACGCACCTTTGCTTTACTTATACCCTAAAGGGACCGGAGACAGGGCCAGGTCATACCAGATTGCGAAGGTCATCATGGTGTTCCGCGGACAACCAAGCATTTAGAGCATACCAACGCTCGGTGATCGTCTCCGAGACAGCGGAAGAAGGGCTGCCGATATGCGGAGCCTAGGAGGTAGGCAACTTGATACATTTGTCAACCCACACACCTATTTCCCATCCCACCAATATGACCATGCGGGCTTTTTTTCAAGTTGTACGCTTTCCGTATGTGCCCACTACTCTCCTTGTTGACTTGATCCTTGTGCGAGGGGGTCGAAGAGTGGTATCCTAGCATGCCCTAAGCTCGTGATCGAACAATCGGGCGCTTGGTTTATTATCTACCCGGTAGATAAAGTATCTCTACTAGCCTCGACCCGGTAAACACGTAGCTAGAGCCGAGGGTTCCATCGATCCATGCACCCGAAATCCCCTGCCAGGCCGTTAACGGAGGAGAGCGGGGGCACGCCCCGACAAGAATCAGTAGCTAGCTCCTACCCAGTTGAGGTAGGTAGCAAGACTTGGTCGATCCCCCGCCACCACTCCACCCAGCGTGTCTTGCCGCTCGACATTCTAGTGGCAGAGCCGGCGAGCTGTGCCATATTTTATAGGCGATGCGGTATGGACCATTCGATGGGGCTGAAGTGAGGTTTTTGCGAATCAACTTGAGCATAGCTTCAACTGCAAGCAAGAACTAGAATGGGTATAGAATGAGTATTCTATATCGATGGATTAAAATGTGCGGAGTGGCCCAAAGACGGCAGAGCCGTGATGGTGTGCAAGATCACAAAAAGTCTCTCTCTGATTCCGCTAAGCTCCCATGTCTTCCGGAAATACCACCTGGAAGATGCCTCGACTGTGGACCACTACAGAACTACCTCACGACGAAGAGCTGCGGCCAATGTGCCGCCATACGGTCCTACCTGATACCGCCTGCAGACTCATAAGGTGTCCATGTGAACTGCCCGAGAGATACCAGATGGCAGGTTCGACCCATCTACAGGTGCCATGTCCTAGACGCTCCTTCCATCCCCAACACAAAGCAAACACTTCAGTGGTGCGGTAGCTTGGTCGCTGCAGAAAGATGGCAGGACTGTTCTGGGCAGCTCAACACCACCCGCACCTACTACATTCAGACACACAGCACAGTCCGACGACAAATAATGCAAAACTTCGTCAACGCTAGGACACCCTCCGTGGCTAGTGCTCTCGCTTCCATCATCATGTTCTCTTAGTTCTCGCTTGCCATCCGCCAGGTGCAGCTCTATTGTCTCTAGACCTTGCTTTTCTTTGCGCCTGCTGCTACACCAGCTACTACTGTTGCTGCTCGGCGCTCTCTTCCGTGCATTTCTCTCCTTTTTTGGCCACCGACACAGACAAGCCGACAGGGCGCATCCTCCAAGCGATGCCAATGAACGGGAATACAGAGCTCGATCTGCATGTTTCTTGGCAGAAAATCAACAAGTGGCGGAAGGAAGTTTTCCCAGGCCTCTCAAAAAACGACTCTCCTCCTAGCATTCAAAGCGAAGAGGCCGTTCACAACACCAACTGGACCTCCGCTCGCGACTACGCCCAGCAGCGGACGAGCCATCATCGCCATTCCAACGCTCCCCCTGATCTCCAAGAAAGATCTAAAAGACAAAAACGAAGCAGAGACGAGGCGCACCTTTCGAGCGACCTTTCGGATCACGCACGTCGCCCTGGGCGTGAGGGACGACCACCCCGCGATTTTGATCCTTCCCATCGCAATGAGCGGTATCAAGAGAGGCGTGGATATACCGGCGAGACGGGAGGACATCGCCCATCGAAGGAGAAGCGCAGGCGCAAAGAGGCTTCCTCTCCTGTTTCGGATGACGGTTCCAACAGCGAGACATCCCCCAGAAGGACATCCCCCAGAAGGACACCCTGCTTCGAGAAGGCAGTCAGACACAAAACTCGCGATGATCGATACGACACTCATCGTGAAGCCGACAAAAAGCGCCGCCACCCAGCAAAGCAGAAGGGGGATAGCCCAAGCAAGGGAAAGCATTCCCACAAGCATATGCCACGGGTCGAGCTCCCGGTCGGCATCATGGCCAAATTCAAATCGGATAATATCCTGGGCAGCAGCATAACCTTGGTGAGTTGCAATATCCTCTGCTTGTGCTAGTCTCCACGCTAGTTCTAATATATACAAAGAAACGCCCAGGCCCAGGCATGTTTGGAACCTACAAGTCTTCCAGACGCCCTGGTAAGCCAGAACCACCCTAGCCATTTCAGCTTGTTTCAATGCTGACCTCCACCAGTCGCCGACCTCGACTTCCACGAGATGAATTTCCTCAAGAGAAACGCCGAGGGTGCCCAAAACAACCCGCTATCTGCATCAAGAGCTCGAGAAAGGAGGCGAGAGGACCGCATCGGCGAGGAGGTTTCAGCGTTCTTCAGGGAAGCGCATCCACCCAATAACCATCATATAGACAAGACCCAGAAGGCCCCGCAGTCAGGCCAGCAGTGCCAGTCTGATAGACCCTCCCAGAGCGACACCAGTTCTTTCCGCGGCCGCTACCACGGTGGCGGTGTCAGGGCAATGGGGCTGGCTGCGAATGAGAGGGACAGCTCGCCGTCCCGAGAGTCGCCATACCCGGACCAATCCGATATGCTACGGAGGCTCAAGCTTTTGGAGCAGATGAATGAGAAGGCGCCCAAGTCGCTGACGCCCTCAAGTATTTCGAAACGGCATCTCGGGCAGCCTCCGGCTGGGATAGGCGCGCTTAGCATGCCAGGCCCTCGAAATACTTCCAGTCCTGATATGTATCGCAGTTATCGGGACGTCGCGTGTGGCATGACGCACCAAGGGCCCCCAACAGTAACAAACAACTCAGAGGGTTCCACGGCGAACCCACCCCCTTGCTCACAGCCCGTGGGGTACAGAGACCAAGGTGTTATGGTAGATCAGAGCTTGGAGGCGAAGGGCCCGCCGCCATTGCAGAGCAGCGTCCCGGCGAGAGCAGCAGGCAACGATCCGGATGGGGAAGCATCCCTTCGGGGGCTCCTCGGAGAAACGGCTTGCCCATCGATGCCTGTCGAAGGGCAACAATACCAAGAGCCGCCTACACGTCCGGTGTCACCAAAGTGGTATTTCGAGTTTGGGAAGAATCCACAAAAGCGCGCAAACGGCTTGGAATTCCCGCTTCCTGATGGTGCGAGCCAGTACAGGGATCACGATGAAGTCTTTCCTCAAGCAGAACACTTCAGATACCCGCCTCCAGCGCCGCGAACCAGCGATCAGCATGTATACCAAAGACCCCCAGGTCAAGCACATCAGCACGAACCCCGCCATCTCGCCACTGAGCCTGATAGCCGAGAACCTCGACAGCTTTTCTCCGGAGCGAGCACACGCTACTATGAGAGCCATACAAAGGGGTTTGACCAGCCCGAGAGCACTGCGATGCCCTCGCCTTTGCTAGGTAATTTCAGAGTCGGTAATCCAGGGGAGCTACCGCGGTTAGACGAGCAGCCATCATCGTGGGCGTTCCTACCAAGAGCGTCAAGCACCACACACAGGGTTGGTAAATATCAGGCGATGGCGCAATTCATCTCGGATCACGAGAATGAGGTATACAGTAAGGGTGCGTCTGAGTATGGCCTTGATCCGGCGGCCCGGGATGGCCTTATGGAAGCGAACAAGTATGATTCTCTCGAGTTTGAAGTTTCAGAGCAAGAAAAGGCACGGCGGTTGGCTTCAGTTCCATACCAGGGAGGGAGAGATGCACCCCAATTCATGGAGACGGAACTGCCCATGGCGGATTTCTGGAGGACAAACCCGTTTCTAAAATAATCAGGTGATTTTGCCTTCTCTCCTTCTAAATCTAGCACAAGAAAGGGGGTGGAGGATTGAGGCGTGTTATTGTAGAAGCGATGGCTACAGACATGTGCTTAAAAGCGAATGGCGAACATGTGAAGGAAAAAAAAGGAAGGGAAAACCAAGGTCCTTGATCATAAATGCTTCGACGCCTCCCTCTTCTCGTTGGCCTGCTTCAGCAGGATGTCGCGCATGTGGGCCCTCTCGTTCCTACTGCCGCCGAGCTTGGGCCCCTTGAGGATCTCCTCCTCCTTGCGGGTGCTGGGCCGCTTGTGGTGGTTGATGGCGGGCCTGCGGCGGCGGTTCCGCTGGGACATGGCCTCGAAGAACTCGCGCCGGAACTGCTCGGCCACGCGGTCGTCGTGCGCCATCTCGCCGTCGCGCTCCTCCTGGTCCGCCATGTCGTACATGTCCACTGTTGGGTGACGCGGTTAGCCGAGAGAGAACGGACAAGATAAAAAATAAAAAATAAAATAAAAAAGGTGTATCAACGCGACTTGTTCCTTACCTTTGTTCTCCCGCAAAAACTCCTCCACCATCTTGTCCCTGATGGCGTCGTCGCTGGCACGGCGCTTCCGGCCCTGGGGGCCCTTTGCTGCGGCGGCGGCGGCGGCGGCGGGCTTGTTGCTGGCGCCGCCCTCGCCGGCCGAGTCATCGTCGTCGTCGTCGTCGTTGTCGTCGTCCTCGCCGCCGCCGCCGCCCTTCATGGTGGCGCGCTGCGTCAGGGCCACGTTGCGCGAGCGCATCTCCTGGCCGAGGTCGACCTCCTGCAGCTTGCCGCGCAGCGCGGGCTGCTGCAGCGCCTCGCCCCGCAGCGCCGTGGCGCCCGGCGCGGCCTGGCCGAGCGCGCCGTCGTTGTCGCCGCCGCCGTCATCGAGGCTGGGCCTCGCCCACTTGCTCGCGAGGGACGGTTGCTGCTGCTGTCGTGCTTGGCCGGTGGCCCTGCTGAAGAGCAAGGTGCCGCCGCCGCCGCCGGCCTTCTCCTTTGCCGCATCCTCCGCCGCCTGCCGCCTAGCCAACTCTGATTCTATGTATTCATCCCTGCTTGATCAGCATGCGCGTTTTGAAAGGGATGAGGGGGGAGAAGCGGAGTTATCAAAAAGAAAAGAAGAAAGAAAAAAAGCCGGGAAACTAACATGTGCCTGTTGACCAATTCGCCAACCAGCCCCGTCTGCGCCGAGAAGCGCTTGCCGACGCCGCCCGCGATCTTGTCGGTCGACACCGGCACCGTCAGGCCGCCCGCCGCCGCTACTACTAGCGCCATCTCGGCATTCTCGGCCGCGTCCGCCTCGGCGGCGGCGGCGGCGGCAGCGGCAGCGGCGTAGTTATCATCGTCCCTGGGGGGCCCGACGTCGGCGCGCAGCTCGACGCCGCGCAGCTTGGTCCGGCGCGCGTTGCGCAGGCGGAGCACCTCTGCCACCGACAGGCCCTTCTCTTCTTCTTCCTCCTCCTCCTCCTCCTCCGCGTCGCTGTTGGGTGCTTCCGGTTCGCCACCCGCTGATGTGTCGGCCGCTGCTGCCGCCGTCGCCGGCGCCGACTTGGCCGAGGTGTCGTCGTCGTCGGCTTCGGCGGCGATCGGCTTCGGGGCGGCGGCGGCCAAGGCCTCGTCGTTGTTGTCGTCGTCGCCGGCGCGCTGCCGGTACGTCTTTCTCTTCTTGCCGCGGCGGAAGAGGATCGGCGCCTCGGTGGCCTCGGCTGGGTTGGATGACATGTTTGCGCGACGGGGGGTTGTGAGAGTGTAGGATGCGCGCGACGAGCTTTGGATGTCGATGGGCTGATTCCGCGACAGATTGTTGGGGATTCGCGCCAAGAGAGGGCCCGGGCTGGGCTTCGGTACCATAGTGGATCCACACATGGCAACTATGAGTGGGGCCACATTGGCCTTCGTTCATGTCGAAGTCGTCTGACATCATCGTCCAGAGCCTCCTATCAAAAAGACAGTACATAAAGAGAAAACCAGCAGGTCTTTGGAATGCAACAAGTAGCACGTACATCCCAATCTTCAACTGTCGATACACAATCATCATGGCGATAAAGAGAGTATGTCATCCGGCCTGCTGTCCACCCGTTCAAGTGCCAATGCCCCTCCTCCTTACCTAGGTTTACTTCCTCGCCCATGGCGGCGCCGTCCAAGGTACCATGAGCCAATGACGGCCGAACTACTCCTGCGCTATCGTTGGGTGAATCGGCCAAGCTTATGAACACTTTTCAAAATCACAGGAGTCGGATTTCGGTATGAGTAGTCATCCCGATACAAGCGATGAAGGTACAATCCGCTGATATGAGCACTGGCAATGCACCCATTTAGCTACTTCACCCGGAAACAAGCCGTCCAACACGAGATAACTGGCTGGGTGCGCAACACCCCCAACAATAAGGTACCTAATTTTACTCGTGGTTTCCTAGTCTGGGCGTTTCTTCTCGTTGCCTGTGACTCTAACGGAATGGCTGTCACGCGACTAGGTCGAGGGCGAGGCCCAGGGAGAGGAGGCTGCTCTGTCCGTCTTCCTCAAAGATGTCGACAAGGGACCCAGGGGAGCCCATGTCGCCCGTCTGGATAAGGAGGACCGTGACGTGGTTGACGGAGAGGCCGGGTTTGAGATCCGGCACTGAGTTCTTTGGGAATGCGTCTTGATCAAATCATGGAATAAGCCCAAAGCCGGGGTGTGGTTTTGAACGAAAGACTAGCAAACAAGCGAGCTTTAATAGTGATACCCAACTTGTTCTAAAAGAAAATCTAGATGCCTTCTAGGTCTGAGCAAAAGCACAAGAAGCCAAGCAACACTCGATGCCGCCTCGCCCAATAATACGCAACATCCAACTGGAGGCGCAAAGAATGTATGGCATGACCGCATGCCTGTATCCAACCAACCATGACCGCCATGCCGATGCCAGCCGTTTGTTTATACGCGTATACCGCCGACCGTGTTTACACCCAAAAGCCCGAAAGGAAGAAAACACACATGCAGCACTACCGCGTGCACGCTAAACTCCACAAACTCCAAGCGAGCAAGCGCAACGACAAAAAGATTAGAAAGAAACTAGACAACGCGTCCTCCGAGCCTCATCGAGTCGAGATACGCCCGCAACAGAACTGGCCACATGTTGGCCACCCAGGCTCCCCGGAACCATTCTTGTCCTTGGTGTCGACGCTATCGGTCAAGCTTCTTGAGGTCCTTCTCATCGACCGTGCTGACGAAGGCGTGCTTGAGAAAGTGCAGCCAGACTTTGTTGTATTTATGTTGCTGCTTCTTCTTTTTCTTCTTCTTGTCCTTGTCGTTGCCTTTATTCTTCTTCTGTTCGGTGAGCGTCTCGTTCCCATGCTGCTCTACCAAGTCGTCCTCTGCGCTGGAAGCCAAGCCGTATTGATCGTCAACATCAACGTCGTCGTCGTCGTCGTCGTCGCCGTAGTCGTCATTGCCGCCGGCATCTCCATCCTCGTCATCATATTCCCCATCCCAGGGCAAATCTTCAGAAGCATCCGAGACTTTCTTCTTGGTCTGCTGCCTGCCCATACGATAGGCTAGCTTGATGTAACTCCGTACCGTCAGGTCCGACATCTTGAGAATCTTGTCCTTGAACGTGCTGTACTCGATCTCGAATGCAAAGTCACGCAGCGGCTTCGACGTGTCCGGCTTCTTGCCGCTATGCTTTCCGTCACGCCAACGGCCGCTGGGCTCGACATCTTCGACTGCCACGTCGTTATTAATATGGGTCAGGTTGGCGAAGTATTGCGTGTACCCCACGAGCGTCAGGGGCTGTGGCGAGTATGCCGGGCCCGGGGGCGCCGATTTCGATGGCGGATCAGGCACGACCAAGTTGGGATCATGGGTCTTGCCCCCCTTGCCGCCTTTCTTGCCCTTCTTCTTCTTTTTCTTCTTGTTTTTCTCAACCTCGACGAGGGCCGCCGCGCGCAAGTCCGACTCCCATTCGTCGACATCCGGCAGACCCAGAGCGTCACTTTCTCGCACAACGGGTCCCGTGGAGACCTCAGAGCCCTCCAACCCGCTGATGTTGTACTCGATGACACGCAGCGTCGGGAAGAAGTTGGGCACTATGCTGGGACCAACGAGAGATAACTGGTACCTCTCGGCCCAACGCCCACCTAGACTGCCTTTGTCTCCCTTCTTGCCCTTGGACAGTTCGGAAGGATCAGGATTGACAGCCGTCTTGGGTTTTGGAAGCTTGGACCATCTGCGGCGAAGCTCCAGCAGATAGTCGTTGGCACCCTGTGCCGTGAGCTCATCATCCATAGAGACGCGGACGCCCTGGTCGTAGACACCGGACGCCACGCTCTGGATGTTGACGTCGTTTGTGTCCTGGAACATGAAATGGTCGATGTTCATGTGACCGTAGAGGGACGCGGTGACAACGTCACGGTATTGCTGCAGCCACAGCGTGTATTTCTGCCAGCAGGATTCGTCCCAGAGCATCTTGCTGTTGGTGCGCGCGGGAGGCACGTGGCCCATGATGATGGCCTTCATGCCGCGGTTGCGCAAGAGGCTCAGCTGGACACGCAGCCACTCGAGCTGCTTGAAGCCGGGCTCCGAGGTGTCGACGCAGTTGTCGATGGCGGCATTGCGGTCAAAAAAGTAGAGGGTGTTGAGGCTGACGACGGCCAGCTTGTTGGGCACGACCTCAACGTAGAACCAGCCGCCGATCTGGAACGAGTGGCGCTGCTCCTCAGGGATGAAGTGGCGCCAGATGCTCGCGTAGCTGGTGAGCCAGCGGTTGGGCCCGGGAAGCATTATGTTGTGCGGCAAGATGTCATTGTTGCCCAGGGTCGGGATGACAGACACCGAGAGGGCCTCGGCCTTTTCGTCAAAGAAGAGATCGCGGAACTTCTGGGCGACAAACTTGTTGGTGCCCAACACCTGCTTGGCGCTGCGCGGGGCATCCTCGTCGCTGTCGTGGCGGGCCGTGTCGCCGGTCCAAATGACGAAGTCGATCTTATCCTTGAGGTTCGCCTCGATCCAGTCGAAGGTGGCGTTCACCAGGGAGAAGGGGGCATCACAGTCGGACGTTTCGGCGCCATAGTAGCCGGCAGGCCCATGGCCACTGTGGCAGGCGTCGTCCTGGTCGGTCGAAGAGTGCGTCTTGTAGAGGGCGTCTGGGTGGAAGTCTAGGGCGCAGCGTATTCACATTACGTTAGTGCCAAGGTCGGGAGTCCAGCTGGAGACTTGGCTGCAGGCCCTGGAGCTGTGTCCGCATGTGCTTATAACCGCAGGACGCGACTCACCAGTGATATGTAGGAATCTGCCCTGGACCTGACGTTTCCTGCCCGTTGCCGCCGACACAGCGTCTGGTTGTGGGGAGCCCTCGAGGACATGCTGCGGTCCGTCCTCGTTGTGGAACAGGGCGGCGCTAGCGCAGAGCGACGCGGCGGAAAGGAGGATCACGCGTCGTCGCATCTCTGCGGGCGAGAACACGCAGCAGCGCGGGGAATGCGCAGGGAAAAGAAACAAGGGTACGAGTGGCAGGCAAAAATTAGGACGAGACACAGACGAAGTCTATCGTTAGATGAAGAACATTCTCTAGGATCTAGGAGCGCGGTCGACCAAGCTGGGGGCACAGTGGGTGAGCAAGGCAGGGCGGACGGGCGATGATGTAAGTCCGAGTTTTGCAGGGGCCGTGGTCGATCGATCAGAAGCCAAGTGCCACAACACACACTGAAGCCATGGGCGGGGTTCCGTGAGACACAGAGATCCTAAAAGACTTTCTCACAGGGAACGACCCTTGATCGCCGAGGGCGGATAGGTATAATTGCGGAAAGTGGAAGAGAAGCTGCGAGTCGTGGGAATGGGGCACGCAATGAGTTGGACACGGCCTGACAGGGGGGAAGTTCGAAGAACGGGAAGGAAAGCTGCGCAAATCATGAATCTCACCAATCCCAGCTGTCCTCTCGAAAAAAAGGACAGAAGATCCCCTTTCGGAGAAAGCCAGCCGACGCGCAAGCAGGCGCCCATCATTCTCGTCATCAGCCAGCCATGATTATGCTGCGTCCCTGGAACGGGAGGTCGGGTGCGGTTTTGGCGTTAGCGCCCGCCGTGGCAGCATGCGGGACAACCACCCGCCATTGAAGCCCTGTGCTTCTCCCCTCCTCTCCCGCTGCTCCCCAGCCTGAGCACAACAAGTGCTGACCCTAGGTCTCCATTGAGGGCGCTCCCGTGTGTCGCTGATGTGAGTTGTCGGAGGAGGTGTCTCAGACTTTGGGGTTTGCGCACTCGCTCATCCCATCCGGTGACAGAGGGTGCCAATACGTGGTGTCAAAAGCGCCACGTGCAAGCTGAGATGAGAGCAGCCCGGAACGATGGCACATGAACACGTCCGGCTGAGAACCTCTTTGGCTGGCTCTGGCTGACTGGCTGACTGGCTGACCCTGACCCGCCAAGGGTCCTCCTGGAGGGACGAGCCGAGATGCGTGCAGCGGTGTGTGCGCGACTTCCGCCTGGACGGGTTAGTTCGTCTACATCAGACTAACCAAACAAGTTCGTTTGTGCATAAACAGACGAGGTGATCACGACAGACGGAGCTGGCTGTTTGTTCCATCTACCCATTGAACTATCGTCAGCTTGCGGCTCTCTTCCTCAGACGCTTCTAC